>NC_062551.1:140934932-141244566 GCF_016906955.1 Phacochoerus africanus | reverse complement strand
GTTACAATTGAAACTTCTGGTCTTTGGAATAAGATTTTCTAGCATCCTGTTGTTAAAAAAAAAAGAAAAAAGAAAACTTAATAGAAATTCTTTTAAAATATTCTGTATTTTCTTGGAATACTTGTCGAGAACACACATTCTTGTTGAATATTTTCAACCTAGTTATGAACAAGACTGATCAGTCTAGTTTTTGGCTGCTTTATTTTTTCTTAGCAATTTCTCCTGTAAATACATTTTGATTTTTTGCTTTATGGTTGCTTTCACAGTAAAAATATACTATAACTTTCTTTCTGATGGTCATAAATTTGGAAGATTGTATCTGACCTATTCTTTGTATTTTAGGGTTTTTTTAAGTGGACCCAATAATTTCAAACCATTTCTCTTTTTTTTCTTTTTATGGATGCACTTGAAGCATATGGAAGTTCACACACTAGGGGTCAAATCAGAACTGTAGCTGCAGTCTGTGCCACAGCCAAAGCAACACCAAATCTGAGCCACATCTGCGACCTGTGCTCCAGCTTTCAGCAATGCCAGAACCTTAATCCTCTGAGCCACAATAGGAACTCCCAGAGTATATCTAAAAGTGTTTCTTTAACCTTCAAGGAAACATTTTTGTACATATAAATATACTTATTCCATTTTACCCTTGGCCGTGGAGATTCAAGAGAAATCTGGGCTTATTCAATCTTGGGCAGTACTATTATTTGATAGACTACCAGAATATTGATATATATAGTATAATATTGATATTTTAATTAATATATTTAATATTATATTGTCATTAATAATTATATTGATATGAATACTTCTTAGTAAAAGTATTCTAGTTATTCTTTGAGAACATTCTGAATTACATGTAAATGGAGCAGGTGCTAATATAACATAATTAAATCATTTATACTACATTACCTTTCAACAATATAGAAGAGCATTTAAAGGTAACATATCCATTTATTTAGAATGTGAAAGTTACCTTAGAGTAGATATGAATCTTACAGCTTTATTTCTTTACCTGATAATTGATATCTTCTACCAAAGATCTTCCTAACTAATGAGTCCATGAAGAGGCTTTCTGATGTTAAATTATATATATATGTGTGTTCATTTGTGAAGAATGTCCAAGGCTTTCATCAGATCCTCAAAGATTCATAATTGTAAAAATGTTACAATTCATAATTATAAAAATGTTACAATGTAAAAAACTTGATTATCCATTTCAGGCTTTCCAATCTAGATGTGGGTACTTTTTCTGATAAAGAATGTGTGATTTCTTTAAAGTCTCAGGGTAAGCTTAAATGTATTGCCATATTGTTTTCTTTCACCACTTTTGTTCTCGCCCTTAGCATCAATGAGAAAAAATCAAATTATAGCACTCCAGTCCTTCAAGTAATTGAAAATAACTACTTTGATTTTTCTCATCAAAGAGAAATTTGTAATTTTGTAATTTGTAAATGGTAAAGACAGTTGCATAAAGTTGTTCATAACATATCTTTATGTATTTCATGTTAAACAACAAAGCTCTAGTAAGCAAAGCAGTATGATACTGGCACACAGACACATAGATCAGTGGAACAAAATAGCTCAGAAATGAACCTATTCTTATATGGTCAAGTAATCTATGAAAAAAGAAGTGAGAAAATACAATGGGCAAAAGACAGCATCATCAAAAAATGGTGTGGGGAAAACTGGACAAGCAGAAGAACTAAATCAATCTAGTTCCCCACATCACATGGAAAAAATAAATTCAAAATGGATTAAAGACATAAGACCTGAAACCCTAAGAATCCTAGAAGACAACAGACTGTACACTCTTTGGTATTGGTCTTAGCAATATTTATCAGTACATGTCTCTTCAGGCAAGGGAAGGCGAAAATAAACAATGAAAGTACCTCAAAGGAAACTGTCAAAAATGAAAAGGCTGCTTAATGAAAGGGAGAAGATATTTGCAAGCAATATATCTGATAAGGGGTTAATATTCAAAACATGCAAAGATATCAGACAATTCAACATCAAGAAAACAATTAATTAAAAATGGCAGAGGACTCTAATAGGCATTTTTCCAAAGAAGACATATACATGGCAAACAGATACATGGAAAGATGCTCAATATTACTAGTCATCAGGGAAATGCAAATCAAAAACCACAATGACATACCATTTCACATCTGTCAGAGTGATTATTATCAAAAAAGCAAATAACAAATGTTGGCAAGTGTGGAGAAAAGTGAATCCTTGTGCACTGTTGGTGAGAATGTAAACTGACACTGCCGCTATGGAAAACAGTACGGAGGTTCCTCAAAAAATTAAAAATAGAACTAGCATTTGATCCAGCAATTCTTCTGGGTATGTTTTCAAAGGAAAACAAAAAAATACTAATTTGAAAGGATATTTTCACCCTATGTTCATTACAGCATTATTTCCAATAACCAAGATACACAAGCAATCTAAATGTCCAGTGACTGATGAATGGATAAAGAAACACATATATACACACACATATACCTACATGGAATATTACTCAGCCATAAAAAGACTAAAATTTTACAATTTACAACAACATAGGCCTGCAGGATTTTATGCTAAATTAAATAATCAGACAGAAAAAGACAAGTACTGCATATTTTCACTTATATGTGGAATCTGAAAAACAAAACCAATGAACAAACACAACCAAAGAGAAACAGTTTCATAGATAAAAAGAATAAACAGGTGGCTACCAGAGGAAAGAGGAGTGAGAGGATGACTAAATAGGTGATGGAGATTAAGAGGTACAAACTCCCAGCTAAAAAATAAATAGGTCACAGGATGAAATGTGCAGCATGGAGACTATAGTCAATAATACTGTAATATCTTTGTATGGTAACAGATGGTAACTAGACTTACAATGGTGATCATTTTGTCATGTAAAGAAATTTCAAATCCATGTTGTGGACCTGGAACTGAAGAGTACTGTGGGTCAATTTTACTTCAATTTTTAATCACTCCTTTAGGTTTCTTATGTCTGTAAGATTTGTAGTGATATTATTTTCTTTTAGTTCCTAATGTTGATTACTTTGAACTTTAATTTCTATTAAGTATTCTCATCAAGGTTTTATCAATTTTATTAGACTTTTCAATAAATTAATATTTGACTATATCGATCTTTTCTATTGCATATTAATATTCTGTTCTATTAATTTCTATTATCACTAATACAGTTTTCTATTATCTTTGTGTTTAATTTGCTCTTTTTAAAAAATCTTTTTGAGCAAGAGATATAGATCACTGATTTTCAGCCCTTTTTAAAAATGTACTTTAAGGTGACAAATTTCCCTTTAAGAGTAGTTTAAGCTGCATATATTACAAGCTTTGATATGCCGTATTTTTATTATTTTCAGTTATACTTTAGGCTTCGATATAGATAAAGTTCAAAAACAAGTGTGGGTAATCTGCAGAATGATGAGGGTGATTATTTACCTTTTCAAAGGATGGCTGGGTGGTGATGGAGAATGATCTGGGTTCTGATATGTTGTTTCTTGACCTGACTTATGATTCTTTGGGCATACACACTTTGTAACAGTTTCTTGAGCTGTGTGCTTATGATTTGCAAATTAAAAAAAAAAAAAAAACTTTGTATTAGAATACCTGTTGTAGCTCAGCAGTAACGAACCCAACTAGTATCTGTGAGGACATGGGTTTGATCCCTGGCCTCGCTCCATGGGTTAAGGATCTGGCATTGCATGAGCTGCAGCATAGGTCACAGATGCAGCTTGTTATCTGCTATTGCTATGGCTGTGGCATAGGCCCTGCGGCTGAGGCTCCAATTTAACCCCTAGTCTGGGAACTTCCATATGCCTTAGGTGCGGCCCTTAAAAAAAAAACGCGGTTTGAAAATATCATTAGCTTTCATTCCCAAAGGAACTGCTATATAAATAAACATTCTTAAATTAGTTAAATTGCACAAATAAAAACTTAAATTTCCCCAAGTTCAATAAATATCTAATTGAAAAAGTCAAATTCAACTTTTACTTTCTGTTAATGTTTATACAGGAAGTTTAGTTATTTTCCCACTCAAAGGATTATCAATTTTTCTATTAAGAATGACTTCATATGATTAACTTTCAGATTAAGCAATACTAAAAATCCAAGTGATTAAGCTTTAAATAAAGCAAAATTCATAATTAAGTATCCTTGAAATTGTCATAATTGTAATTACTCTGGCATTATTCAGAATATTAGTAAAAAAGACATTTTCAGAAATATATCAATACCACATTATCATTGGTTCATTGAATTTTTCCTCTTAAGAGTTAGGGCTTAGAAATACTAATACTTTCTAAGTATTTAGAAGTACGTAGAAATATTAAATATTTATACTTAGAAATACTAAAATTTATAAGTACTTAGAAATACCAAGTGACATAAATACTTAGAAATACTTTCATGACAAAAGATCAAGTGGTTGCTCTTGATCTTTCATGTTGTCATGTTTCATTGAATATATGATTTAATGGACCATTTTATGCATAAAGTCTAATAAAAGAGGTATTGCTTGTTTTTGTAAATGACAAAAGATTATTTTAACTTTAGTCTGTTTCCTGATATATGTGCTCTACTAATTGCAATTTCCAGATTTTTATGTTCTCCACTCCTCCCCTAGGAATGTTCTACTTATTCTTTAGCCTGTTCTCTGAAGTCTTACTTCTTCAGACAATCCCCACAGCTACACTACAGGTTACTTTAATCCATTATGTGTACACTCCTGTAGTAGCCTTTATCCTCACTTTATGATGTGCTTCTCACCTGTCTTTATTTGTTCAATGTAAACTCTCTACCTAGACTTTAAACTTTCTAACAACCAAGGCCGTGGCTGTGTTGCTCCATTACATAGTTCAGCATCTAATAGAGTGTGTAGCTCATAGAAAATTTCAATAAAATACTTGTGGAATAGATGGATTAAATGTGAAGGTTTAAATAAAATAGGATTATCTTAGACATTTTTTTTCTGATTCTTGAAGATCTGTCAGATCTTGGTTCTTCAGGAAAATCTGAGAATTTGGAATGGACATTAATGTTTTTTGTTTTGTTTTGTGATCGTGAGGAGACTTGACGCAGCTGCCATAAAGTTCAACCACTTTCGACACATGATTATACACAAGTGTTCTTACTACCTTTCTAGTTCCTCTAAGATACTCAAGGGTGGTGGGGGATGTGGGGAAACTACCTTCAGTAACCTTGTTTCATAGAGGAATGGGGTAGGAAAGTAAAAAGGAATAGAAAACCTACAGGATGTTGAGAGGAAACTCTTTAGGAAGAGAATCTCAAGCCCTTCCATGGAGCCCAGAGTCTCCATCTTGTAAGATTAAGGTAATTATTTGATTGAAGATACTTGGAATACTACACAACACACTTATTCCCTCTACACAATTTGCTTTTGAGCTACAAGTGTAAATTCAATAGCTTGTTTAATATACAAACAAGGAGGATGCAGACAGATGCTAAACATTAGTCAGAAAATTGGAACCTATATTATTTTAAAAGTATAAAAATATTAAACCAATATTAAGACAGTAACAGACTCATTCTTAAAATTCTAAGAAATATGAAACTAGAATTATTTTTATTTTGATACATCTTTTTGGACAACAGTGTCTTGCAATTAGAATTACTAATGGAAATATATTTGTGAATGCTCAAGCAGATGGATTGGAACCAAGACTTTTTATTTTTTCAGTGTAGCATGTTTATGTCATAATCCAACACCAGCTTTTTTTTAACACTTAATGACTAAGAATATTCTAAAAATACTTTTTTTCTAATAAATGATTATTTAAAATATTTATACAGTTATTTGTGAGCAATAGGTAATACAAGGAGCTATTTTAGAGTTAAACCATTAATAATTTAATATAGACAAGACCCTGACTTTATGCAATAATGAAGGGAAATTGTGTCAAGGATATTACAAAAGAGAAGTTATAAAAATTATAACATCTTTATCTTAGTATAAGACATAATACTTACTTTTGAATATTGATTTCTCTGATAATCTTTCCAAAAAAGTAACTGCCCTAGATTATATCACAGGAAATATCTAAGTAATCACCAATATATGAACAAAACTTAGAGATAATTAAATTTTTTTAAATATTTACCTACGAGTTCCCAACGTGGCTCAGCGGAAACAAATCTTACTAGTAACAATGAGGACACGGGTTCAATTCCTGCCTTTCTCAGGGGTTAAGGATCCAGTATTGCCATGAGCTGTGATGTATGTCACAGGTGTGGCTGGGATCTGGTGTTGCTATAGCTGTGGTGTAGGCTGGGGTGGCTACAGCTCCAATTTGACCGCTAGTCTGGGAGCCTCCCTATGCCACAGGTGCACCCCTAAAAAGACAAAAAATAAATAAATAAAATAAAACAAAATATTTACCTAGAAATGTTAGAAGTATAATAGAGACATAATATGCCAAAACTTGATATATATGTTGTGACACTGTTTGTCTTTCTTGTTAAATGCTTTTGTTATTGATTTTTGTTTTCTTTTTATAGATATTTAAAACACCTCTTATATCTGAGCTAAGTCTTCAGAAAACACAAGAATGTCTTTTCCACTCTGGGTCATCATTCTAACTACATTTCAGGAACAGGAAGGAAAAATATCAACTGAAAAGCATACAGGATGTGTGCAAAGAATTGCCAGAAAATCTTGTCTTATAAGGGCTATATTTCTTAGAAAATTAAGACCTGTATATAGATATAATTCTTTTAGAATTCTGTATATAACATTTAATAATTTAGCACCTGATTATAAAAGAGTTATATTCAGTTCCTGCATTTTTGAAATAAGTATTTCTGAATGTATTTCTCAATGCACCGCCTCTTGCAAGATCTACAGGCGGTGGGGCAAACCACAGCAGCTCTCTCAGAAACCAGAGGAGATGTGGCTCTCCACCACCAGGTGTCTGTAAACAGGCTTCACCTGTGGCCACAGTCACAGGGCACTGCAAACGAGCACCACACATTGATGCTGTCACTCCCCTGGGAACAAACCCACATTGTTGCTGCCACTGCCAAATGCTACAGGCACTGCCTACATATGCCTGATCACTGTCACTTCTGAGGAACCTGCAACTAGAAGCAGCCTGTGCAGCATGTCCTTTATGAGCTAAGCAAGATGGGGTGCTTCTTGCATAGTCTACAGATGGCAGGGGGAAACCACCATGGTTATCTCTGAAACCAGAGTTGGGGGGGGTGCACCACTAGGCAACCTTGAACACTAACCACTTGCAGCCCAAATCAACTCAGAGGGCACCACAGAGGAGGGCATTGTGACCGAACACCACCCATTGTTGCTCTCACTCCCCTGGGAACTCACACACCCTGCCACTGCCATTGTCATATACTCAAAGCACCACCTAAATCTACCTGAGGCTCATTACCACTTCCCAGGGCTCTACAACTAAGAGTATCCTGCTGCACCTTCCCCAAGGTCCTTGATAATATCAAGAGCCAAGCAACTAGGCGCTAACTAACAGCCCTGCACATTGTCTTCCTCTCCTGGAAACAAACACAGCACCCTATCAAGGGAATAACAGACTGCTCACACTGAAGAAAGAGACAAAAAATTTCGAAACTCCCACTCGAAAAATAAATAGTAACCTCCCACAAAAGACAAAGGGGCGATCTTGCATAAAACCAGTGCTCCAAGACTACAGTAGTTGGTTTCCCTAAACTCACAGAATAAGAAAATTATAAGCAAAATGAAGAAGTTCAAGAACCATTCCAAGTTAAAACAACAGGGGAATTCACCTGAAGCAGCAAACAATGAAAAGACCTCTGCAGTCTAACAGACATCAAGATCAAAAAGGAAACAGTGAAAATACTGAAGGAATTAAGAGTGAATATGAAGGAATCAAGAGCAGATATGAAGAGTGATACATATTGCTTTAAATAGGAACTAGAAAATATAAGAAGGAGCCAAGAAATATTAGAAAATTCATTTGCAGACACACAGGCTGAGTTAAAGGTACTGAAGAGCAGAATGAATAATGCGGAGGAATGAATTAGTGACGTGGAAGACAGAATAATGGAAACCACACAATCAGGACAGCAGACAGAACAGCAAATGAAAAAACATGAAAGCAATAGAAGCGATCTATGGGATAATATAAAGTGGGCCAATCTATGCCTAACAGGGATTCCAGAGGGAGGAGAAACAGTAAAGGGGATTGAAAATACATTTGAAGAAATCATGGCTGAAAACTCCCCAAACCTAAATGAAACATATACCAAGGTATTAGGAAGCACAGAGGGCCCCAAACAAGTTGAACCCAAACAGGCCCACACCAAGACATCTTATAATACAAGGCTAAAGTTAAAGACAAAGAGGAGGGTTCTACAGGCAGCAAGAGAAAAACAAAGTTAATTATAAGGGGACCCCCAGAAGGCTATCAACTGATTTCTCTGCAGAAACACTACCAGACGAGAGCGGCAAGATACATTCAAATGTCTAAAAGGGAAAATTTGCAGTCTAGAATACCCTACCTAGCAAAAATATCATTTAGAATAGAAGAAGAAATAAATGCTTTCTCCCACAAACAAAAACTAAAAGAGTACTGCAATACTAAACCCATTCTAAACAAAATACTGAAAGGGCTCCTCTAAGCAAAAAAGAAGTAAGAAGAAATAGGATGGAGGAAATCACAACTGGAAAGCAAGCACTTACATAAGCCAGGATACAGATGTAAAAGGAAAAAAGAAAAATATATATATATAATACAGATGTAAAAGAAAAACATATATATATTAAAAGCTATGATACACACAAGGAACAACAAAAGGACACACATGAAGATGTCAGAAAAGGACATCAAAATCATACAATGTGGGGAATGAAAGTAAAAAAATCTAGACTCTCTTTTTTTAAAAAAATTTTTTTAGAATGTATTTGAGTCCATATGACTATCAGGTGAAAACAAGCAGATGTAGGATGGGGTTAACATACTTGAAAAACAGGGCAACCACAAATCAAAACCAAACATTACATTCACGAAAACTAAAAAGAAAAGGACACAAGCATAAAATAAAAGGAAATCATCCAACCAAAAAAGGAAGGAACAAAGGAGAAACATAGAATCTACTGGAAAACAAGGTTTAAAATGGCAATAAATACATATTTATCAGTAACTACATTAAATGTCAATGGACTGAATGCTCCAATCAAAAGACATGGAGTGGCAGACTGGATTAAAAAAAACCAAGAGCCTACAATATGCTGTCTACAAGAGAGTCACCTTAGGGCAGAGGACACATAAAGTGAGGGGATGGGAAAAGATATTGCAGGCCAGTGGAAAAGACAGGAAAGCAGGAGTTGCAATACTCATATCAGACAAAACAGACTTTAAACCAAAAGCCATAAAGAACGACAAAGAAGGACACTAGTTAATGATAAAGGGATCCATTCAAGAAGAAGATATTACAATCGTCAATATATACGCCCCTAATATAGGAGCACCCAGACACATGCAACAAATACGAACAGACATAAAAGGAGAAATAGATGGGAATACAATAAGATCTTGTAGCTGACTTTCACACCCCTCTCACATCAACGGACGGATCCTCGAGACAGAAAATCAGCAATGCAACAAGAGATCCTAAATGATACAGCAGAAAAGTTAGACTTCATTGACATTTTCAGGACATTACATCCAAAAAAACCAGAATATACATTCTTTTCAAGTGCACATGGAACATCCTCAAGAACTGACCCCAGACTGGGGCACAAAACTAAGCTCAACAAATTTAAGAGTAGAGAAGTCATTTCAAGTATCTTCTCTGACCACAATGACACAAAACTAGAAACCGACCACAGGAAAGGAAAGGAAAAAACTAACTACATGGAGACTAAACAGCCTGCTACTAAAAAAACCACTGGGTCAATGAGGAAATCAAAAGAGAAATTAAAACATACCTCGAGACACATGATAATGCAAACACAACCATTCAAAATCTATGAGGTGCCACAGAAGCGGTGCTTAGAGGGAAGTTCATAGCGATACAGGCCTTCCTCAAAAAGAAGAAAAATCTCAAATCAACAGCTTAACCTACCACCTAAAACAATTAGAAAAGGAAGACCAAACAAAATCCAAAGTCAGCAGAAAGAAGGAAATCATAAAGACCAGAGAGGAAATCAATAAAATAGAGATCCAAAAGACAGTAGAACAAATCAATAAAACTAAGAGCTGGTTCTTTGAAAGGGTAAACAAAACTGACAAACCTCTGGTCAGACTCACCAAGAAGAGGAGATACAGAACTCAAATAAACAAAATGAGAAATGAAAAAGGAAAACCTCAAAGGGTACTGCAGAAATACAAAAACCCTAAGGGAATGCTGTAAACAATTACACACCAACAAATCTGACAATCTAGGAGAAATGGACAACTTTCTAGAAACATACAGCCCACCAAAACGGAATCAAGACAAAACAGAAAAATTGAACAGACCAATCACTAGAAATGAAATTGAATGTGTAATAATAATAATCCCTATAAACAAAAGTCCAGGACAGATGGCTTCACAGGTGAATTCTACCAAACATACAAAGAAGAACTTATACCCATCCTTCTTAAACTTTTCCAAAAGTCTGAAGAAGAAGGAATAATTCCAAAGACATTTTATGAAGCCACTATCACCCTAATACCAAAACCAGACATGGATACTATGCAAAAAGGAATTTATAGGCCAGTATCTCTGATGAATATAGATATAGAAATTCTGAACAAAATTTTAGCCAACCAAATCCAACGACTATAAAAAAAGATCATACACCATGACCAAGTGGGATTCATCCCAAGTTCACAAGGGTGCTCCAGTGTACGGAAATCAATCAACGTCATATACCACATTAACAAAAGAAAGTCGAAAACCACATCATCATCTCAATAGGTGCAGGAAAAGCATTGGACAAAGTCCAACATCCATTCATGATAACTCTTACCAAAGTGGGCATAGAGGGAACATACCTTAACGTAATAAGAGCCACTTATGATAAACCCACAGCCAAAATAATACTCAATGGAGAAAAGCTGAAAGCCTTGCCACTAACATCTGGAAGAAGAAAAGGTTGCCCATGCTCATCAGTTTTATCCACCATACTGTTGGAAGTTCTAGCCACAGCAATACAAAACAAAAGAAATTAAACAATAAAAGACAAACAAAAGAAATAAAAGCTATCCAAATCGGAAGAAAGAGGCAAAATTGTCACTCTGCAGATGACATGAGTATCTTAAAATCACACCCCCAAAATTTGAATACCTATGAATAAACCTGACTGAGGTGGTGAAAGACATATGCTGGGAACTATAGAATGTTAATCAAGGAATTTAAAGAAGATTCAAAGAAATGGAAAGATATTCCATGCTCCTGGGTTGGAAAAATTAATATTGTAAAAATGGCTATACTACCCAAAGCAATCTACAGATTCAATGCAATCCCTATCAAATTACCCATGACATTTTTCACAGAACTAGAACAAACACTCCAAAAATTTATATGGAACCATAAAAGATCCAGAATTGCCAAAGCAATCCTGATGGAAACAAAACAAGCAGAATGCATACCTCTTCCAGATTTCAGAGAATATTACAAAGCTACAGTAATATAGACAATGGGGTACTGATACAAAAACTGACATACAGACCAATAGAACAAAGTAAAGAATCCAGAAATAAATGTAGGCACCTTCAGTCATTTAATCTTTGACAAAGGAGGCAAGAATATAAAATGGGGAAAAGACAGTCTTTTTAGCATGTTGTGCTGGGAAAACTGAATAGCTGCATGCAAATCAATAAAATTGGAACACACTTTCGCTCCATGCACAAAAATAAACTCGAAAGGGCTTAAAAACTTAAAATGTAAGACAAGAAACCATAAAACTCCTAAAAGAGAACATAGGCAAAACATTCTCTGGCATCAACCTTACAAATGTTTTCTTAGGTCAGTCTCCCAGGGCAACAGAAAGAAAACAAAAATAAACCATGGGACCTCATCAAATTACAAACTTTTGCATAGCAAAGGAAACCATAAAAATAAAAAAAAAAAGTAGGCCACCTATGGAATGGGAGAAAATAGTTTCAAAGGATACAGCTGACAAAGGCTTAACCTCTAAAATATGTAAACAATGTATACAATTCAACAGCAAGAAAACCAACAGCCCAACTGAAAAATGTTCAGAACACCTGACAGACCTTTCTCCAAAGAAGACATAGGGATGGCCAACAGGCACATGGAAAAATGCTCAACATCACTAATTGCTAGAGAAATGCAAAACCACAATGAGGTACCACCTCACACTGGTCAGAATGGCCATCATTAACATGTCAAAAAATAGCAAATGGTGGAGAGAGTCTGGAGAAAAGGGAACTTTTGTGCACTATTGATGGGAATGTAAATTGGTACAACTACTATGGAAAACAGTATGGAGGTACCTCAGAAAACTAAAAATAGACCATATGACTCAGCAGTGCCACTCCTGAGCATATATCTAGACAAAACTTTCACTGAAAAAGATACATACATCCGTATGTTCATTGCAGCAGTATTCATAATAGCCAAGATATGGAAACCATGTAAATATCAATCAACAGATGAATGGATTAATCTGCTGTGATATGTGTGATGGAATACTGCTCAGCCATAAAAAAGAACAAAATAATGCCATTTGCAGCAACATGGATGGAACTAGAGACTCTCACACTACATGAAGTAAGCCAGAAAGAGAACAACAAATATCATATGTTATCACTTATATCTGGAATCTAATATATAGCAGAAATGAACACTTCTACAGAAAAAAAAAAAAAAAAAACTCATGCACTTGGACAACAGACTTGTGGTTACCAAGGGGGAGGGGGAAAGATTGGAATAGACATGGAGTTTGGAGTTAGTAGATACAAACTATTGCATTTGGAGTGTATGAGCAATGAGATCCTGCTGTGTAGCACAGGGAACTATATCTAGTCACTTGTGATGGAACATGATGTAGGATAATGTGACAAAAAGGGTGTGTGTGTGTGTGTGTGTGAGAGAGAGACTGGATCACTTTGCTGCACAGTAGAAATTGACAGAACTGTAAATCAACTATAATGGAAAAAATGAAAATCTTAAAAAATAAAATAATTATTTTCCTTGTGCTTAGAAGCTGAAAAAATTAAACCTTCTGACAAAAAAATTATAAGAATAGTGCAATGAACACCTGTATGTCCTTTCACTTAAATTTGGCAGTTCTTCAAATGTGGCCATATTTGCTCTTTCTCTTTCTCTCTCTTGCTTGCTTAGTTTATCTTTTGAAAGCATTTCAGAATTAGCTATAGAAATCACAGTACTTCACCCCTGAATAATTCAGCCTTGTCTTCTATGAACCAGGTATTCTCCCACATAACCACAAGAGAATGAGCATACACGGAAAAGTTAACATTAATATAAAATAATTGACTAATATACAGTCCATATTCAGTACCTCTCAACTGTATGACAACTATCCTTTATAGCTGTTTATTTGATTCTCAATGTAGAAGCCAATTAAGGATCATATTTTGCAATTGATGTAGAACATTTCCCAAGCCCCACTCCCATCCTGTGTTTTTTTGCCAGTCTTGGTACTGAAGTTTTAAAATAGTTCAGGCAGGTCGTTTGCAAAATGGCTCTTGATTTTGTATTTGTCTGAGTTTTGCCTCTTCATTTGCTTTCAGTTAGTATTTTATTTTATTATATGTATATTTTTTTGTCTCTTGAAGGCCATAACTGTGGCATGTGGAGGTTCCCAGGCAAGGAGTCCAGTCGGAGCTGTAGCTGCTGGCCTATGCCATAGCCACAGCAACACCAGATCCAAGCTGCGTCTGTGACCTACACTACAGGTCATGGCAATGTCGGTTCATTAACCCACTGAGTCAGGCCAGGGATCGAACTTGTGCCTTCAAGGTACTAGTCAGGGTCGTTTCCGCTGAGCCACGACAGAAACGCAAATATTTTATTTTTTAATCAGGAATATTATAGGGATGCAGCACATCTAGAGGTACATGATGTACATTTGTTCCATTATTGATAATGTTACATTTGCTCATTTGGTGAAGGTTGTGTTCAGCAGATTTTTCTACTGTAGTGAATAAGTAATATGTGGATTGAAATGTCAGGAATTTGTGAATATGCTGTTCCTCAACAAATTTTCACTCAATAGTAACTATTCTTTATTATATTATTTTATACCTGATCTTTATTCAAAACATCTCATTTGACTCAAATATCTTGAGTTGTTTTGTTTAAATCATGATGCAGTGTTTACACATTTTATTTCATTTTGATGTCTCTTAAATTTTATTCTTTAACACCCACTTTCCTCACACTCACTCTCTTTTCATCTCCTTCTTTGCTCTGTTAGCTAAATTGGGTCAGTTGCATCAGAGAGTGATCATTTCCTTGTGTTGTATTCAACTTAATATTCTATTTCCCATATAAACTGGTAAATTATAAACTGGTATTGAAGTCTAGAGACTTGATTAAATTCTATTTCAGATTTTTAAAGGCACATACTTCATAAGTGGTGCTTAGAAATTTCTATGTATCTCTTAGAGGAAGAATCTTAATTGGTTTTGCTTTGCAGTGGTCTAACCAAAATCAACTCAGTTCTATCCAGTGACCATGGGTCTATGGCTTGTGTAGAAAATGTCATCACTGTTTGGCTTAATTTACCCATCTAAGGATTGAAGCAAGGTTTTCTTTTTCTTCTTCTTCTTCTTTTTTTGATTTTTAAAAGTTTTATTGAAGTGTAGTTAATTTACAATGCTATGATTGTTTCTGCTGTAAAACAAATTAATTCAGTTATGCACATACAGATATTCATACTTTCTCAGATTCTTTTCCCATATGGGACAAGTTTTTAAGTCAACATTTTCTTGCTCATAAGCATCTTACCTGACAGAAAATCTACCTGTGTATGCAAGCTTAAGATCAGAAGTGGGAAATTCTTAACTACAACTATCTTTGTTCTATAAAAATCATATTTCCTCTGTCGACATGGCACTTGTAAGAGGGAGAAGACCGTAAGAGCAGGACAAGAGGGATTTTTCGGTTGAGCAGCTATATAACAATTAAAGTTGTACCACTTTTACATATGTAAATATCATGCAGTGGTTATTTTAGCGGAATCTTCAATCTTCAGGACTAGGGGAAAATGTGGGCCTTATGCTGCCTGATCTTTTAATTTCCGAGAAAACCTAGAAATCTGTTTTTGTGTGAGAAATATCTTGCTTTGTAAATATTTGTATGCATTCTAAATTTTAAAGCACTGTGTAATTCAGCTCTCTACATGCCAAATAAAACTCTTTCAAGTGGTTAGATTCTGCTTGTCAACTGCCAGTTGTGAATTCTGTTTTATTCATTCTAAAGCTGATGGGTAGCCAGACTCCTCAGCTTCTTCCTTTGGAAGAGGTACCGTAATTTACCTGTCACTTTCATTAAGTTGAAACCAGTCATGTTAGAGTGCTAAGATCATAAGACTGTACCTTCCATTAGTTCAGCCTAGATATTACTCTTTTTTAAAAATCATCACTCAGGATGGTCTATTAGAATATTCAGATCTTTTTCATATAACCTGCAATTAAGCTATGTAGTGCCTCTGCCGTTAATTTTCTTCCCATTAATCTAATACTGTACCTGCTTTTAAAGTTTACCTATTACCTTTGTTACTCTTAAATTGTTGCAATTTTTTATTTAAAAAAAAATATGTTTACCTTTGAAGAAATAAGAGTTTGTAATGGGTGAAGTCTAAGCTATTTAATTTTTCTGCATGTAACTTAAGGAAAAAAATCTGGGTGGGTCACATCAATATGACAAAGATTTGTTATGTAAACACATCATTGGGAAGAGGCAATGCTTTTCTTTTTCTACTTTTTAAGGAAGTGGAATAAATGTTTATGTAAGACAAAAACATGGTGTTTAATTTTATATTTGGCAGGATAGACTGTGAATTTCAGTCTGATTATCTATCATAAGCTATTGTAATATCCATTAAAAAGTCACTCTGCTAATGGCAGCAAATGTTCAAATGTTACTTCTTTTACAAACAATGAAATACTGCTGTAATTATCTCATTAGCTAAGATGACAAACAGTTTTTTTGTGTGTTTGCAAAAAACCTGTTTATAACTTAAGATCACTATCCCCTTGACACTAGTAGAGAGTCTGAAAAATGAATGCTTTTATTTTCCATAGGTAACAACAGTTTGTTTAAGATCTTCAATACAAATTTGGATTTTAAGATAGAATTAAAGAAAAATAATATTATACATTTAAATATCAAAACGTGATCGACAACAACACCAATTTCTAATAGATTTTTTAGTAGCCATTATTCTTAAGTAACAAGTATATTGTAAAGAGGAAAGAAAAAGGAAGGTTTTTCTTTTTCTCCTACTTTCTACTTCATGTTGCAAAGTTCGATTTTATTTCTGATTTTTATTGTTACATATTTCGTCACATATATTATTGCAAAGTAAAAATAAAACTGTTAACATTATTTCATATTCTTCCTCTTCCCCTGTCTACTGTTAAAATTTATTGATGTTTGATATTAGAACTTTGAGGTTGAAAATTGGATTACCTAGAATAATGAAATGTGTGATGATGAAACTGAACAATTGAAATTCTAAGATTCAAATTTTACTTCCATTGGTTGCTGTATTCTCCCACATATAAAGAAACCAAAAGAGAGCAAATTTCCCAGAAAGCAGCATAATCACCAACTCTAACAATGTTCACTCAAAGAAGAAAAAGTTACGTAAAAGTTAGCTTCTGTTTTATTTTTGTCCTTCCCAGCATTCTACACTTTTCGTGAAAATAATACTATGATTATGAAGGCATTTTTATGCAAATCTAAATTTCATGTCAGTTAGTATTCAGGTTTATGAAAAAAGACTGTGGGTGTTAAAATTATGTGTATGATGTTATAATTGATATGGTATTTATTCATATTACCTTTTTTTTTTTTTTAAGTGCTGATGGAAAGATGCTTACAGGAATGGACTTGCCTAGCATATGACCAGAATAGGGTCTGGCTGTGTACAATGATGAATAGCATATGTTTTACCTTCCCACACAGCATTTACTGTCAGTATTTTCACCCAAGTATGTTAAAGTACAGTGTTGATAATTAAAAGTGAAACTGTTAAAGGCATAATGAGGCCAAATGCCAACTCCAAAATACCAAGAATATAACACACATTTTATTTTATTATTTTTATTTTTTATTTTTTTATTATTTACTTATTTATTTTTATTTTCTGTCTTTTTATGCACTCGTGGCGTATGGAGGTTCCCAGACTAGGGGTCTAATTGTAGCTACAGCTGCCAGCCTACCCACAGCCACAGCAATGCCAGATCCAAGCCACATCTGTGACCTGCACCACAGCTCACAGCAATGCTGGATCCTTAACCCACTGAGCGAGGCCAGAGATTGAACCTGTGTCCTCAAGGATACTAGTCAGATTTGTTTCCACTGAGCCATGACAGGAATTCCTATTTTTCTTTTTTTAATTGAAATGTAATTGATTTACAATAATGTGTTAGTTTCAGGTGTACAGCGAAGTGATTCAGTTATATATGTGTATATACTTACATATGTATTAGATTCTTTTCCATTGTAAGTTATTACAAGATATCAAATATAGTTCCTTGTGTTACACAGTAAATCCTGTCACTCATCTGTTTTATGTATAGTAGTTTGTATCTGTTAATCCCATACTCTGAATTTATCCCACCCCCTCCCCTTTCCTCATTTAGTAATGATAAGTTTGTTTTCTATGTCTGTGAGTGTATTTCCACTTTGTATATAGATTCTTCTGTATTATTTTTTAGATTCCACATGTAAGTGATATCATTTGATGTTTGTCTTTCTTTCTCTGACTTAACTTCACTCAGTATGATAATCTCTTTGTCCATCCATGTTGGTTAAAATGGCAGTATTTCATTCTTTTTTATATCTGAGTAAAATTCCATTGTATGTATATGCGTACACACACATACACACATATATATCAATCACATCTTCTTAAATCAATCATCTGTTGATGGGCATTTCAGTTGTTTCCATGTCATGCCTATTGCAATCTTTTTTTTTTTAATTTTTTATATAATGATTTTTATTTTTTTCCATTATAGCTTGTTTACAGTGTTCTGTCAATTTTCTGCTGTACACTGTGGTGACCCAGTTACACATACATGTATAGATTCATCACAAGTGATTAGACATAATTCCTAGTGCAATACAGCAGGATCTCATTGCCTATCCATTCCAAATGCAATAGTCTGCATCTGTTAACCCCAAGCTCTCCAACCACCCTACTCCTTCCCCTTCCCCTTGGCAACCACAAGTCTTTTCCAAGTCCATGATTTTCTTTTCTGTGGAAAGGTTCATTTGTACAGAATAATAGATTCCAGATATAGGTGATATCATATGGTATTTGTCTTTTTCTGACTCACTTCTCTCAGGATGAGAGTCTCTAGTTCCATCCATGTTGCTGCAAATGGCATTATGTCATTCTTTTTTATGGCCGAGTAGTATTCCATTGTGTATATATACCACATCTTCCTAATCCATTCATCTGTTGATGGACATTTACATTGTTTCCATGTCCTGGCTATTGTGGATAATGCTGCAATGAACATGCGGGTACATGTGTCTTTTTCAAGGAAAGTTTTGTCCAGATACATGCCCAAGAATGGGATTGCTGGGTCATCTGGTGGTTTATGTATAGTTTTCTAAGGTACCTCCATATTGTTCTCCATAGTGGTTGTACCAGCTTGCATTCCCACCAACAGTGTAGGAGGGTTCCCTTTTCTCCACAGCCCCTCTAGGATTTGTTATTTGTGGACTTATTAAATGGCCATTCTGACTGGTGTGAGGTGGTATCTCTTGGTAGTTTTGATTTGCATTTCTCTAATAATCAGTGATGTTGAGCATTTTTTCATGTGCCTGTTGGCCATCTGTATATCTTCTTTGGAGAAATGTCTATTCAAGTCTTTTGCCCATTTTTCCATTGGGTTGTTAGCTTTTTTGCTATTGAGTTGTATAAGTTGTTTGTATATTTTAGATTAAGCCCTTGTCAGTTACATCATTTGAAACTATTTTCTCCCATACTGTAAGTTGTATTTTTGTTTTCTTTTTGGTTTCCTTTGCTGTGCAAAAACTTGTCAGTTTGATTAGGTCCCATTGATTTGTAATCTTGATTTCTAAAGATCAATTTTTAGACATAGAATTATTTCATAGGTTTCGTTTATAATTAAAAACATAGTGAGTTGATTTTTCACTGCTCAAATCAGTCAAAAAATTTTTTTCTTGTAGAGCAGTTTAATGACTTCCTGGGGGAGGGGATACAAAAAGCAAAATATGTTGGCCATGCCAACACACTGGGCTGTGTTATTATGAAATAACTAAAAAATTCAGTACATTTCCATTTACTTTTAATCAGCAACATTTGTGAAAATTGATAAATTCTCATATGTTCCAAGCATAAGGACCTGAATTTAAGAAGCTCTGCAGTTTGGGCTCTGGCTGAGTGTGCCTTTGAATAGAGAGGAAATAAATAAGTGATAGGGCTTCCACCAAGTTCTCTAGTTCAGAGTTATTCACTTGTGTTCTGTGGACCAGTCCACAGTGAGATAGGACAGAAGTTGAGAGTGGGCATTTATAAGCTTTTATAGCACTTTGACATTTCTGCTGTTTTTAGGCACTTATAAAATCTAATCATACAGTTACTGAGCTTATTTTCTAGATGTGTTTCTTCCTATTTTCACTTCATTTTTGTAATTTATTTTATTCCATTTCACATTGTAGTGGCATACAATTGATTGAAAATTAAAACAAACAAAACAGAAGATTCTTTACCATAGGCAATTTGAGAAGCACTGATTTAACCACCTGGGGCCTTGACTTGACTGTTACCCTCTCTACAGAATCCACCCTTGAAGTGTCAAGGGTGTCCTTCACTGAACTGCTAGATACCTGGCTATACAAATGCCAGCAGTATGTAAAAATGCTAATTATTAACTTTGAAATTCACGGTTTCTTCCCAATTTAATTAAGAATGATTAATTTAAGGATGATGATGCCAAGTGCCAAGTGAAATCTGTACAAAATTGATGTAGGTTCAATCAGGTCCCCATTCCTCATTACTTAGGCTCAGTTCTCTTATCTCTGCAATGTCAGGATTATCCCTTGTAAGGTTATTGTGAGGTTCAGGGGAGATAAGTCATGTAGAATACCTGACGCATAGTAGGTGCTCACCAAGGGGATAGATGTAGGCCCTTTTCCTTCCTTCCTTCTCTGAACACATGTTAAGTTCAAAGTATTTTTTTTAATTCATGATTGAAACTGCCTCAAATAATCCTGATCAACAATTTTTACAGATGTGTTTTGATCTCTTAATAACATATTTTGGAGGGATTCCTATAGTTTCTTGCTTTTATAAAACTATTTAGGAGTGCAGATTGCTGTGAATATACAACCAAAGGAAAGGTATATATCAGGTTTTTTTCCTCTACCTGCTGAGCCCTACAGGAAAGCTCTTACAGTGGGCCAAGAGATAATATCATAAGCCATTATTATTTTTTCTATCAATGAAATGATTTATAATGATCATGGGGCAAGCTGTATGCTAATAATGAAGTCATTCTGTACAATTTGTAAAAGCGACATATGGTGATATATCACTTCCTACTGTTTTATATCTATTTATAACTCAATTATCTGGTGTTATTCGTAAGGGGATTGTTTTGAGATTGAACAGTAACGGAGCTAAGCTGATGACCAAAAACAATTCTGTAAAAATGTTTTTAGCTTATTCTGTTATATCTCTCTCTCTGAAACCCAGTGCCCATATCTCCATGATTTGGAAGAGCAGTTTGTGTTTGGCTTATAGATTAAATATAGTACTTCCTTTCATTTTCTACTTGTATGTAGAAAAGTTTTATATCTGGTGCCATTAGTAAATTGTCAGATCCAGTCAAGGAATAAATTAGCCTCATTTGAGGAGAACATTATTTTGTCTGCTGCTAAGATACTGTTTCTAAAATTATCATTAGGGTGGGTAATGACCACAAAAGTGTTAATGCCCTCAGCAATGTACCTCACTTACTTCCTCAGTGACTACTGGGAGTCTAGGTAGCATATTTGCAATTTCTCTTCCTTGCATTCCTTTTGGTTTGAGCAGTATAATGAACACTAGTTCTCCTTTAATCTCATGTGTGTGTTTGTGTATGCATACAGTATGCAAATAGTATGCAGTTAGGTTTAGTGATAGTTACTTTGAGAGTTACAAAATTGATTTTGTTTTTTATAATTTAATTTTGTTTATAGTTGTTTGATACCCTATCAAATTATTTGGCTTTGGGAGTTCCCGTCGTGGGTCAGTGGTTAACAAATTCAACTAGGAACCATGAGGTCGCGGGTTTGCTCAGTGGGTTAAGGATCCTGCATTGCCGTGAGCTGTGGTGTAGGTCACAGACGCGGCTCGGATCCCGCATTGCTGTGGCTCTGGCATAGGCCAGCAGCTACAGCTCCGATTAGACCCCTAGCCTGGGAACCTCCATATGCCATGGGAGCAGCCCTAGAAAAGGCAAAAAGACCAAAAAAAAAAATTGGTTTTGAAGCAAAATAATTAACAATACAGTGTTTGAATGACATGGGAACACACTGGGTAAATATTTCTTGAGATAACATTGGCAGTCTGAAAATGAATCATACCAATCACTGGTGTCCTACATTCATAGTACTATTAGGAAATTACCCCGTATTGTAACATACAGAGTATATTATGTTGTTTTGGCTTCCATATACGTTGATTTGAGGGAATGCAAGCAACTCTGTTATAAAAGGAAACATTACTGAAGATACTACTTTCTAATCAGAAAGGTGCCTTAGTGGGACATTATAGTATTACTAATATCAGCTAAATAATGACAAAATTACTATCCTTTAAGTCAGAATATATCTAATAATTTTGCATTATGATAGTGTTAATATAGTAAATGATCTGCAGCACTTTATGTAGGATTCCTTAAGAAATAAGGATGTTTAAAAAAAAAAAGAAATAAGGATGTTTAACAAGGGCCAACATCAATGATCTGCATCCATTATTAAAATGAGTAGGTAAATAAATTAGTTACATTTAGTAAGGCATTTTAAAAATATAAGTTATTTATTTAAGCTATGTCCTGCCACAAGAAAGGAATGGTCATAATTTGATACGAATAAAGAACGCTTAAGGTCTTTTGGACTTTTTGGACTTTTCTGGTCCAATGTGCATTGTAATGGTCCAAACCAGTGCTGTGGTCTCTGGTGCCTTGGTAATAGTACTGCTTCCCTTAGTCATCTTCGTAGCCAGTTAGAAGCTAATTCATGTGAGGATTACGGAATAGAGTATGATTACCATCTCCCCAGGGAAAGGGCCTGGGCCTGATGCAGAGACGGGAGTAGCCAATGAGCTTGGGTCTCTCATGCTCTCCTTGGTGCAACTTCATTTGGCATTCTCACCTCCACCAGTGGGAGTCTGACCAAATAGGTGAGAACCTTCCACTACAAAACTGAGCCCGCCTCATCCTGGGCCAGATGACATAAGCCAGCCCAGCTGTGACTGGGACCAGTTAGCCCAAAAACTCAGACCCACTACTGCCATTTTTTACCTGGACAGTCAAATCAGGCAAACGCTTAAGACACGTTTTTATTAATAAACTTTATTTTTTAGAGCAGTTTTAGGTTCACAGCAAAACTGAACAGAAAGTACAGAGAGTTCCTGTAAATCCCATCTTCACCTGATTGCCCGCAACCTCTCCCATTATTGATATCTTACACTGCAAATGAACCGACACTGACATGTCATTATCACCCAATGTCCATAGTTTACATTAAGGTTCACTTTTGGTGTTGCACATTCTGTGGATTTGGACGAATATATAATGACATGTATCCACCATGTAATATCACATAGATAGGATTGTTTTACTGCCTTAAAGATACTCTTTGCTCCAATTCATCCATCCCTCTTCCCTAACCCTTAGCAACCACTGATCCGCTTACTGTCTTCATAGCTTTGCTTTTTCCAGAACATCATATAGTTGGAAGCATAGTACGTATCCTTTTCAGATTGGCTTCTTTTTCGTAATATTATGCATTTAACTTTCTCTCCATGCCGTTTCATGGCTTGATAGTTTATTTCTTTCTAAGAGTGAGTTAATATTCTATTTTCTGGATATACCAAGGTTTATTTATCCATTCTTCTACTGAAGAACGTATTGGTTTCTTCCAACTCGATGAGCAAGTCGGTGATAACATCCATGTGCAGAGTTTGTGTGAACATAAGTTTTCAATTCCTTTGAGTAGACACCAAGGAGCCCAAGTGCTGGTTGATATGTTAAAAGTATGTTAATTTTGAATGAAACTGCCGTCTTACCCAGTGGCTGTATCAGTGCATGCCCATCAGCAATAAATGAAAATTTCTATTTTTCCACATTCTTGCTAGCATCCAGTGTTTTGGATCTTGACCATTCTGAAAGCCACATAGAAGTATCTCATTGTTTTAATGCTTAAGGCTTTTTTTTTTTTTTTTTGGTCTTTTTAGGACTGCACCCATGGCATATGGAAGTTCCCAGGCTGGGGGTCGAATCAGAGCTGTTGTAGCTGCTGGCCCACACCACAGCCACGGCAATGCCAGATCTGAATCGTGTCTGCGATCCACATCACAGCTCACAGCAATGCCAGATTCGTAACCCACTGAGTGAGGCCAGGGATCGAACCTGTATCCTCATGGCTACTAGTAAGATTCGTTTCCGTTGAGCCACAAAGAGAACTCCACTTAAGGCATTTTAAAGGTTAATAATCTTATCAAAAATTAAGAGAACAAGCATCTGCTAGAAGATTCTCATATCTAGAAAAGAAAGCCTTTTATTACAGTAAGATTTAATTATTTTAAAGGAAAATGTTCCAACAATAGAGATTGGAAAAATTACTAGAAGAAAAGGAGACTGAAAATTCTAAAACTTATTATTACCAATAACTCCTTTGCAGATGTCCCATTCTGGGGAAAAAAAAAAAAAGGCACTTTTGGGTTTCGGTTATCTGCTTGTGGCACTGGTTACCTAAATGCGTTTGCCCAAAAAGGCACCATGGACAACAGCAGTGCAGAGAGTAAACTCATAGAAGGCTTAAGACTAAACTTTATGGGCGTTCCCTTCATGGCTCAGTGGTAATGAACCCAACTAGGATCCGTGAGGATGCTGATTCAGTTCCTGGCCTCGTTCAGTGGGTTAAGGACCCAGTGTTGCCATGAGCTGTGCAATAGGTTGCAGACATGGCTCAGATCCCACTGTTGCTGTGGTACAGCTCCAAAAAAAAAAGACTAAACTTTATGGCAATACCAATAGTCTATATTGAGATGTTTGTTATTTTTTTCTTAAGATGATTGCAGTCTTATTGAAAGGACCATTTAGTAATGAAATTCGCAAATGTTAATGAGCCAACTGGACTATTTATGATATGGCATACATGCAATATTCTATAGGTCTTATAGGACCAATTTCTTTAGGTCTTATTTCAAAAGCACTACACCCGAAGACCTGACTATGCAAATTGTGCTGACATTATTTTCATTTTACACCTCATATTCTTATTAAATAAACTTAGCATGTGGAGTCAAGATATCATAACTGTTTTAAGGTATCTGATATAAATTTGAATTCAGTTCAGGAATAAAAAAATAGGAAAGATTCTTAAACAGGCAACACATCATTATTAATTGGCTAGTCTTTGGGCTAGAGCAAAATAAAACTAGCATTTTGGTCTTATTTTTTCATTTGAGAAAAAGGTTCATGTTGTGTTTTAAAAAAATGCAATTACATTTTATAGCTATTAAATTATTTCAGTAGGACCATTAATTGCCCTCATGATGTAGCAGGTAAAGTTTACTGCTAACAACAGCTAATTTTGTAGTCATCACATGGGAGCATTTTT
Organism: Phacochoerus africanus; assembly: GCF_016906955.1. Taxonomy (NCBI): domain Eukaryota; kingdom Metazoa; phylum Chordata; class Mammalia; order Artiodactyla; family Suidae; genus Phacochoerus; species Phacochoerus africanus. The sequence continues at coordinate 141,219,528 of NC_062551.1, read as the reverse complement.
CCTAAACTCCAGTTTCAGTAGATACTGGTTTAATTTATCAGAATTTCCCATTATTGTGTTTTTAGGTAAAGCGTTAAGTTATTACTCAAACACAATGGCGTCTGAATTATTATGTATTACAAACTGAGTGAGCAGACAGAAACAAAATTATGTCTCATTCTAGTGAAAATGACAGCAACATTTTTTTCTCTAATACGATCCTACAGGAGAACCAAACTGATTTGCACTCTGTTCTCTATTTGTATAGTTAATTAATCCAAAAGTAGTCTTTATTAATGTACATTTTTAAAGTCTGTTTAACTTTAATTTTCTCAAGCCCCTTCTTAAGATTATGTATTATTTAGGAGACAAAAGAAGTTGGTTTAGGAACCTAAAATATAATTAATAAGGGTGTGTATTAATATATTCCCTACTATGAATACCCATAGTTCCATAGTTTCTCTTCTCTCTCTCTCTCTATGTATGTATGTGTTTGTGTGTGTCTCCTCTTTATCTTCCTTCTCTTTATGTATATGTATATAAGGGAGAGGACAACAGAAGTATGTTGTATTGGTTTCCTACTGTGGCAGTTAATGGTTTAAAACAATGCCAATTTATTTTCTTTCAATTCTGGAGGTCAGATGTCAAAAATAAATCTAACTGGCCTAAAAATCAAGGTATTGGCAGGGCTGCCTTCCTTTCTAGAGGCCTAAGGGAAAAAACCATTTTCTTAAACAGGCAACACATCATTATTTTAATAACTTTTTAATAACATTAAAATGAGACTACAAAAAGGAATGAACCATTTGGCATTTTAATGCCATATCTTGCCTTAAAATTATGCTTTCACCAAAAGTCATGATTAGATAAAAGTTTATATGATTCTGTGGTTGGACATAGTTTTGAGTTTAGAATCTTTTTATTTATTTACTTTTATCAAGTGTGTGAGAATTTTAAATTTTTTTATATTTTTTTCCATTATAGCTGGTTTACGGTGTTCTGTCAATTTTCTACTGTACAGCATGGTGACCCAGTTATACATACATGTATACATTCTTTTTTCTCAAATTATCAGGCTCCATTGTAAGTGACTACACATAGTTCCCAGTGCTACACAGCAGGATTTTACAGAAAAGAAAATCATGGACTTGGAGAATAGACTTGTGGTTGCCAAGTGGGAGGGGGAGGGAGTGGGATGGATTGGGAGCTTGGGCTTAATATTAATAGATGCAGACTATTGCCTTTGGAATAAATTTAGAATCTCTTTAGATTTGATCCCCCAATAAAGCTTAAAATACAAGTTCTCCCATCTCAAGTTTTAATACTAGAATAGAAACTCAGTGACCCTACCGAATCATATTCTTCCTGCAGCCTGAAATCTGGTAACTGAAAGTTCCATGTTGCTTATATTTTCTGTAGATTGTGACCTGAAAAGTCACACATAATGAGAGCATTGCTGAAGTAGTAACCCTATCATTTTTGTAACATTTCAGCCAATAGTTTCCTGATATCAGCAATAGATTCAACACATAGAACAAGTGACTCTCTTGAAATCCTATGACCCCAATAGAGAGTGAAAGTAATGAGTGCATTCCTCATGAAAAATGATGAGAAGTATCTTACTTCCTACTTGGATGTGGTTTTATTTATTTATTTCTTTTGTCTGTTAATGTTGATTTACAATTTATCTGACAACTCTCACTAATAGGAAGTACATGGATTCAGTACCTAAATGAAATTACTTTTTGTTTGTCAAATATAGTAAATATAAGAAATTATGTGTAAGTGACCATACATTTGTATCAAATTCAAATGTTTGATTTGACACAGATGGTTCATGCTCTGGTACATTTTAGTGAAGTCACTCTAATGTCTTAGAATTTTTAAAATTTGTAGACATCATCTTAAAAATTTAATGCAAGAAGATAATATATAGAGTCGTGGTTAAAAAAACTGACTCTGGAATGAGAGCACCTTGTTTTAAACATTGTTTTACCCATTACTCATGGATAAGTTATTTTACCTGTTTGCGCCTCAGATTCTCCATCTGCAAAATGGGCATAATATTAGTCCTTAATATGGTATAGGGGTACTGTGCAGTATGTAGCAAATAGCCTATACTGTATAAATATCCAAAAATAATAATTACTCTATATAAGTTGACCTTATTGAGATGTGTTCATCTAGAGTTATGTGATAATAAAATTTATGCTTGAGAAAAAATCATATATTTTTATTGCAATTAAAGATGTCTAAAAAAGGTAATAAATTTATATGTCCTCGTTAAGCCAACATCAACTTTTAGCCTTCAAGCTTCAAGGAAAAAAGTCACGATTTTGTTAAATGGAAGTCCTAAGTAAAAATATTCAAAGTCAGCAAAGAGACATAAGGTGTTCTAAAATTTTATTAACCAAATATGTACATTATAAACTTGGAAATTTTAGTTTTATTAAACTTTTATGGTAAATTAACTGTCATTTTTCACTGAATAAAAATGTACAAATATATTTGCTTATATAAATTGACTTTAGATAATGCTATCAGTATATTCCTTCTGATGTCATGTGTAAATATTTTTAACACCTCACAGAGCATCCAAGTAGGAGATAAGATTCACTGAGACCAGCTTCTAGTGTGAAAATTTTTTCAAGTGCATGTCCTCTGCCAATTCATCACACCAGAAAGTCAATGAAAGGAGGGATTTCTTGGTAGGCATTAGACACCAATATCTGGGCACTGTAGCAGAATGTACTAAAAGATTTGAAGTGAAGGAAATTGTCATTTAGTGTGAATTGTTCTCAGCTATGGGAATAGTCACCTGGATAATATTTGTTGCCTTACACATCCTTTCCATGTCTTTTTGATTAGGCTATAAATCTCACTCTCTCATCTACTATGAAGATTGATTTTCTTTTATTGTTTTGTCAGTTTATGTTTTTATCTGTCTTTTCTTCATAATGATAATTCTGTGAAAGGCAGATTTGCTTAATTCCATTGTTTTTAAGCATAGGTCACAGCTACAACTTGAGTTAAATCCCTGGCCCAGAGACTTCCATATGCCGTGGGTATGGCAAATAAAAAAAAAAAATGATTTTCTTAAAATATAGGGTAAATTATCAGTCAGAAGAGGATAAAATCATAGGACTAATGGAATGTAGTTTGTACAGGGAGCTCTTGTTTTTAGCCATCTTGGTATATGATGACCTTGAATTATACTAGGTTCCTCAGACTCTGCTCCCCGTATGATATGTAGCAATGGACTTTGTTGTTTCAATGAAGGGGAAAAAAATGAAATAAAAGAATGGGGAAGCGAATCTATGACAGAGTTTTTTTATTTTTTATTTATTTATTTTTTTAAATTTTTTTATTTTCCCACTGTACAGCAAGGGGGTCAGGTTATCCTTACATGTATACATTACAATTACATTTTTTCCCCCACCCTTTGTTCTGTTGCAACATGAGTATCTAGATAAAGTTATCAATGCTATTCAGCAGGATCTCCTTGTATATCTATTCTAAGTTGTGTCTGATAAGTCCAAGCTCCCGATCCCTCCCACTCCCTCCCCCTCCCATCAGGCAGCCACAAGTCTCTTCTCCAAGTCCATGATTTTCTTTTCTAAGGAGATGTTCATTTGTGCTGGATATTAGATTCCAGTTATAAGTGATATCATATGGTATTTGTCTTTGTCTTTCTGGCTCATTTCACTCAGGATGAGATTCTCTAGCTCCATCCATGTTGCTGCAAATGGCATTATGTCATTCTTTTTTATGGCTGAGTAGTATTCCATTGTGTATATATACCACTTCTTCCGAATCCAATCATCTGTCGATGGACATTTGGGTTGTTTCCATGTCCTGGCTATTGTGAATAGTGCTGCAATGAACATGCGGGTGCACGTGTCTCTTTTAAGTAGAGTTTTGTCCGGATAGATGCCCAAGAGTGGGATTGCGGGGTCATATGGAAGTTCTATGGATAGATTTCTAAGGTATCTCCAAACTGTTCTCCATAGTGGCTGTACCAGTTTACATTCCCACCAAGAGTGTAGGAGGGTTCCCTTTTCTCCACACCCCCTCCGGCACTTGTTATTTGTGGATTTATGAATGATGGCCATTCTGACTGGTGTGAGGTGGTATCTCATGGTAGTTTTGATTTGCATTTCTCTTATAACCAGCGATGTTGAGCATTTTTTCATGTGTTTGTTGGCCATCTGTATATCTTCTTTGGAGAGATGTCTATTTAGGTCTTTTGCCCATTTTTCCATTGGTTGATTGGCTTTTTTGCTGTTGGGTTGTATAAGTTGTTTATATATTCTAGAGATTAAGCCCTTGTCAGTTGCATCATTTGAAACTATTTTCTCCCATTCTGTAAATTGTCTTTTTGGTTTCTTTTTGGTTTCCTTTGCTGTGCAAAAGCTTGTCGGTTTGATGAGGTCCCATGGGTTTATTTTTGCTCTAATTTCTATTGCTTTGGGAGACTGACCTGAGAACATATTCATGATGTTGATGTCAGAGAGTGTTTTGCCTATGTTCTCTTCTAGGAGTTTGATGGTGTCCTGTCTTATATTTAAGTCTTTAATCCATTTTGAGTTTATTTTTGTGCATGGTGTGAGGGTGTGTTCTAGTTTCATTGCTTTGCATGCAGCTGTCCAGGTTTCCCAGCAATGCTTGCTGAATAGACTTTCTTTTTCCCATTTGATGTTCTTGCCTCCCTTGTCAAAGATTAATTGACCATAGGTGTCAGGGCTTATTTCCCGGTTCTCTATTCTGTTCCATTGGTCTGTCTGTCTGTTTTGATACCAGTACCACACTGTTTTGATGACTGTGGCTTTGTAGTATTTCTTGAAGTCTGGGAGAGTTATGCCTCCTGGTTGGTTTTTGTTTCTCAGGATTGCTTTGGCGATTTTGGGTGTCTTGTGGTTCCGTATAAACGTTTGGATTGTTTGTTCTAGTTCTGTGAAAAATGCCATGGGTAATTTGATAGGGATTGCATTGAATCTGTAGATTGCTTTGGGTAGTATGGCCATTTTTACAATATTGATTTTCCCAATCCAGGAACATGGAATCTCTTTCCATTTCTTTACATCTTCTTTGATTTCTTTGATGAAAGTTTTATAGTTCTCGGCATATAGGTCCTTTACCTCCTTGGTCAGGTGTGTTCCGAGGTATTTGATTTTGTGAGGTGCAATTTTAAAAGGTATTATATTTTTGTATTCCTTTTCTAATATTTCACTGCTGGTATACAGAAATGCAACTGACTTCTGAATGTTAATCTTATATCCTGCTACTTTGCTGAATTTACTAATCAGTTCAGGTAGTTTTGGCGGGGAGCAAATCAATCAGTATCATACACCACATTAACCAAAAAGAAGTCAAAAATCATATGATCATCTTGATAGACGCAGAAAAAGCATTTGACAAAGTCCAACATCCATTCATGATCAAGACCCTCGCCAAAGTGGGTATAGAGGGAACATTCCTGAATATAATCAAAGCCTTTTATGATAAACCCACAGCAAATATAATACTCAATGGGGAAAAACTGAAAGCCTTCTCACTCAAATCTGGAACAAGACAGGGATGCCCACTCTCACCACTGCTCTTCAACATAGTTTTGGAAGTCCTAGCCACAGCAATTAGACAAACAAAAGAAATAAAAGGCATCCATATAGGAAGAGAAGAGATAAAACTGTCACTGTATGCAGATGACATGATACTATACATAGAATTTTTTTTTTTATTAATAGTAAACCACTTTACAGAGTTGTACTGTTCTAAACCCCAGGGAGGAAAGGTAAATTATGGAGTTATCATAGTACCTCGTGGGGTTGCCCATGAATTTTTACTATAGGTTCCAAGTCCACATAGCATGCTTTTCCTTAAAGCATAGCTATTATATCTTGTCTTCGTGGGGTACAAAATGTTGCTTTTATCTGCTATGGTACATTTTAACTTTTGAGCTGGAAGAAGAAAGTAAGTTCTTTGAATTGTGCATCCTCCTTATGAAATTGTGGCTGTCAGCCTAAAGTTTACGTTGTCATTATTGGCCTTTTTTAGTGACAAATGGAAAACAGTTCTAAGGAGAATTCAATAGCTCTTTGGTTCTAACCAGCAAATATGATTGCAGAACACTGAGACTGTAAGAAATATCTTATACATTATGTTGATCATTATAAAATCAGAGTTGGGTTAATTATGAAGGCTTGAGATGAAAATATTCTTGGTATGTGAGACTTCTAAAAAGGCTTGCTTTCTGTTACTTGTCTGTTACATATCTAGTACTTCAGTTTTTTAACTCATTTAACAAACGAAAAAAATTTTAGGCAAAATATTTGTTTTCTTTTGACTTACCATGTCAAATTTTACCTTATCTACAGTGATGTTTCCAGATAGTAAATAGGATTCCTTGACCTGTGTCAGAGCATGGTATTTCATAAATAATGTTCTATCAACATAAAATAGAATGACTCAATATCTGTTTCATTTCTCCTTTTTCTTCTGAATATCCCTTCAACCCATCTCAGAAAAACCTAATTATTATCTGTTGTGTGCAGTATTCTCAAACTGTGGGTACCTTCTTTAGCTGCTGAATATGTTCTTTTATTTAATCAATTATGTCTTCAAATATATACCATGTAAGTCAGATAACAAATAGCACATTCCATAATGCTAATTTATTGACATTTATAGACAAATTTTTAAAATATATCTGCTGTAAGGCTGGGTAAATTGCATGTTTTGTTGGGGATTTTTTGTTTGGATGTATTTTAACCATAGCTAGGATAGCCATATAATTTACTGTCCATAACAGAACACTTTCAGATTAAAATGGGAGCTATTACTAATTAGGTCAGCTCAGTAGATGCAAACTGAGCCTGTCCCAGGAAAACTGTAACCCATGAGCCAAATCCTGTTCCATAGACCAAATCAATGCCACCACCTGTTTTTAAATAGCCCACAGATTAAGGATGATTTTTACATTTGTTAATGGTTGGAAAAAATTAAGAGAAGAATGTCTCGTATGTGAAAATTATACAGATCAGTTCCCATTGTGGCTCAGCTGGTTAAGAATCCAACTAGTCGAGTTTCCTTTGTGGCGCAGCGGAAACAAATCCAGCTAGTAACCATGAGGTTGTGGGTTCGATCCCTGGCCTAATGATCCCACATTGCCATGAGCTGGGGCAAAGGTTGCAGCTCAGGATCTGTCATTGCTATGGCTGTGGTGTGGGTTCCAGTTGCAGTTCCCATTTGACCCTTAGCCTGGGAACTTCCATATGCCAAAGATGTGGCCCATGAAAAGCCAAAAAAAGAAAAAGGAGAGAGAGAGCACATTGTGTCTATAAAGTTTTATTGAAACAATCACATCAAATCACTTATGTATGGTCTATGCTCTCATGCTGCAACAGCAGGGTTGAACTGTTGCAGTACACAGTATTACCTAGAATATTTATCATTTGAATCTTCAGAGAAAAAATGTACTGATTTGTAATGTAGAGTAATACTAGTTATAGCCCAGCTTAGAACATTCGTTTCAATAGAACAGGATACTTATTTTCAATGTGCCCCTGAAATGGTATATCTATAAGTAATATTCATATGTATTATTATCTGTATTATAATACTGATATTGATTATGATGTTTCTGGTGATATTTTTATCTATTCTGCAGTTTCCTATTGACTAGGAACTCTTCTAGGTCCCATTTTTGTTCCATCATAAAGGAATATTTTAGTCCTTCAGCAATAAACTTTTGCATGCAGTCATTCAGTTATTCAAGTTGTTGGGTTTTTTTGTTTTTTATTTTTTGCTTTTTGGGGCCCCACCTGTGGTGTATGGACTTCCCAGGCTAGGGGTGGAATCTGAGCTGCAGCCACCAGCCTACACCACAGTCACAGCAACAAGGGATCTGAGCCCTGTCTGCAGTCTACACCACAGCTCATAGCAACGCCAGATCCTTAACCCACCGAAGAGGCTAGGGATCGAACCTGCATTCTCACGGACACTAGGCAGGTTCTTAACCCACTGAGCCACAATGCGAATCCCTCAAGTTGTTAATTCTGATAGGAATTAAAAATAGGTTTTTCTGGAATTCCCATAGTGGCTCAGTGGAAGTGCATCCAACTAGGAACCATGAGGTTGCAGGTTCAATCCCTGGCCTCACGCAGTGGGTTAAGGATTCAGTGTTGCTGTGAGCTGTGGTGTAGGTCACAGACGCGGCTTGGATCTGGCACTGCTGTGGCTGTGGCATAGGCCGGCAGCTACAGCTCCGATTAGACCCCTAGCCTGGGAACCTACATATGCCATGGGTGTGGCCCTAAAAAGCAAAAAATAAATTAAAAATAAAAATAAAAAGAGGTTTTCCTTCAAGAAGCAGTCTGCTTCCATTTTTAGTGACAAAATTATTGGGTGACCTTGAAAGCAGTTTTGGGTTTTTGTCTGAATGCTTTTAAAAGTGTAGGGTAGAACAACTTTTTAAAGTAACCTCATTCTGTCTCTTTGGTATTGAATCAAATGAGTTACAGGAATTGTACCTCATTGCCCAGGGGATCAGGTAAACTCCGTTAAAGTGAGTCATGTTTTTGTTGGCTAGCTAACAAACTGTGAGCTCTAATAAAAGTTGGCACAATTGGCCCAACTTTATTCCATTATGTGGAATATTTTAAAGTACACAAAATTTAGAAATATGTAGATATAGAAATTAAATTAATTAGAAGTTAAATTACCAGTAGAATAACATCACATATTTGTCCTTGTACCTTTTATTTACCAATTAGATGTCCAAAAGTTGACTTTTATGAAAAATGGCACAGTTTGCAAATGATAGCCGGTGTGAGCTGGAAGCTTGTTAGGAATGATGTCTGAATTAATATTCTCTTGGCACCAAAAATGTGCCATTCACACCTTTTCATTTGTAACACTAATTACATGTAATAATTCTAGGTTTTAGTTTTAAAAAGAAGCCTTCATGTATAGGGTACTGTAGAACTATTCAGTTCATATGTCAACCCTGATTAAAACTTATCTCACAACTCATTAAAATCTGGCTCAACTGTTTAACATCTCTTACAGCAGTATACCTTTAGATGAAAAACATGGAACCCTCAGTTTTTTCCCTTTTCAGATTTTGTTGTCTAATTAATGGAAACCATTAATTTGAGGGGATGAATAAAAAATGGAATGAATAGTATAGGCTTTGTGTAATTCTCTAAAGGTTTTTTACACCATAATCAAGGTCAAAAAATGCTTTTGCAAAAGTTCTGAGCTGATAGACTGTATATTTAGAATCATTAAATCTTTGGAAACTAGTAAAAATAAAACATATAATGAGGGTAAAATTAAATGGATGATAGAACGCAACTTTAATGACTCAAAGAAAAAAAATCCTGATTCTAGTCCCTAAGTCCATGCTAGTCAAAGGAAATAAAATTCTTCACTTTTTAAAAAATTTATCAAGAAAAAGTACTGAATTAAGATGCTTTAAAAATCTATCCAATTTGTAATGTGGTGATAGAAATTTGTTGAAGAAGTGGTTTTAGTAGATGTTATAAATATATATGATAAGGAATACTGAGTCTTTTGTTTTTCAGAGAAAAATTAAGAGAAAATATGATTGGCTAAGCAACTGAGAAAAAAAATATACATCCTTCCATGAGAGCAGAAGGGTAAGAACTACTGTCTTCACATCAATACCAAAGTGGTTTTCCTTACACTGCAGAAGAAAACTTTGAAAAAATGTAGACAAAAGCCTCACTCAGATGGGTGGGTCTTACTTCATTCAGGCAAATTACTACAGACTGTCTTATACAAAAAAATATTTATTTCTCACAGTTGTGGAGACTGAAAAGTGTAATATCAGGGGTTGACACAGTCAGTATCTGGTGAGAGCTGCTTCTTGGTTCACAGATAGCAGTCTTCTTTCTCTGTCCTCACTTGTCAGAATGAGGTCTCTTTTACTGGGCACTTACCTCATTTATGAGCGGCCCACTCCCATGATTTAATCACCTCTAAAGGCATTACATCATACTGGGGATTAGGATTTCAACATATGAATTGGGGCAGAGGAGCAACACACACTTTCAGCATATAACAGGGTGATAATAACCCTGAAGATGATTCACAGTGAAGCCAATGCCTTACCTATGTCATCTAAATTAGAGATTAAAATTAATAATAAAGAGGTTAAAATGATGATTAGAGGTGAAAACTAGAGGTAATGGTTTAAGTTATTGTTTTAAAGAGACATGAACAAATTTTACGACTTGTTGATTTGTCCTGAAAACCTCTATCAAGGAATTTTAGATATATTTTAGGCTGGTCATGATTTAGTTCCTGCTCCTGTTTCTGTATTTAACCATAAAGAGTAAACTACTTGTATATGGAGTCTCCTAATGAGCTCACATTTTGATACCTGTCATGTATTATCCTTTCAGCTGAAATTCTACTAGGATCTGGAATCTGTAGTGCTTTAATGGGAAAAGCCTATCTTGGAACTTGATACAATAGATACCAACACCCTGTCCTCATTCTGAGATTGCTCCTAGGACTTATGATGCATTAAAAAAAAATTCCACACACTAGTCATTCATACATAAGTCAAAAACTTAATTTGATTCAATAACTTTGTACTTTCACCAAAGAATTATTCATGTTGTTTTAGGAAACATGTTTCTCCTGATGCTTAAACATTTCATTAAGGACACATAGTTGATTGCAGTGATATTATTCTTGTTAATTGCTTAAAAATTTGTGAAAAGGCATTTATATTCTCTTCTACTTCCCTGAGTCCTGAACATTAACCAAGTTTGTTATGGGTATATAATAGTAAGAACTGCTTTCAGGAGGTAAGAGTATATCAGGGAAGGCAAAAAAGAAGCATGTTCATATGATTCTAAAACCTAGTCAAAGAAAGACAAGACAAAATGAATCTTTTATTTCTTCACAGCTATACTATTTGAGTCTTGTTTTCCACGTTTTTTTCTTTTTTAAGATTTTTATTCTATTACTGATTTAGAATGTTCTGTCAATTTCTGCTATACAGCACACTGACCCAGTTGTGTGTGTGTGTGTGTATGTGTGTGTGTATAATATATATATATATTATATTTCTCACGTTGTCCTCCGTCATGGTCCATAACAATTGATTAGATATAGTTCCCTGTGGTGTACAGCAGTATCTCATTGCTTATCTACTCCAAATGCAATAATTTGCATCTGCTAATCCCAAATTCACAGTCCATGCCACTCTCCCCCTCCCCCTTGGCAATCACAAGTCTGTTCTCCAAGTTGATGAGTTTGTTTCTTTTCCATAGATAGGTTCATTTGTGCCATATATTAGACTCCAAGATTCTAAATATAAGTGATATCATATGGAATTTCTCTTTCTGTTTCTGACTTACTTTACTTAGTATGAGAATCTCTAGTTCCATCCATGTTGCTGCAAATGGCATTATTTTGTTCTTTTTTATGGCTGAGTAGTATTCCATTGTGTATATATACCACATCTTCCGAATCCATTCATCCCTCAATGGACATTTACATTGTTTCCATGTGTTAGCTTTTGTGAATAGTACTACAGGGAACATAGAGGTGCATGTATCTTTTTCAATGAGAGTTTTGTCTAGATATATGCCCAGGAGTGGGATTTCTGGGTAATATGGTAATTCTACATTTAGTTTTCGGAGGTATCTCCATATTGTTCTCCATAGTAGATGTATCAATTTACATTCCCACCAATAGTACAGGAGGGTTCCCTTTTCTCCACACCCTCTCCAGCATTTGTTATTTTTTGGTGTGTTATTGATGGCCATTCTGACCAGTGTGAGGTGGTACCTCATTGTAGTTTTGATTTGCATTTCTCTAGTAATTAGTGATGTTGAGCATTTTTTCATGTGCCTGTTGACCATCCCTATGTCTTCTTTGGACAAGGTCTATTCAGGTCTTCTGCCCATTTTTCAGTTGGGTTGTTGGGTTTTTTTGCTGTTGAGTTGTATAAGTTGTTTGTATATTTTAGGAGTTAAGCCCTTGTCAGTTGCACCCTTTGAAACTGTTTTGTCATATTCCCATAGGCTTTTTTTTTTTTTTTTGCAGTCTCCTTTGCTATGCAAAAGTTTGTGAGTTTGATTAGGTCCCATTGGTTTATTTTTGTTTTTATTTCTGTTGCCTTGGGAGACCAACCTGAGAAAGCATTTGTAAGATTGATGTCAGAGAATGTTTTGCCTGTGCTCTCTTTTAAGGGTTTTATAGTTTTATGGTCTTGTCTTATGTTTAAATCTTTACGCCACTTTGAGTATTTTTGTGTGTAGTGTGAGAGTGTGTTCTAGTTCTGTTGATGTACATGCAGCTGCCCAGTATTGCCAGGACCACTTGCTGATCAGACTCTTTTACTATTTTATGCTCTTGCATCCTTTGTCAAAGATTAATTGAACATAGGTGTCTGGGTTTATTTCTGGGTTCTCTATTCTGTTCCACTGATCTGTATCTCTTTTTTGGTACCAGTACCACACTGTCTTGATTACTGTAGCTTTGTAATATTGCCTTAAGTCTGGGAGAGTTATGCCTCCTGCTTGGGTTTTTTTTTTTTTCCCCCAGGATTGTTTTGGCAATTCTGTGTCTTTTATGGTTCCATATAAATTCTAGTTCTGTGAAAAATGTCATGGGTAATTTGATATGGATTGCATTGAATCTGTAGATTGCTTTGGGTAGTATGGCCATTTTTACGATACTAATTTCTCCAACCCAGGAGCATGGAATATCTCCATTTCTTTGAATCCTCTTTAAATTCCTTGATTAATGTTTTATAGTTCTCAGCATATAAGTCTTTCACCACCTCAGTCAGGTTTATTCCTAGGTATTCAGTTTTTTGGGGTGTGATTTTAAAGGTATTGCATTTTTATATTCCTATTCTACTATTTCATTGTTAGAATACAGAAGTGCAATCTCTGAACATTAATCTTGTATCCTGCTACTTTGCTGAATTCATTGATCAGTTCGAGCAGTTTTTCTGTGCAGTCCTTAGGGTTTTCTATATATAGTATCATGTCATCTGCATTACCTCTTCTCTTCCAATTTAGATAGGTTTATTTCCTTTGTCTGTCTGATTGCTGTGGCTAGAACTTCCAATACTATGTTGAATATAGCTGATGAGAGTGGGCATCGTTTTCTTCTTCCAGATGTTAGTGGGAAAGCTTTCAGCTTTTCTCCATTGAGTATTATTTTGGCTGTGGGTTTGTCATAAATGGCTTTTATTATGTTAAGGTATGTTCCCTCTATACCCACTTTGGTAAGAGTTTTGATCATGAATGGATGATGGACTTTGTCCAATGCTTTTCCTGCACCTATTGAGATGATGATGTGGTTTTCGACTTTCTTTTGTTAATGTGGTATATGACGTTGATTGATTTCCGTACACTGGAGCACCCTTGTGAACTTGGGATGAATCCCACTTGGTCATGGTGTATGATCTTTTTTATAGTTGTTGGATTTGGTTGGCTAAAATTTTGTTCAGAATTTCTATATCTATATTCATCAGAGATACTGGCCTATAAATTCCTTTTTGCATAGTATCCATGTCTGGTTTTGGTATTAGGGTGATAGTGGCTTCATAAAATGTCTTTGGAATTATTCCTTCTTCTTCAGACTTTTGGAAAAGTTTAAGAAGGATGGGTATAAGTTCTTCTTTGTATGTTTGGTAGAATTCACCTGTGAAGCCATCTGTCCTGGACTTTTGTTTATAGGGATTATTATTATTACACATTCAATTTCATTTCTAGTGATTGGTCTGTTCAATTTTTCTGTTTTGTCTTGATTCCGTTTTGGTGGGCTGTATGTTTCTAGAAAGTTGTCCATTTCTCCTAGATTGTCAGATTTGTTGGTGTGTAATTGTTTACAGCATTCCCTTAGGGTTTTTGTATTTCTGCAGTACCCTTTGAGGTTTTCCTTTTTCATTTCTCATTTTGTTTATTTGAGTTCTGTATCTCCTCTTCTTGGTGAGTCTGACCAGAGGTTTGTCAGTTTTGTTTACCCTTTCAAAGAACCAGCTCTTAGTTTTATTGATTTGTTCTACTGTCTTTTGGATCTCTATTTTATTGATTTCCTCTCTGGTCTTTATGATTTCCTTCTTTCTGCTGACTTTGGATTTTGTTTGGTCTTCCTTTTCTAATTGTTTTAGGTGGTAGGTTAAGCTGTTGATTTGAGATTTTTCTTCTTTTTGAGGAAGGCCTGTATCGCTATGAACTTCCCTCTAAGCACCGCTTCTGTGGCACCTCATAGATTTTGAATGGTTGTGTTTGCATTATCATGTGTCTCGAGGTATGTTTTAATTTCTCTTTTGATTTCCTCATTGACCCAATGGTTTTTTTAGTAGCAGGCTGTTTAGTCTCCCTGTAGTTAGTTTTTTCATTTCCTTTCCTGTGGTCGGTTTCTAGTTTTGTGTCATTGTGGTCAGAGAAGATACTTGAAATGACTTCTCTACTCTTAAATTTGTTGAGCTTAGTTTTGTGCCCCAGTCTGGGGTCAGTTCTTGAGGATGTTCCATGTGCACTTGAAAAGAATGTATATTCTGGTTTTTTTGGATGTAATGTCCTGAAAATGTCAATGAAGTCTAACTTTTCTGCTGTATCATTTAGGATCTCTTGTTGCATTGCTGATTTTCTGTCTCGAGGATCCGTCCGTTGATGTGAGAGGGGTGTGAAAGTCAGCTACAAGATCTTATTGTATTCCCATCTATTTCTCTTTTTATGTCTGTTCGTATTTGTTGCATGTGTCTGGGTGCTCCTGTATTAGGGGCGTATATATTGACGATTGTAATATCTTCTTCTTGAATGGATCCTTTTATCATTAACTAGTGTCCTTCTTTGTCGTTCTTTATGGCTTTTGGTTTAAAGTCTGTTTTGTCTGATATGAGTATTGCAACTCCTGCTTTCCTGTCTTTTCCACTGGCCTGCAATATCTTTTCCCATCCCCTCACTTTATGTGTCCTCTGCCCTAAGGTGACTCTCTTGTAGACAGCATATTGTAGGCTCTTGGTTTTTTTTAATCCAGTCTGCCACTCCATGTCTTTTGATTGGAGCATTCAGTCCATTGACATTTAATGTAGTTACTGATAAATATGTATTTATTGCCATTTTAAACCTTGTTTTCCAGTAGATTCTATGTTTCTCCTTTGTTCCTTTCTTTTTTGGTTGGATGATTTCCTTTTATTTTATGCTTGTGTCCTTTTCTTTTTAGTTTTCGTGAATGTAATGTTTGGTTTTGATTTGTGGTTGCCCTGTTTTTCAAGTATGTTAACCCCATCCTACATCTGCTTGTTTTCACCTGATAGTCATATGGACTCAAATACATTCTAAAAAAATTTTTTTAAAAAAAGAGAGTCTAGATTTTTTTTACTTTCATTCCCCACATTGTATGATTTTGATGTCCTTTTCTGACATCTTCATGTGTGTCCTTTTGTTGTTCCTTGTGTGTATCATAGCTTTCAATATATATATATATTTGTTTTTCTTTTACATCTGTATTATATATATATATATATATTTTTTTTCCTTTTACATCTGTATCCTGGCTTATGTAAGTGCTTGCTTTCCAGTTGTGATTTCCTCCATCCTATTTCTTCTTACTTCTTTTTTGCTTAGAGGAGCCCTTTCAGTATTTTGTTTAGAATGGGTTTAGTATTGCAGTACTCTTTTAGTTTTTGTTTGTGGGAGAAAGCATTTATTTCTTCTTCTATTCTAAATGATATTTTTGCTAGGTAGGGTATTCTAGACTGCAAATTTTCCCTTTTAGACATTTGAATGTATCTTGCCGCTCTTATCTGGTAGTGTTTCTGCAGAGAAATCAGTTGATAGCCTTCTGGGGGTCCCCTTATAATTAACTTTGTTTTTCTCTTGCTGCCTGTAGAACCCTCCTCTTTGTCTTTAACTTTAGCCTTGTATTATAAGATGTCTTGGTGTGGGCCTGTTTGGGTTCAACTTGTTTGGGGCCCTCTGTGCTTCCTAATACCTTGGTATATGTTTCATTTAGGTTTGGGGAGTTTTCAGCCATGATTTCTTCAAATGTATTTTCAATCCCCTTTACTGTTTCTCCTCCCTCTGGAATCCCTGTTAGGCATAGATTGGCCCACTTTATATTATCCCATAGATCGCTTCTATTGCTTTCATGTTTTTTCATTTGCTGTTCTGTCTGCTGTCCTGATTGTGTGGTTTCCATTATTCTGTCTTCCACGTCACTAATTCATTCCTCCGCATTATTCATTCTGCTCTTCAGTACCTTTAACTCAGCCTGTGTGTCTGCAAATGAATTTTCTAATATTTCTTGGCTCCTTCTTGTATTTTCTAGTTCCTATTTAAAGCAATATGTATCACTCTTCATATCTGCTCTTGATTCCTTCATATTCACTCTTAATTCCTTCAGTATTTTCACGTTTCCTTTTTGATCTTGATGTCTGTTAGACTGCAGAGGTCTTTTCATTGTTTGCTGCTTCAGGTGAATTCCCCTGTTGTTTTAACTTGGAATGGTTCTTGAACTTCTTCATTTTGCTTATAATTTTCTTGTTCTATGAGTTTAGTGAGAAACAATTGTAGTCTTGGAGGCCTGTTTATTTGTGCAAGCACCTCTGTGTATTTTTTGAGGCCTTATATTTATTTAGGGTGCTACATATGCTTCCAGTGAGATGGTGGCAATGGCCAGTGTTAATAGCCAGTGCCTGGTTGCTGGGTCCTTCACATAGCAGGGATCTGTGGAAATGTGGAGCAGCCTGCTCCTAGTTGCAGGACTCTGGGAAGTGACAGTGATCAGGCATGTGTGAGGTGGTGCCTGCAGAATTTGGCAGTGGCAGCACCAGGGTGTGTTCCCAGGTGGAGTGAGAGCAATAATGGGTGGTATTTGGTTGCAGTGCCCTTTTCTTGGCTGACCTCCAAGATGACTGGTGCTGCCGGTTGTACCTGTTCACAGACCCCTACCAGTGGCGGGTTGCTCCCTTTTCTGGCGTCTGAGATGGCTACTGTGGTTTGCCCCCACTGCCTTTAGATCACTCAAGAGTTGCCATGTCTTGCTTAGCACCCCCTCCCCTGCCCTTAGCCTTCAAAAAAGGTGCCCAGCCACCCATAGCGCGCACCAAATGTATTGTCGCCTGTGGCCCAAGGAAGTTGCACGTCACCACCAGTAACCTGTGCCAGAGGCACCCCGCCCTCTGAGAGTATGTGCATCTGCAGAGAAAGATATTCCTATGGTGGCCCACCTCCTCCCCTCACCCTCCCCAACAATGGTGCCTTGCTTCTCCTGTGGGCCCAGACCTCCTCCCAGGTTTTCTCAGTTGTGGCCTTCTACTCCCCAGCCCATGGCATACCACTCCTTAGACCCCTCTGGCTGTCTCCACACTGCCAACCCTAGGCCTCTCCCCGGAAGTGACCTCTGGAGCCTGAGTCTCAGTCCCCAGCCCCTGTCTGAGCATCTCAGGCTGTAGTATCCAGAGGCAATGGCACAGATGGTCTGTGTGGCTCTCACTCTGCTTTCCCCTCCTCAGTCCAGCTGCACTTTTTTCAGCAACTTTGAGGTTCCCTCCATCTCAGCTGATCTCCCATCGGTTTGGTGGCTTTCCAGAGTGTGGGCTTATTTCTGCTTTAACAGCTCCCTCTTAGGAGTGCTAGTCCCATTCTGATTCCTTTACTCTCTCTCTTTTTTTTCTTTTTTTCCTTTTTTTCTAATTATGTGGATGGTTTCTTGCCCTTTTTTGGAGGTTTAAGGCCTTCCACAAGCATTCAGTAGATGTTCTGTGCAAATTGTTTTACATGTAGATTTTTTTTAATGTGTTTATAGGAAATCAAAGAAAATGAAAACAGAAATTTGGGAGTTGAAAGGAATGGGAAAATTGCTCTCATCATATTTCTACAAATAGGAAATAAAATTTAAGTAGTTTTGGAGCGTCCTGTGGTCTGTGACAAACAACAGATCAAGGATGTGGCCTTCTTGCTAAAACAGGAATCAGACTTCTAAATCCTCTATAGCCCCAGTGGAGGGCCTGATCCCTCATACTAACTTCAGGTATGGTGATGGTGATCAAGGAAGAAGTTTTCAAAGGATAGAGAAAATAGGTAAGGGATTTGTTCCCAGAAATTAAACTCACAGTGTGATCAAGAAGTGTGTGCTTCCTCATATATAGGGACCCTTCAAATGTCTGCTTTGCAAGGTTTCATAAATTCTTACCATGGTCACTTTTTTTCTGTTTCTGAATGGAAGCTGTTATTGTGGTTATTTTGTTTTTTCTCTACCTCTGTAAGGTAGGTATGTGTATCGTTTGGGGGGTAGAGAATGGAAGTGTGTTGTTTATATTCATGAGGATTACCAATTCAAAAGAGCTGCATATGAACTTAATGAAGAGTTATTATATCACTAGAAGGTACTAGACTTTATGCTGGATATAGTGACTGGTAATACTTTAAGAATGCAAGAATGAGTTCTATATGTAGGAAGAAAAGGAAAAGTGGATATTTAGTGACAAAAAGAGAAGACTTTGGCAGAGACTGGCAAAAAGTTTTTTAAAAATCTATTTCCTTTTTTCTTTTCTTGGTACACATTTTACAGCCTTTCTAAACATAGATCGGAGCTGGGTGTCTGAGTGCTGGCTGGTGGAATATAGATATGATTTAAGCCATGTGTAAGCCTAGCCCATAAACACACCCTGCATGCTCCTCTGCTGTTTCTCTTCCTTTGACTTGCAGTTAGATATCAAATCCCTAAATTGACTGTGGCAACCATGTTTTGAAGATGACAGATGTTTTATTAGGCTGGATCCCTGAATCCCTCCATGGAGGAAAATACCCCTCACCTCACTGTGCAGCTACATATTTCACTTTAGAGGAAATGAAAAATAAATTTCACTTGAGCTAATCCACTGAGATCTCAGCTTTTAACTAAGGGTATGTAAAAAAAACACCAGTCAAAATATATAGCCTTTAAAAATCCCACTGAATAATAATTTTAAGACTAAGAAATCCAGCATAGTTTATTGCTGATTTTAATTAAGAATGTTTGAAATTGTAAACATTTTGGATGATCATCTCAACAACTAAACAACTATTTTGTTTTAATAACATTGCTATTATTGGCATGGAAAGCCAAGAGAAATTATCTTTTATATTCCAATGAAAATATTTTGTATGAATTTCTGGAAGGAAATAGAACATGAAGTGGCAAAAATCACAATTATTACACACAAGAGTGATTATGTAGTAAATCCTTCAGTGGAGTGAATAATCCCAATTAGAAACATCAAGACAAATTAAATGAGTCCTTGACCAGGATTATAAATTGGGTAAATTTTTAGGGAAAAATAGAAGGAAAATTGGGAAACACATTCCTTCATGGAAAGAATGCCAACATCTATTACAATTCAGTTTCAAAACCACCACCACCTTGACTTTCTGCTGGAATTCTAGCCTGGAAAGAAATCAGTGTAGACTTTGGGACTGGGATTAACCTTGATATATTGTTCCTTCCTCCTATCGGTTGAAAAGACCCCTGAATTTGGCAAGAAATATATATATTGACACTTTTTTAGTAACTTCCTCAGAGCACAGAGGAATAAATATTCAGTACTAATACTGATTTCTATAATCCTAATCCCTGTGTGGTATATTTATTTAACAAACATTTAATGAGCATTTTTAGTAACTTCCTCAGAGCACAGAGGAATAAATATTCAGTACTAATACTGATTTCTATAATCCTAATCCCTGTGTGGTATATTTATTTAACAAACATTTAATGAGCATCTAAATGCTTCTAATATTAGAGATATAGTAGTGAACAAAACAGACAAAAGTCTCTGCCATAATGAAGCATACTCTGATGGGAAAGACAGAAAATATAAAAGGTAAATGGGTGCATTACATAGTGTTAGTTACAAGTGCTAAAGGGAAAAATACAAGAAGAGGTATACTTGAGTTCCCATCGTGGCACAGTGGTTAACGAATCTGACTAGGAACCATGAGGTTGCGGGTTCAGTTCCTGCCCTTGCTCAGTGGGTTAACTATCCGGCATTGCCGTGAGCTGTGGTGTAGGTTGCAGATGCGGCTCGGATCCTGCATTGCTGTGGCTCTGGCGTGGGCCAGAGACTACAGCTCCAATTCGACCCCTAGCCTGGGAACCTCCATATGCCGCAGGAGCAGCCCAAAGAAATAGCAAAAAGACCAAAAAAAAAAAGTGGTATACAAATAATTGGGATGGAAATTATAATTTTAGAAAGGGAGATTTCACTGAAAAGGTGAAGTTGAGGAAAGACCTAATGGAAGGTATGGACCTATCCATGCTGTTCTACAGGGAGTTCATTCCAAGCAGAAGAAAAAACAAATGTAAATACCTGAAATGGGAACATGCTTGGAATGTGTTAAAAAACAGTGTGAAATCGAAGAATACGGGGAAGAGTTGTAGGGAAATATGACATAGAAATAATGAGATATTAGATCACATGGGACTTTGTTATTCATAGCAAAAATTTTGGTTCCTCTAGAGTGACATGGAGAAATATGAGAGGATTTTTAGCAGATCTGACAGGACTGCTATGGCTCCAATGTGGAAATAGAATGAAGAAGCCTAGACTAGAATCAGAGTGACCAGTTAGAAGGTCATTATGCAAATCCAGGCAAGAGATGATGTGGTTCAGACCAGGGCAGTGAAGGTAATGAGACCTCATCACATTCTAGATATATTTTGAAGCTAGAGTAGACAGGATTTAATGATAGACCAGATGTGGAGTATGAGAGAAAGATGAGTCAAAGATGAGCCCAAACTTTAGGGCTTCAACAACTGAAAGAATGGAATTACCATTTCCTGAGATGGTGACAGCAGGAGTTGCTAGGTTAGAGGACAATATATGGAGATCAGATTTAACATCTTTAAGTGCAGAATGTTTCTTCAACAATACAAGTGGAGCGACTAGTATGTAGTTGGGTACATTAGTCTTTAATTTGGTGCTAACTGCTTGGCCAGAGCTACAGATATGGAGCAACATATCACTTAAAGCTGAGAGATTGAATAATGTCTCTTAGGGATTGAGTGTAGCACACAAAGAGAAGCAGTTTGAGGACTGCATTCTCACATTTAGGTATTTGGAAGAAAAAGAGGAATCATCAAAAGAATCTGAAAAATTCTTTTCAGAATCAGAAAGGAGAAAAATGAGACAAGCATGGTTTTTTGGAAGACAAGTATTGAAAACACTTTTTAAAATATTTTTAAGACGGAGAAAGCAATCCATTAACCCAGTCAAGTAAGACAAGGACTGAGAAATTACATCTGGATTTAGCAACGTGAAGATCATTGATGACACTGACTTTTACTGAAGTGTGAGAATGGAAACCTGATTGCAGTGAATTCAACAGGGATGGGAAGAAAGAGATAGATAGAGGCACTGAGTATCACCTTGGCATTTGATGGATGTGAGTGATAATGTTTTAGCCATAAATTAAAAAGAATTTTACTATTTTGACATTCATTGCTACAAATGAGGACTCAAGTTCATATTTATTAAATTTTTATTGTAATTTACAGTCAGCACAAAAGTGTCATATTGCAAGATCAAACAAGTGTAACCCTCTTCTGTGAAGTCTTTTCTGCCTCTCTCATACAGTTAGTTAATTGCTGTGTCTTCTCTGCTCCCCAAAGACTTTGTAAATATATTTGCAGTGTATGTGCTGCAATATTGTTTTGCAAAATTTGTGTTCTAATCATTTATGTGCCTGTCTCTCCCATTACACTGTGATCCTTTATTCTTATATAAAACACGTTGTTTTGGTAAAAGTATACTCTCAATAAAAGTGTGGCGAATAAATGAGTATCACATTTTAAGTCAGTCTAAGTGATGTAGGGTAATGCAAAAGGGAAATGTATTTAGTGTTAAGGATTACAGGTACAGGGTCCTTACTTACTTTTCTCAAGATTCAAAGCCCATTACTTTAGGAAAATAATGACATCTATTTCTCTGAATGTAGCCACTCATTGTCCCTTTTATTATAAATTAAAAGATCTACAAAATAATTAGCCATGAATGTGCCATCCAACTAATTGTTATGTTCTTTTTTTTGGCTTTTTTTTTTCAGCCTAAGTTTTTCACTTTTTTTCTCATTATAACAATGTTAAAATTATTAATTTAGGAATTTATAGATAAGAGAATAAGGTAAAATTTTTTCTCTTGGACAGAAATCTGGGATTTGGTTCACAGACTTCTTGAAAATTTCCATGTCATCAGAACTTACTACTCAAACTAACATTACTATAATTTCAATTTAAAAGAGAGACAGTTGATCTAATTTGTAATACTGCACTGTTTTGTGAAGCTGCTTTCCCAAGAGTGATTAGTTTTGATATTGATTTTTAATATGAATCTTTTATAGCCCCCTCACATACATGATCCTGTTTGATGTTTTGAATTAAGAGTATAAGTAAAATGCCTATTAAAACTGAAATATTGGGGGAGTTCGCATTGCAGCTCAGCAGGTTAAGGAAGCAGTGTTGTCTCTGTGAGGACTGGATTCAATCTCTGGCTTCAGTCAGTGGGTTAAGGATTCAGCATTGCCTCTAGCTGCCAGCATAGGTCACAGATGCAGCTCAGCTCTGGTGTTGTAGTGGCTGTGGTGTAGGCTGCAGGAACTTCCATATGCTGCAGGTGTGGCCAGAAAAAGGGGGAAAAAAAAATAAAGCATTGGAGTTTCCTGGTAACTCAGTGGGTAAGGATCTGGTGCTGTCACTGCTGTGGCTCTGGGTACTGCTGTGGCACAGGTTTGATCCCTGACCTGGAAACTTCTGCATACTCAGGGAAAAAAATTAAAATATGAAATGTGATATAAAATATGTTATGCTTGTCTACATTTAAAACACATAGTTGACATGGAAGACAAAACTACTAAGAAAACCCTTACTTGAACTATGAATTCAAAGAAGTATATAGTTTCAAGATAATATACTAATTATATTCTAAGTAACATTAGATAAATATTTTGAGGGAGGAAGACTTTTTTTGCCTGTTGTAATTGTTGTTTTTAAAAAGGAAATATAAGCAAAGGAGTGGTTTACAAATTTTCCCCCTACTCGGAAGTGTCCATGTTGAGTGTGAACTGGAGATTGGCACTTGCCATCTGCCTCTGCATGGATTGAATCATGAGCCACTGCAGCTGCTGACCCTCAACACCTCCTGAAAGGAGCTCAGGGTGGAGATCAGGAGTGACAAGCACTCTGTGCTGCAGGAAAACTGGCAGAACAGGTCTTCAGATAGGTAGATATTTTCAGGAGAAGATTTTATGAGCCCAATTCTTGCATCTCTTCACAGCTAGAAAAGCACTAAAATCCTGCATGGTGACACCTGCTCCCCAAGACTAGTAGTAACCTTCACGAGACTAGCAGCAACCTTCTGTAAAATGCGTGCATGGTTGCATGTACCTCCCCCTTCACCAGAATCACATATATACTGACCTTTCCCCCTACTTCTTTGGAATAGGTTTTTGGAGCTATCTGAAATGTGGCCTCCTAGGCTATAGTCCTCATTTTGCCCCCAAATAGAACTTAAAACTCTCAACTTTTATGTTGTCCTATCTGCCTGCCTACCTGCCTGTCTATCTATCTACCTACTTATCATGATGTAAATCTATCTCCCCAAGCTGAATTTTGTTACTTATGAAGTACTAACTTTAGAATCTTTATCAACTGCACTATACTTTTCAAAACTACATTCAATAAAATATAAAATTCTGATAAATTGTTCAATATATTTATTTTAAAAAGCAGCCAAAGAATGTAGAAGCCTCTAAATATGCAGGCATAACTAAACTTCTCAGATAATCATTAAAATAGAGAATCTTAACCAAGTTAACTTGACAACAAATGTATATGGCTTCCCATATACAACTTTTTACAAACTCCACTGCTTTAGAGGCACAGGCAATGGGCAATTTTCATATTTTGGCTACATAGTATCTGAGCACCCTGTTGCTTTGGAAATGTCTCCTTTGAATGGCTCTTGGTGGAAGTAAGGACCGTACCTCTTGCTTCTAAAACTCAAAATGGGTAGATATTTTCTGTATCTGGCAGTGTAGTTCCTCAGTATATAAACTTAGGTTTGGTCAGCTGCTCAGGACTTGGGATATTGGGGAAATGAAGCAGATAAAGGAACATAGATATTACTCAGGGTAGCGGTAACAGAGTTGAGATCCCAGAGGAGATGATAGGTGTCCATGGATGTGCTGTCCTTACCTGTAGCTTGAGCTTAGCTGTGTGCTTGGCTGCCTATTGCCTGCCTTTTTTGTTGTATTTCCTACCTTGATGCTAACCTCTTCTCCAGGTTTTCCATCATTCTGAGAGCTATCTAAGATTTTTCCAGTGAATTACTCTTCTGCTCAAATTAGCCAGTCTGTTTTTGTTGTTTGCAAACAAGACTGATAGAGTATGGCATGTGAATATGTAGGTATCACAGATTTATGAAACATTGAAACCCTTTAAAATAAAGTTTTATTTATTTTGAATAAAATTTTTTGGTTTTTCTGAAAGCCTGAAATTAAAATAGTTAAATTATCAGGGTTTGGAGATTTTTTTTTAAACATCACAAAGGCTTATTCTGATAATTCCAGAAGATCTGATTCTTTATTTTACTATATACATATTTATGAAGTGGTAACCTAGTCAAATTTAGATTTTATCTTCTTACTAAGCAATTTTGACAGTTTCCTGGGGGAATTTTCAAAGTCACAGACCATGGATGTTTTTATTTCTTTCATTATGATATGTGATGAAATGAAATATTGTCAGAGTTTCTTGAGAAAATACTACCCCAAATCTAATTTTAGATAAACAATAATTAAACTTTTAAAGAAACGAGAGGAATGACAACTTGGAAAATATGGGACAGTAACTTTTATTTACATCACTGTAGTTACTAATTATAAATGTGGAAATTTATTGTAGAAAAGAAGATATTCTTTATAGATCTGGACATCAGGAACACACACCCAACACAGGAAGTCTTGCTCTGGCAACATTTTTCTACCATTTTTTCAACAGAAAATATACATACATTGTTCATTTCTCTCTCAATCTCTATTTCTCTCTGTTTCTCTCTCACTCTCTCTGTGTCTCTCTCACACTCTATTTCTCTCTCTGTCTCTCTCTCAGTTTCTCTTTCTTTCCTCCTCCCCCCTCCTTCCTTCCTCCTCTTTCCCTCCCTCCCTCTCCTTTCCCGTTTTCACTCTTTTTCTCTTTCTCCTTCACTCTCTTTTCAGATTTAAAGTGAGGTTGGCTTCTTAGAGAAAGGACTAGAAAAACAGAGGCCTTTTTCTCCAGTTTGGTGATTGTCTTCTGAACATCCAGATGAATTAACTTCTATCAGATAATTTCTTTTAAAAACCTCTTTGAAGATTACTTAATCACACTTTCCTGTAGAATGAGTGAATGCACGAAAGGATAGACACCGCATGAACATTTTGGGGTATCTGACAAAAGGTAAATGCCTTTTTTTTTTTTTTTTTGGCCACACCTGTGGCATGTGAAAGTTCCTGGGCCAGGGATCAGACCTTCGCCATAGCAGGGACCTGGGCCATTTGCACCACAAGAGAATGCCTTTCTTTTTCTTTTCTTTTCTTTCTTTTTTTTTTTTGTAAGTGTCTTTTTATTCTAAACTAAGGTGATTTTTAATATGATAGTTTCTTCTTGAAATACTAGCCTGAGAATGTGCCTCAACATCAAAATGTAGATCATTATGTAAGTTCTTGTGTTACATGGCAAAAGATATGCAACTGTCATATATTAAATCATAAAAGTATTGTTAAGGTATTCTTACAACTGAATTATGACAAAATAGAAATTTCTGAACATACATGTTAGTGTGCCTGTGTATAAATTGGAAATATACATTTCCAGGAAAAAGTTATTCTAATTTAAAAAAAAAACCAATAATCTTTCTCCTTGTCAACATTTATAGTTATTAGACAGTAAGACTTTCAGAAGCATAAACTAATTATATATCTATTAACAAGAAAAAATATATTTCCAGAAATAAATTTTATTTTAAAAAATCTGCTTATCTCTATGTCAGCATTTAAAGCAAGTGCCATCTTCTGATTAATTGACTCACAAGATGTTACTTATGCTAAAATCTTAGCAGATGAAACTTAAACAGAAACCGTCAGCTGCACTGTTGTCATTTCTTCTTCGTCTTCTTTTTTTTTTTTTTTGAATAATCCAGAACACCACATGGCTCGCTTGGGAGCTTATTTTCCAGACCACTGAGAGCAGTGTGATTTTGTGTTTTTATGTGTGAGTATGTGCTTTGTTTTGAAAGACATCGGCTTGAAGCAGTTTCAAACCTCCAGGAACAGTTTCTTAAGTATGTCATAAATGAGCTATTGACCACATTTTTGCCAGGTCACTTGTCAAATGTGTGGTAGCAAGATGTCGAGTTTTAGGGCAACCACAACTCACATTTATGAAACTACTTAGAACACTGTGTTAGAGCTCTGTGGATTCTATTAGGAGCTTTAGAACAATTAAGAAAACTTTGTTCTTTTTTATTAGCATATTATAATCTCCAAAGAATATAAGTCCTTTTTCTAAAATAAGGTCCCCAAATTTTCCAGGAAATTCCACGTGCTTAGAGTACTTGTGGGATGTAGAAGTCTGGTACATTTAGTGTAAAGTTAACTTTTTTGAATGTAAAAAGGTCAAAATTAATGAAGAAACTAGCAAATTCAAAGTTCCACTGAGGAACATCCCAATGCTTTTAGCAATTCACTTGAAATGAAGGTGTGAAACCACCCCCTTTAACATTTTAAAGCTGTGAAAGCCTAATGAACCATGCTACCTCCTGTAGTTGCTACCAAACCAAAATTTGCAGGGACTGGGCTCATTAGCATTAAGTAGAAGCAGACCATTCAGTTCAGCAATAGCTTCTTGCACTGTTTTCACCATTACCATATTGTTTGGTTGAAGAGATACTGCCATCTCGATTGTTAGTTCATTTTCCTTATTGTTGTTCACATAAAATTCCTGTTATCCCATGAATTAAGTGCCCCTCCCTCCCTCCAAATGACAAAAGAAATCCTTTTAACAAGTATTCAAAATATATTCATTTTTCAACCAGGTGGATTCTTAAAGCAAAGTCATTCTTATAATGTTTTAAACAAAATTTCTCTTTCTATATGTCCCAAGCTATTGGGTAATGGTTTGTGGCTTAAGGAAAAAAATGAATAATTAGAACATAGAGAATGTAGAATATTAGATATATAAATAATTTGGTTTTTTCTGAGTGATTACAATAGAGATTATATCAAACTTTAAAATATTAGTGATTCATTTAATTCAACTGTCCTCTAAGATTTTTGCATCTCATTATTTTAGGGGAAAAGTTTTATTGCAATGAAAAACACATGTATTATTTAGCACACACCCTTCCAGGTGACCTGATTTTGATTCTGTGGGGACTCTACTTTTCATTGCATTTGAACTATTTTACAAGTTATAGATAAGTTTTAGAAAGGCAAAATATTTCTTGTAAATAAACACATAAGTAAATTCTGTTGGTTAAAGTTTCAATTAAATTATTTTCCATTTTCTGGAAGAAGCCAGTTTTGCCTCTATTAGGATATTAACTTCAATATTCTTGATCTCTAAATATGCCTGGTTTTAGATTGTCCTTTTATCTGGTTTTAATGTCTTAGTTCTTTATTAATGAATGAATGTGTTCATTTTACAGGTATATAAAAGTTACGCTTTTCATTTTTTTTCAAATTAGAGTTATATTCACAGGATTTGCATTATATTTCTATCTTTGACAACAAAATACAAATGTATTCCCTAGGTTGTAAATAGTTTAATTTCTAAAATTAGAATATTTCTCTTGTTCTACTGCCCCAGCACAAACAGATGTTCATATAATTAGTATTTTGATATAAATTGGTTCAAACAACATTGCTCAAGATTAAAATCAGTATTGTGAATTTTTAAGAAATGTATATTTATATTCTGCTCTCCATTTCTTAAGAATTGTGTTGATTGCAGATGCCAGGGAAATAGTCTTCGTAGGTCTTTTGCAAAACGCCATATAAAAAAGATACATACGATATGACAAGATCCTCCATTTGGTGTGATGGTACTAAAATTACCAAGGGCTCTATGTCCAAAGGCAGTTGTACCCCAAAAGTTTTAGATGAGATGTATAATGTGATTTGTCTTTAAACCACATACCCTCTGAAAGCATTGGAAAGTAAAAGGATGGCGTTAAAGAAAAATTATATCTAGGTATCAGCAAAGTTACTTATCTATAAATGTAAATGTACACATAGTTGTTTGTGAAGCTAGTAATGTGATCATATCCTTTTCCTGTTTCTAGGAAGGCTCATGGAAATTGAAGCAAATTGGGAATATTTTGTGTTGCATACTTGGCTCAAATCTGCTACTTAGTAGAAATGTTATCTTGAGCAAGCAACTTAAAAGTTTCTGAATCTCATTTTCATCATCAATGACATAATAACATTTTAAAGTACATTTAAAGTCATGGTGGTGATGTCTTCTAAAGTACTTTGTGATTATAAAATTAAGGCAGAAATAGCTGTAACCCTTCAGGAGTAATGCTAGCTGCCACATCTGTCCCGAAGGTGGAGCACATGTCTTAGACTGAAGGTCTTGGTAGAGTCATGGCAGTCTTAGGAGGACTTTTAGGGAGAAGATTGAAAACTCTTCCTTCTTTCTTCCTCTTCAGGAAGATTGGAAAGTATTTATTTGATTCATTTGCCAAGTTTTTCTATTTCCACTAGAAATATCAATTCCTTAATATTTTCAGTAAGTTTGGAATTTAAAAAAAAGCACATATGCATGTGAAGGTAGATGCTTCTTGGGAAGTTCAGGGGAAATACAGTGATGCTTTGGTCTTTGGATCAAATTTCATGATCTTTAATTAATTGTTCTTAGAAATTTCTCTCTTAAAATTCTTAAATTTCTTCCTGCCAGGAAAAAGCAAATAATTATTTCCCAACTATCTGGATGTCACTTTGAAGTATCTGTATTTTGACCTATTGTATTCAGAGAGAAAATAGTTCTGCTTCATATACTAGCATTC
Organism: Phacochoerus africanus; assembly: GCF_016906955.1. Taxonomy (NCBI): domain Eukaryota; kingdom Metazoa; phylum Chordata; class Mammalia; order Artiodactyla; family Suidae; genus Phacochoerus; species Phacochoerus africanus. Next base: position 141,190,466 of record NC_062551.1, on the reverse strand, counting down.
AGGGTCTGAGACTTGATGCTTCTGTTTTCATGTGATTATTTGTGGAATAGAAATTACAAAGGAAGAAATAATGAGCCAGTGGGAGAATTAGATGTTCATTAATGTGTGTTTTCATTTTTTGGGGGAGGAAAGAGTTTGGTATATATGATTTTCCCAGAATAGCAATGACACCCATATTTCAAAATAGCTTATTACAAGTGTAGGTCTATTTCATGGTTTGTTGTTGTGTTTATCTACCACATTTATCTCCTTTATTTGGTTGACAAGCATAAATTGACAGATTAAAAAAAGAGGGCTTAAATCATTCACTGAGGTGGCTTTCACTTGCATGTTATAGCAGTCACAGACTATGGACTTTCAGCAAATCACATTTTGTTTGTAAGGCAAGATATTTTACTGAAATTGTTCCTGAATGCCTTGAAGTGGAGAATAAGCTCCCTTAGCTATAGTTTTATACCCAGCTGTCTTATGAAATAATACTATCTGCCTGACTTCTCTAGGCATTTGAATTTTCAGATGGTTAGTTTGTAAAACCAATAGGATTTCATTATTGGTCTCTGTTGATAACACTGATGCATTTTAGCAGGTAAAAGTTCTAAATAATTGATAATAAAATCTTTCCAGAAAACTTCTTTAGGTTTGATGTAATTCTGCTTGTCAGACCTGTGGGGAGTCAGCACCAGAGAAAGTCTACAAAACCATAGCACCTAACGTTTCACCCTGTATTGCTCTGGAGTACCTGAAAGTGTGAGTGTAGTACAGTGGATGAAGCAGGATATTTTCACTATTTCCTTCCTTTTCCCTTTAAACTAAAAAGAGTTTTCAAATGAATCAAATACATATTTTAATTGATAAACTGACTTTATATTCACCTATTGGAAACAGTACAACATATTTTACATCAGATTATGAAATATGGATGTTTTACTAAAAGACAGGAAGACCTTGTTCCAGTCTTTAAAGTAAATACATATTCAAAGGATCTTAAGGCATACCATTTATTCATATTCATATCTATTGAAATACTGTACATCCACATACTTCAATAAATAGTTAAAAACCTGACCTCTTTTTAAATCATTTCTGAATTTCAAAAAACAATTTTTATTGAAAAGATTAAATAGGTAACTTTTGGCTGTGTCACAAAGCTAAGCACAATGGATAAATTAACAATTATTCAATAAATTTGATTAATATAGATAATTGGCTTTGATAAATCTCTCAGACTTTTCTGAGTTCATACACTGGGGTATTTATATATATTGTCCTGAATTATCTGGGTAATTCTCTCAATTCTCCAGTCTACTTTCTAGATATAGCTTAAATGTTATGATGAAGCATTATTTTTTCAGCTAAGCTTAAACTTCCCAAAAGTGGCTTTAAGTTTGACATTATCTCTCTCAAATCTTTTACTGTCCCCCTAAAATACAATACTGTAATTTGTGCAGTACTTTCTGTCATATAATTGCTGCATATAATAGGAACTTAATGTTGTAACAGGACTTATGTTTCAAATGGGATCATTGTAAAGCATAATTATACCACTTGCAGTTAAAACAAGAATACAAACGAATTAAGTCAACTACCCTAATATTCCAGATCATCCCTCCCTCCTATCCTTTCCTTCCTTCTTTCCTCCCTCCTTCCTTCCCTTCCCTTCTTTCCTTCCTTATTTCTTTTTTTCCTTCTCTTTACCTCTTTCCCTTTTCAGTCTTTTTCTTTTCTTTCCATTCTCTTTTCTCAACTGCTCTTTTTCTTTTTTTTTTTTTCCTTTGGAAAAAAAAAAAAATCAGGGGCAACAAAGAGAGTCCCACCAATGAAACCTGTGGAAATATAATGCTGAAATGAATAGCTAGAAAAAAAATTGTTATAGATCAAAAGATAAATCAGTTTCATAAAGCTGCTATTCTGAAATTGCAACAATCTTGTACAATCAGGACTGATAAAATGGAATAATCAGACGTTTCATATGTCCATAAATGTAAAATCATCTACTTGAACATTATATGCAATACATTCACACAAAAAAGCAAATACTGTAGCCTTATTTGAACAATATTGAACTCATAAATACTCATGATTTCACTCTGTCCAGGGGCCTAACAACTAGGAATGCTGCTTGATACAGAAAAACATAGTTAATACCTCCTCTATTTAAAAATGTCACTCAAGAAAGTCTCTTCTAACATAAAGGCAAATACATATAGCTACTGAGCTATGACTGTACTTCTGTCACATTCTATGGGAAAAACACCAGACTCCACAAATTCGGAATCATGACAACACTTTGAACTAATTATTTGGTTCATCCATAGTTTATACCTCAATTTACCTCACATTTATCCTACAAACCTTACAAAGAGGAGGTATTTTTAATTCTAGGAAAGTAGTCACTGTATAATATGCATTCTTGATCTGTTTCTTTCTCCCAAACAATGGTACTGATGGTTAACACTTTTGTGGTAGCACCACTATTTCTAGTAAGTAGATTATTATGGAGTGTGCCACTTTAAAGCTGCAATACACACAAAAAAATTTTGTAGTTTACTCACCAATTGCACAGAGCAAATGAATAATAAAGTTAAAATGCCATATGTGTTTTAAAAAAAAAAACGGAAAAAACCTTTCTTAATGTCGGTCAAAATAATGTAATAAATTATTATAGTGAGTAAGTTTAATAGCATTATGCCATATTACTGCCATTTTGTAAACACTGTATATTTATGCCTCCTCATTTAGGATTCATATTTCTGATTAGAATAGATTTATGGTATACTTTGGGCCTAAATTTTACTCCCATTTTACTTACGTTTCTTTCAGGGCAAAATGTTAGATATTTTAAATATGTACAACCTTACATATGTACTTATTTCTAACTATGTTAGTAGGTGTTTTGTTATCATGACTTGCAAAAGGGAACTATTTGCAGAAATCTCTAGTTATAGGGAAATTAGTAACTCCATCAAACTTAAATGTTTTTCAATGCCATGGTCTCTCTTTAGTAAAGAGGAAAACCATCAAACTTGTAATGTAATACTTCTTTAGAGTAACAGCATTTTCCTTCAAAGATGTAGTTTTCATTCTTTATGATAGAAATCATTTAATATCCATGACAATTTAATAATTAATATATTTTAAGATATTCCTAATCACTGGTATCTTGTCTTCACTGGAACACATATATATCATGTAAGAAAAAATAAAGCATGGTAACTTTTTTTTTTCCTTTTGGGCTTGCTTATTTGAGCTGACATAGCTAGAGAAAAACATTTTACTGTGGACTTAGTTATTTCAGGGTTTGATCTGCTGCATACCAACATGGAATATTTGTTACTATATATTTTGGAACTTTTTTATATAACATGCATACCAAACTATCAACTTAGTGATGTTTTCAGATGGAAAATATGCAAAATGCTCCTGTCCACAGGAACACTGTATCTATCATACCAACTTACCTGTCACAGAACCAAATTAATTTTGAGTGCTTACCAACTCAGGTAAAATTGGGTAACTGGACTTTGTGTCCTTTTTGACAAACCATCTTAAAATTTTTGGCCTCAAATAGTGAAAGGAAAAGATGCTGTATTGCTAGGCAATCCCTGGAATGGATTGTGCTACCTTTTTAAAGGGAATTATTTTCCAAAGGGGATCTAGCTTTTAGCTACAACTAAAGAAATCATACGGCAAATTTACCTGTACCTATGTTAGTTAAATTGTTTTTCATCATAAAACTGAGATATAGTGGGGCAAACTTCTCAAAACCCTACTGGTAATGAGGGAAGAGATTTTTACAGTCCAGTAGCTCCTTCATTCTTTAGAGACAGGATAGAGTTGCCCTCTTTCATTGTGGTTTATTTTTGTTTTCAAATTGTAGAATTTGGCAAAAACACTTTTATTCATTGGAGATGAAGAGAAAATTATTATTTTATGAAGGCACACCCATGCTGAACTTACAGGAAAGAGAAGCAGAGCTGCACAGCCAGTTATATTACAAGGCTCATTCCTGAAACCTGAATATCATGCGAGCAGAAAAATCTAGATATGTTATATTTTGAAGAAATGATCTGAAGGCAATATTATTTGCTTTTTTATCAAAAAAGAAAAAAAATGAATCTTTGTAAATGTGGATTGACTCTTATTGAAACAGGGAAATGAATGCTTGTATTGCAGCCTTAAAGAATCACATATTCACTGCAATATTCGTTTTTTGTAAACTACAGCCTGCAACCTAGCAGACCATGACTGAATGCTTTTGAAAAGTTGTAGATTACAAACATGAAATCACAATTAATATCCTCTAAAAGTAATTTCAGAGCTTTCACGTCTTAAAAAAAGGACAATGTGTACTGCTTCACAAGGTAATGTAGCTAATCAAAAAAAAGAGTAGAATTAAAGTATTTACATAATGAGCAATTCTACAGAAGGCGATCATCCCCATGTAAGCACTGCTGATTATATCCCACGCTGCTTTTAACAAACTGTACCAGATTGGATCCAGCCATCAGCACTTTCAGAGAATCCTTAAAAGCCTTTTATGGGTCTTTAGATTTATTGTAGAATGGCATTCTTCAGGTAGAATATGCTGGTGAAAGAGGACAGTGTCAACACAAGGTACCAGCAGGAGAAAAGAACGTCAGCGCTCCCGGTAATTCCATACTGGGCTGTACTTGGAGCTGAAAAGAAATGGAAAAGAATAAATCAAAATCTAATTTGTGTCTTTCAAGATCTTAACAATAATCAAAAGGCAGCTGGGTGTACTGACTGGGGAGAACACTGGCCCTGAAGTCAGACAGAATTTGCTTCACATCTGGTTCTGCTATATGAGAAGGTGTGGCCTCCTTGACTAACCTCTCTGAGCTCTTGAGTTTTCTCAAGGGCAAAAGAGAAATAATATTATCCATCTGGCAGGGCTGCAGTGAGGATTGGAGATGATGCACACATAACACCTTGCACTGGGCTGGGCAGGCACACACTTACGTACTCCATTACTACCAGCTGATATTATTATTATTCCTCTTATCTGCATTGTAAATGTTTGTATTAGTGGACAAGTCATTTGTGTATATATATTTTAAATTTATGTTTGCTGAGATAGAATTGACCTACAACATTGCATAAGTTTAAGGTGTACCACAATGTTGACTGAATACATTTATATATTTATATATTGCAATACGATTACCACCATAGTGGTAGCTAAACTTTTATCACATCACATAATTATCATTTCTTTTCTGTGGTGGGATCAATTAAGATCTAGTCTCTTAGCTGCTTTGAAGGTTAAAATACAGTGTTGTTGTTTATAATCACTATGCTGTGCATTAGATCTTTAGAGATTTTGATCTACTGATTGTAAGTTTGTACCCTTAAAAACAGTCTCCCAATTTCCACACCTCTCAGCCTCTGGTAACCACTTTTCTATTCTTTGTTTTTTTTAAGTTCTGCTTTTTTAGATTCCACATCTAAGTGATATCATACATATATACATGCATATATTTGTGGATCTTTTTTATGGGCCAAGTACTATACTAAATGCTGGAAAAGTGAAGAAGAGATTTCCTCACCTATATGTAGATGAGGAAGGATGTTCAAATATTTATAATACAATCCTAGGAATATTAGAATTGCATCTGTAAACTGTAGTGACACATAAAACTGTGTATTTAAATCTGCCTGGGTAAAAGAAGGCTGATTTAACCAAAGGGGACCATTATTTACGCAGAGAAAACAGTATATTCAAAGAGATGAGGAAAAGAGAGAGCACAGCATGTATCCTGGGATCTAAAAGTAGATTAGTCTCGCTGGACTGTGAAGTTTGAGGCCTGGAGTGGAGAGAATTGAAATGGAACTCTAGGCAGATAGAATGACCTCAACTGTAGTGAAAAAAAGAGTTTGGCTTTTTATACTGAAGGAGATTTTGAAGAATTTGGAGGTGTTGAATTGTATGATTACATTTATGCGTTAGCTCATGGTTTTATACACAGAGAAGCTCCTGTGGTACTTGGCTGACAGTCATGTTGAATTTTCACTGACATTTCACCTAGAGATTCACCAGGCCTGGGATACTGTGAGAGTCTACTGAATGGATTCTACTTCATTTCACAATTTCACAAGAGGACAGTTGCCTCTTTGAATGTGAATTATATTGTGTTCCAAAAGTCAAATGTCTCAGGCACACTCACCTTTGCTTGAGACTCTCATTTACCATAAGAAAAATAATAGTAATAATAATAAAAAAAACTCCACCAACATACTTTTAACTACCTCTTCTTTAATGAAACCTGGATTTCAAGCACTGTTTCCTAGTAGTAAATAAATAATGTGATTAAAAAAAAATAGTATTTCACCCCCACATTCATAACTCAAACCCAGGAGCACTTTCAGTCACACCGAGTTTGAATTACCAGCAGCTAGTTTTTAATGGAACTTTCACCAATGACTATATTTTCATGTTACAAGAGAATAAATGCTATTGTTTCTAACACTAAAAAAAATTAAAGGAGATGAAAGAGGCATTGGCCTCTGCCAGTGGGGAGTTTTCTTGGCAGAACAGTTGTTGATTCCATGCAAGTGCGATTCAAGGGCTGAAACTGCTACTCTTTAGTAAACAAGGAGCAAAATCAACTATTTGATGTTTCTATTTGCATCACAAATGAGTTTTAAACAATGAGAAGATGATGAAGAAAATAAGTGTATTGTTGAACAGATAGCTTTTCAAATTTTGATATGTAAGAAGTCTAATTTAAAACCTTAAAACTCCTTAAATTATTTTCACTTGAAAGACCTAAAATGATGTTTTTTTAATATAAATATTTAATTGGTCTGTTACCTTCTCAATGACAGCCATTTCATAGTTATTTTTTTCTGTTTTTTAAGCATCTTGAGCTTAATAATAACAATAAATAAAACCAGCATAATAACAAAGGACTAATAATAAGCAAAGCATATAAAATGATTTCATAAATAGGAAATATTTCTTAAAAGCCAAGCACACAAAGCAGAGATAACATTTTTATTATGACAAATTAAACAGTACATTAAGTGGGTAGAGTTTAAAGGATTCTCAAAACTCCTTATTCATCCTTTAAAATGCTTTTTGGGGGAAATCCTTCTTGAATCCCCTCTCCTCCAGCAAGCTGAGCAGACTACCCTATTGTGTCATTGAGTCACAATATATATTCTTATCTTACTGCATTGCAAATATTTATGTACATATCTATTTCTCTCAGCAGACTGTAAACTCTCCCAAGTCATATTTTATTTATCTTAGTATTTCCAGACACAAAGTCTGGCAAGGTCTGGTACATAGTGGATGCTCAAGAAATATCTGTTGAATGAACAATTCAATTAAATAAATAAATAAAAAGGTCAGAGTTAAAAGAACTATATCTTGCCTACAAAATAGAATCTATTCTGAAGCAAGCCACTCATCTATAAGCTAGAGGATCTACTATATGCTTTCTTTCATTCATTCAGCAAATTTTTATTGAACTAGGTACCAGGGACTATACTAAGTACTGGGAATACAATATATAATATGGTAAGATCCTTTTGTTAATTCAGTTTCATGTTTCTCTATATATACTCTTTTTTTTATCATATGCCTTAAATGCCATCTTTTTCCCCAAAGTGCCTTTATCTTCTACTCAGCCTCTTTTTGTCTTAGATATGAAAAATGTGTATCAATGATATATTTAAAAAGTAAATATTACTTTGCAATTAATAGCATATATATTTTTTTCCATGGATGTCTCAAATGGATGTATTTTTTAGCTGTTTTCAATATTTCCATTAGTCCTAAAATAAAGTGGGAGCCTGTCGCTACATTGTTAGCTTGCAAGTATCATAGAAAATGGACTGTAGAGTAGCTTTTGGCAATTAGAAGGCCCAAAAGTAAAAAGCAAAATTAGTTAAAGGAATGTGAGTTTGGCTATCTAATGCCAAGTCATATATCATGATTCATCTTTAAGTATATATTGAGCATCTTTTTTTGGTGCTGGGAATTGAACACAAGCAGAGATGAATAAAACTCAATGTCCTCTCAGGAAAGTTTCATTCTAGTTTGAGATATAAATAAAAAGGCAAACATAGAACATTAGGATTCATGCAGTTACTGTAAGGATAATGAATAAACACAGGAGAGCTCTCCAAGGACTCATGGTTTGTAAGTAGTCGAGGCAGTGGAAATAGAATACAATTATTTTTGTATAAAATGCGGTGATATGTATATGTTAGTAATATATATCTCACTTTAAAGAATTGGAGCATAGTAGCCCATTGACTTAGGGTGTCTTACTGTTGTATAACCTTCTTCCCATTGGCTGATACTTACTATGTGTTTTGAGGAACTTGGTTTTTTGTTGTTGTTGTTGTTGTTGTTGTTTTGCATTTTAGGGTCACATCTGTGGCAAATGGAGGTTCCCAGGCTAGGGGTCCAATCGGAGCTGTAGCCACTGGCCTACTCCACAGCCACAGCAACGCCATATCCAAGCCGTGTCTGCAACCTATACCACAGCTTACGGCAACGCCAGATCCTTAACCCACTGAGCAAGGCCAGGGATCGAACCTGCAACCTCATGGTTCCTAGTCAGATTCATTTCCACTGCGCCACAATGGGAACTCCGGAGACTTGTTAACTGAGTATTTAGAGCACAAAGCTAACGATACTAAAGTTAGGAGTCTTAGTACTATTTGAGCCAATTAGATTTACTTGTCATGTTAAATCCCAATCAGCTTTTTAAGAAATTACAGAAAATGTTAAGAAATTAAAGAAAGTAGGGAGTTCCCGTCGTGGCGCAGTGGTTAACGAATCCGACTAGGAACCATGAGGTTGCGGGTTCGGTCCCTGTCCTTGCTCAGTGGGTTAACGATCCGGTGTTGCCGTGAGCTGTAGTGTAGGTTGCAGATGCGGCTCGGATCCCACATTGCCGTGGCTCTGGTGTAGGCCGGTGGCTACGGCTCCGGTTCAACCCCTAGCCTGGGAACCTCCATATGCCGCGGGAGCGGCCCAAAGAAATAGCAAAAAGACAAAAAAAAAAAAAAGAAATTAAAGAAAGTAACTGTCAGCTATTAGAAATTCACTATTAGAAATTAGATTCAGGACTCGATTCAGATACCATCTTTAAAAAGAGAAAAGTGTAAATCCCACATGAAAAATTAATTTGGTGTTATATTTAATATCATATTTACGTATTTATCATATTTACATACCTATCTTTTCCCATTACACCAAGAGTGTCTTTAAATCAATACTTATTTTATCTATGTTTTATCACTGGTACAGAACATAGAGTCTTGTACTTGGTAAGTGTGCTGTAAATATTTACTCGGTTTCCATTATTATCACCTGAACACATAAGGGGGACACAACATCTTGACTTCTTTTTTCAGAAGAATACTCTTTCATGACCTATATTTTATTCTTTCTTCTCTCTCTACTTTTATACTCATTCTCACCTTTTAAGATCTGTACAGAGTCAGAATACCTTCCTTCACCATTTGAGTAGGACCAGGAAGATGGATCAGGCAGATTATAGGGGCACAGCATGTATCGAACTTTGTAGCATCATCCTCTTGCCACAATAAAAAAAAAAGGGTGCATAGATGAACTTGGCCCCCAGATATGATCATTAGTTTCTAAGGAGACATGCAGCTATGCCTCTGGGACAATCAGATCTGCTGTAAGTTTCTTGCCATGTTTTTAGTTGCCTATGAGGATCATACTGCTACTCATCTGAAGTAGTAGGATGGAGAGGGTACATGATCACAGGTGTAGCTGCCTGTAGTGAGGGTTTTGGTTTTCTTCTATGTGATATAAGAAGCCACAAGACAGTTTCATATAGAGGAAGCTAGCTAACATTTAAAAATATACTCTTGACTATTCTATGGACAGTAGATAGTACTAGTATAGGCAAGAACAGAAGCCCACATTAGCCCCCAACCTTTAGGGGGGTTGCCTTGGCTGTTCAGGGAAGCCAAAGTTGTATAGCTCAGCATTCAGGGATGACTGTCATCTGGTTCTATCAACTTACCCAGACTCTTAGCTCCAGTCACACAAGCTATTTTCTAATACAGAGTGTTTTCAGAATTCCCTGTCATTTGCACATGCTACATCCTTAAGCCCAAAAGGCCTTATTTCCTATTTCCCTTCTCCATCTACCAAAATCCTATTCCTCCTTAAAGATCTAAAATACTACCTCCCCAGGAGCCCCCCCCCCATCTCTCTAATAAGAACTAGTCTCTTGCTTATACCAGATTTCATAAATACTTCCTTTTTTTAACTTATACTAAGTTATATATATGTGTAATATGTATATAGAAAGATGTATATCTTTCTCTTCTACTGGACTGTAAGCATATTGAAATTATGGAACATTCCTCCTGTCATGTGTGCATTTGTATTTTATATCAAATATGTTTAACAGATGTATTTTGAATTGAATGTGGGAAAATATTTCTAAATATGATTTGTCTAATTCACGACCACTTTGATAAAATACCTATTTCAATAGTTGTTCCTTTGGTCTCTTGCTCTTAAGGCAAAGTATGGAAGAAGGAAACTGTTGTGTTTCTTTCCCACTACCTATTTAATTGTCTTTAGTTTTGAGAAGAAGAAAGGAGAGGACATTTAAATTGAGAAGGAGAGGGAAAAGAAAAGGGAAGGGAAAGGAGGAGGAAAAGGGTAGAGATTTGAGACAAAGAGAATGAAAATAGCCCTTGAGCAATGTGTTAGATGCATTCAATTTCACCATGTTATTTAAGAAAAAGGAAGAGAAAGAAGGAATGAAATAGGGTATGCCAGGGAGGCCAGTGTCGTTTACAGATCAGAATTTAAAACAAATAACAGTAAAGACTGGTTGTTATTCTTCCCACTTTCCTAGTAAAGTTAAGGCATTCTAGTTTTAAAATATATGTACATAACACATGAACTGTAGATCCAGATGACTTTGGTTCAAAGTCCAGACTCACCTCTAACTAGACTAACCTAGGCACTTTTCTTACCTATGCTTGGTTCACTATCCTCATATGCAGTCTGCAAATGAAGATTGGTAGCATCTCCAAAGTGATCATGAAGATCAAATGTGTTGATATACTTAAAGCACCCAGAACAACATCTAACACAGGATAAACACTCCCTCAAGAATTATCTCAACACTAATCATTTGCTCATTCATTTAGCAAATTCATTGTGTGCTATGTGCAAGGCATTCTGAGTCACTGAGCAAAAGAGAAATGGCTGCTGTCCTCTTTAGCTTGAGATGTTTTCCATGAACACGTAGTTTATTTTATTCTTAATCTAAAGTTGGTTAAATTAGTGTTTCTCTGGTCTTACAAAGCTGTCCTCCATTTTATCTTACAAAAATATTTATTCTCTTCATTATCTTGGCTTCTTTCGGGGGACTTTAATGCCGGTTACTGCTGGATAATGGGTCAGCCTCTTCTGGTTTGCACTCTCCTTGAAGGTAGGGAGTGTGACCTCTTCCACTTCTTTTTCTCTCTCATTTCCCAAGAGTGCAAGGCTTTGGGCGTGGTTTCATGGCTGATCTAATGCCAAGTTCGGTTTCAGAGGTGCTCTCAGGCATGAAGCAGAAGTATGTGGGCTACATGTGGGGTCCAGGCCTTTGGGATTTCTCCCAGTTGCCAACAGGAAGATCCAATCCGGGCTTTAATACATATCTTACATCTTGTCTAATTATGATTATCACTCCCAATTACTTACAGCTGCTGCATATTATTTTCAGTCTTGGCAGTTTTCCCTTGTATTGCTCCAGTTTTTATTTTTAGGCAAAAGCAAATGTAACTGTGAAATATTTAGTTTGGTATAATACCAATTACTTGCCTAGGCAATTTCCTTAAATTACTAAAGCTTTAACTAAACTAGCTTTGAGTCATATTTTTAGGATTCTTGTTGCAGTCTTAGGTAGAGTTATTTAGCTACACTAACTTTGCTTCCCTAAGAAAAACCTGGTCTAAACTTACATTTTACAGAGGAAGCTTATATCTTAATGGGAAGTAAATGATTTACACCTAAATTAGATGTCAAATAAAAGAGTGATTAACATCTATTCAAAATTGAGTGTATATTAGTTTACCGAGAAATTATACACCATCGATTCAATCCAAAACACCATGAAACTGTTACATTACACACTGTGGGAGGGGTTTACTTGATAGTTTAATCCTCTCATTAGCAACAGTCACCCCTTAACCCCTTGAGCAGGTCATAACACACAGGGAGGCTCAGATCACACCCAGATTTTCTGTATCACTTACTTCTGCCTAAACGCTGCATGGAGATTAGGGGAAGAGAGGACCACTGGGAGGGGATAGGCTTTACAACTGGATGTACAACTACTGATTACAGTGCCTAGATGAATCAGGCAAGTCTCAGCACAGGTGACATCTCATTACTCCCTTCTGTGCTATTTTTTATGCAATAAGTGGCCCATGCTCTAAAATGGGATGTACTGTGCTAAAAACACAGCACAAACCATGTCTTCTCATGTACCATCTCATGTCTAGGGAACAGCGATTTCCAGGAGCCAGGTTTTGTTTGTGTGGATACTGCAGGTTCCTGTACTGTAGACCCTCGAAGGTCATCTTCTTTCCCTAGGCTGGGGCTTGAAGAATACCTGAGTAGCATAGCTGCCTTGTGGTAGGGCTACCAATGCATAGCTTTTCAGATTTTTTAACTCAACACACCATTATTGTGCCATACACCGTTTCCTGGATTACAGAGAAATAAACATAGCACAGTCCACTTTTCAAGTAGCTCTCAGTCCTATAGCGTAGGCTTAATTTGTGAGCCCCTTCCACAGCTAGCTCCACTCATATTAAGGGAGAGAAAGAACTGGATAGAAGGCTTAGAATTCCTGCCAGTCAGCCTTCTTTCTTATCTTCTCTAAAAGGGATCAGGCTAACAAATGCCCGTTGGTGCACTTTTCTCAAATTAGAGGACTAAGGTTATAGACAATCTGTATTTAGATACTTATTCTAACGTTTTAGATTTTTACTTTTTCATTAGATCAAAAACTGAATGCCTACCTTCAGGAAATTCCAACATCTTTTACAAACTAAGCCTTCACCAGCATAAAAATGTAAAATAATTATTTTCACAGAGAGCATTTCCATTTTGTGTAATGAACAATGAGCAGAGTGGCCAGTCATATCACACCATTCCTTTCTCTGACTCGTGGAATTACCCTGCCAGCTCATTCTTAGCAACTACTAAGCTATTTGTCTGGCAAACCACCATCCTTGAATCCTTTTCTGCTTGCTAATGAATAGCCATTTTGCCAAAGTTCACAGTATACAATCCTATTTACTCAGCATCAGCTGCATTAGGAAATTTAAACATATGTTTGTCTCTGTTATTACCTATATTCAGAAATCTGCCTATTTGTACTTTTTCCTGCAAATGGCCAGAAACTCTCCAAGACTATCACCTCTAATTTGAGTGAACAAGAATAAGTAAGCAATCACCTAAATAGAAACATATTCTGCTGCTTTTTTTCTGTCCTTCATGGTCATTGGGGAAAAATGCAAAGTCTATATTGTTCATCAGTATCTTCTAAATATGTTAGATATTTTTAAAAGAGTCATTGTCATATTTTGTGTGTTTGTGTGTGAGTGTGTATATTGTGTGGGTTTTTTTTTTGTTGTTGTTTTTTGTTTTTTGTCCATATGCACCCGCGGCATATGGAGGTTCCCAAGCTAGGAGTTTAATCGAAGCTGTAGCCACTGGCCTACGACAGAGCCAAGCCGCATCTGCGACCTACACCACAGCTCATGGCGATGCTGGATCCTTAACCCACTGAACAAGGCCAGGGATCGAACCTGCAACCTCATGGTTCCTAGTCAGATTCGTTAACCACTGAGCCACGACAGGAACTCCTGTATAAAATACTCTGTGTTTTAAGAGCTGGCTTTGTTGTGTGAAATATATACACAAATATACAATACAAATTGCTTGACTATATAGATTTTAGTTTCACCCTTGAAGGCATCATCTAGGTGAAGAAAGAGGGTTTTACAGAAATAAAAATAGAAACCCAGCTGTGTTCTTAAGGTCACTAATAGTCACTGCCATCAGCTGTATCATCTGTGTGAAATTGTGACTGTGTGAAAAAAACAGGTGAAATTGCAAACCAATTGAAGTTGAAGGAGTTTGTAGGATTACATATGTGTGGCTATGTGGGTGTGAAATTATTTAAGTTTTTATATAAGTGTTTAAACTTGAAGCTTTAATGATCAAATTGTCTTGTTCATTAAATTTTATTCTTTCCATCTTTTCATTAAGAAGGTTATCCTAAACCAGCTTCTTTTCTGTTATTCTGTAACATTGTTCTTTTGGCATTAAGGGTAAAGAATTTTATAAGGTTAGATTATTTTTTCCACTTTTTTGGAAAGATTCCATTTACCTTCCAATTCTTTTCTTAGCTTTTCAAATGCAATAAAGACCTGTGATTATCTGGCCCTGTAGTTCTGATTTACTTAAATTGTTCCACTTGTTATGCTCCAGATTGATTTTCATTTATTCTCAATGATTTGCTAATCATTGCCATTATATTTTGGCTATTTAAAAAACCTTAATAAAATCCAAATGCCTTTGTATGGAATTCAAATCTCTCTGTGAACTTTCCCAACGCTACCTTTCCAGTCTTATTGCTGGCTGCTCTCTGACATGCCAGGCACACTAGGCAGGAAAGCTCTCCATTCTTTGGACGTGCCCAGGCCTTTGCTGCATTTGCAGATTTGCTCACACTCTGCTTTCATCTGGGATGGGCTTCTACACCTCTACAGGTGGGATAAGTACCATTTTTTTTTTTTTTTAAGGCTGCGCCCACAGTATATGGAAGTTCCTGGGCCAGGAATCTAACCCGCACTGCAGCAGCAACCAAAGCCAGAGCAGTGACACAAGATCCTTAACCTGCTGAGCCACCAATGAACTCTGTACCCATCTTTCAATGTATATCTCAAATGCAACATGCTCACAAAGTTAGAACTTGTCAGAACTCCAAGGGATACTGGGGATCATTTACTGCAAACTTTCACTTCTGTGGTTGAGGAGATGAGGCTGGTGATTGAATGATGTGCTGAAGTTAAGAGGTAAAATTAAGACCAGAACTCAGGGGGGCTGAATTTCTATGCTTCCACTCCTACATGGAATTACAGAATTACTGCCTAACTCTAGTTGAAACTCATCTGCTAGTTCCTCCTTTCTCCCACAGCCATTTGCTTTTACTTTAATACCCTGATATTCAACTCCTTCAGTAGAGTCTAAGTTCCTTGCAAACAATGGTCACATCTAATTTACTTTTGTATCACTCGCAGGATTTGATAAAGTGATTGGCACTGTCATACTATTTATTACAGAGAACTATAGATGAATTATTTTGATTTCTGCAGTTTAATGGGGTGTTACCATAAACCTCAAGAAAAAAAAAAAAGGAAAACTATAGGAACAGTAATAAAAAATTCAGGATTTAGGAAGTTCCCTTCGTGAATCAGCAGTTAATGAATCCAACTAGGATCCATGAGGATGCAGGTTCAATCCCTGGCCTTGCTCAGTGGGTTAGGATCTGGTCTTGCCGTGAGCTGTGGTGCAGGTCGCAGATGCGGCTCAGATCCTGCGTTGCTATGCCTGTGGCGTACTCCAGCAGCGGTAGCTCCGATTCAACCCCTAGCCTGGGAACCTCCATATGCCATGGGTGTGGCTCTAAAAAAAAAAAAAAAAATTCAGGATTTAGAAACATTGATTACCATCACAAAGGAAGGTCCATTCTAGTTTAGAGGAAAGAATAATCTTGTCGAGTTCCCTGGTGGCCCAGCGGTTAAAAATCCAGCATTGTCACTGAAGTGGCTAGAGTCAGTCCCTGTCCCAGGAACTTATACTAGCTACATGTACAGCCAAAAAAAAAAAAAAAAAGGAATCTTATATTCCTCAATGCCTCTGAAGACTTCACACCATAAACATACATTGTTGAACACACATGCACAGACACACATACGAGCCAAGAGAACTGTTAAAGACTCCCTCTTGCCTGTGATTTCTACTTGAGTGTGTTAGTTATTAATGGAGACCATACTTGTAACACTCAAGCCCACCATGTGCCTCAGTATTCTCCAGCTGAACAAAAGGGACAAAAATATCCTTCTCATAGTGTTGCTGTGAGAGGTAAATGAGCCAACTAGGTAAAGTGCTTAACAGTGCTAATTTAAGATTTCATTAAATGGTAGCTTTTAAGATGTATCAGTATTTATATCAGACATGCCTTGGCCCAAGAAGAAATATCCAGTTGTTGGAGGAGGTCATGTATACCTCAAAATCCTATACATTTGAAACAGTAACAAACACACCAACAATATGCTCCTTCTAAAGCACAGTTCTCCTTCTATAGGTACAGTTCAGAAAATTCACTCATTAAACAAATAATGCCTGAGTACCTATAAATTCTTTTTGAGCACTTACTATGCCCAGTGTGCTGTTCTGTATGCTGGAATACAATCTTCATATATAATTCATCTAAGTAGATCACATATTCTCAACAAACTCTACTCCTTAACCCTAGGGCTGCAATCCTTGTTTCTTCCACTTGAAATCACCCTCTTTCACTTCATGCCAATTTCCCAGCCTCCATATGACATACTTTTCCTTTAGCTCTGTGATAACTCATTTGACCCTTTAATAGGTACTTGTTTCCTCCCTGATGCCCCTTGCAATTCACATTCCTCTCTCCTGACCTTGCTCCCAGACTTGCTTCCCTACCTAGATTGAGTTCCTAAAGGACAATGATTTTTCTTTTTTTCTTTTCTTTTTCTTTTTTTGCTTTTTAGGACTGTGCCTGCAGCATATGGAAGTTCCCAGGCTAGGGGTGAAATGGAGTTGCAGCTGCTGGCCTAGACCACAGCTCACGACGATGACACCAGATCCTTAACCCACTGAGCGAGGCTAGGAATTGAACCCACATCTTCAGGATACTAGTCATATTCGTTTCCACTTCACCACAAGAGGAACACCAGCAAGAATCATATTTTATTCTTCTTTATATCTCTTTTTTTCTTCCCTAGTGGCTAGCACATATTATTTTGCACACAATAAAGGCTTAATAAATAACTGCTTTTTTATCTCCGCATGAGATAAATTTGCAATATATAGTTGTTTCATTTGTCTTTGGTGTCTGGCCTTATACCTTCCCATTACCTTTTTACATTAGCTGGTGCTATGGCAACCAGCTGTGTGAGGGCAAACAATTCTAAAGTATATTCCACCTGGCTCCTCAGAAGGTCCCCAGTAGGATGGAGCCCAGTGACTCACAACTGGGACCAGCTCAGTAACACATTTTTGGACTAGCTCTCCCTCCTTCCCTATTTAACTTGTTCCAATCCCCCATCAGTGTTCCTCGCAATTCCTTTCCACAATAATCTTCTATAAGTGAGCTGCTCATTTTAGAAGGATCCAGACTAAGATAACACTCTTCTATGAAGACGGGAAGAGTGGCAGGTTATCAATACTGTATCCAGTGCAGTTTCATATTCCCCAACAGTGCATGGTGCTTTCCACATAGTTGATGTGCAATAAATTAATTTTGGATAAATAGATTGAAAGTAAACAATTATCCTCTTTGCTTCCACTTTTCTTAGCTCATGGTAATTCAGTTGCATCACTTTTATGGGGTTGGCATTAACTATATTTTTGGGCATATACCCTTATAATGAAAAATGGGTCTTAAAAGTCTTAATTAAATCTAATTTTTTTCTCAAAGGTTTTATCCTAGGAATATTGCCTGATGCTCTGCCATCATTTTGGTTTCTGCTACACCAGCAACATTGCCTAATGAAAGTTGTGTCACCTGCTGTATTTCTTAAGTATTTTAAATCTCTCATGGTTCTTATATTTTTATTATGATTTTAAGTATAAATATTTCTTTCCTTACAGCATCAAAATACTTTTCTCAGAGTTTCCTGGTGGCAGAATGGGTTAAGAATCCAGCATTGCCACTTCTGTGGCTCAGGTCACTGCTGTGTCATGGGTTCGATCTCTGTCCCTAGAACTTCTACGTGCACGGGTACAGTCAAAAAAAGGAAGAAAAAATAAAATGCCCATCCTCTGACATCAACCATATAAATGTTTTCTTTGGTCCGTCTCCCAAAGCAATAGAAATAAAAACAAAAATAAACCAATGGGACCTAATCAAACTTACAAGCTCTTGCACAGCAAAGGAAACCTTAAAAAAAACAAAAATGTTTTGCAATGGGAGAAAATTGTTTCAAATGATGCAACTGACAAGGGCTTAAATCTCCAAAATATACAAATAACTCATACAACTCAATAGCACAAAAACAAACTATCCAGTTGAAAAAGTGGCAGAAGATCTGAATAGACATTTCTCCAAAAAAGACATACAGATGGTCAACAGACACATGAAAAAACGTTCAACATCACTAATTATTAGAGAAACGCAAATCAAAACTACAATGAGGTACCACCTCACACTACTCAGCATGGCTATCATTAGTAGGTCTACAAATAACAAATGCTGGAGAGGGTGTGGAGAAGAGGGAACCCTCCTGCCCTGTCGTGGGAATGTAAATTGATACAACCACTATGAAAAACAGTATGGAGGTACCTCACATGAACTACCATATGACCCAGCAAGCCCATTCTTGGGCATATATCCAGACAAAACTTTCCTTGAAAAAGACACATGCACCTGTATGTTCATTGCAGCACTATTCACAACAGCTAAGACATGGAAACAACTTAAATGTCCATCGACAGATGAATGGATTAAGAAGATGTAGTGTATATACACAATGGAATACTACTCCGCCATAAAAAAGAACAAAATAATGCCATTTGCAGCAACATGGATGGAACTAGAGATTCTCATACTAAGCGAAGTAAGTCAGAAAGAAAAAGACAAATTCCATATGATATCACTTACATCTGAGGTCTAATATATGGCACAAATGAACCTATATACCGAAAAGAAACAATCTCATGGACTTGGAGAACAGACTTATGGTTTTCAAGGTAGAGGGGGAGGGAGAGGGATAGATTGGGAATTGGGGGTTAGTAGATGCAAATTACTGCATTTGGAATGGTTAAGCAATGAGATACTGCTGTACAGCACAGGGAACTATATCTAATTACTTGTGGTGGGACATGATGGACGACAATGTGAGAAAAAATGTGTGTGTATATATATATAACTGGGTCAGTCTGCTATACAGCAGAAATTGACAGAACATTATAAATCAACTATAATTAAAAATGAAAAAAAAAACACTTGAATTTAAAAACAATAAATGCCCTTTCTCAAGTTTCCAGCTTGCCTTACATTTTCAGCCTAAGGTGATCCACCTTTTAAAATGGGAACATGGGATATACAACAGCTATGAAGGAACTTAGGGACATGCACACGAAAGTCACATATTAGGAGAATTCTAGTCCAAAGGACAGTCCAGGAAAGGATGAAAAGAAAAAAGATGAAAAAATTTGCATAGTGATTTTGGCAATCAATGTATTCTACAATCTGAATTCTTGTTGATTTTAAAGTATGATTAGTCATTTTTTTTCCTAAAGAAATAAAGACAACATGCTGATCATTTCTTTGGACACTTATCAAAATATTTTTTTTAAAAGGGTAATTTTGCTATACAGTAGAAAATTGAGGAGTTCCCGTCGTGGCACAGTGGTTAACGAATCCGACTAGGAACCATGAGGTTGCGGTTTGGTCCCTGCCCTTGCTCAGTGGGTTAACGATCCGGCGTTGCCGTGAGCTGTGGTGTAGGCTGCAGACGCGGCTCGGATCCCGCGTTGCTGTGGCTCTGGCGTAGGCCGGTGGCTACAGCTCCGATTAGACCCCTAGCCTGGGAATCTCCATATGCCGCGGGAACGGCCTAAGAAATAGCAAAAAGACAAAAAAAAAAAAAAAGAAAATTAATAGAGCACTGTAAACCAGCTATAATGGAAAAAATAAAAATCATTTAAAAAATAAAAAAGTAATTTAAAAAATAAAGAGAAGGGTGGGGATTTTTTCAACTAATACATCAGAACACCTTACCCCTGTCTCACGTTCATAGATATTGCAAATACAGCCACTTAACATTACCATTTGAAAGAGTTTTTGACTGTAACTGAAATACAGCTTTCCGGGACCACATTGGTAAGTTTTGCAATCTATCAGCTGATAAGTGTATATCCACAGTTTCTTTGATCATAAAACACTAGAAGAAGCCTTGTCATTTCTTAAGACAAGCTTTCCTTTATTAAGAGAGTCCTCTACTTAAGCAGTAATTTCAATTATCCTTAACCTAAATATATACACTTAAATCTCAAACTGGAAAATTAATCTTATAAAAGTCAGAAAATGTCTAACTTAGGGACAACTGACTTTTATAACAGTAATCCCATTACTTAGTCAACAAATGCTTACTAAGAACCTTCTCTGTGATAGTCATTTTGCTTAGTGTTGAATATACAAAAATGAACAAGAATTAATCCTGGGCTTTGAAGAACTTATAGTCAAGTAGAAACAAAACATTCTGCTCTAGAAGAAAAGGGATGGTTTTCACCAAATCAGATATTATTAGAAAGCTAGGGTTAAAGGAACTTTGAGACTCTATTAGCCTTTGTCAAACTGTAATCAAATCAGAAATCTAGTTAGAGGAAGACATTTTAGGGTTATGCCATTTTAAAGCCAGAAGGGACTGAGGCCTAGAGAGGAAAGAGCTACACAGAAAATTAACGCAGGTCTTTAGACTTTGAGTTTGGTGTCCTTTCCAGAACATCGCATTGTCCACATTAATTTATTTAGTATCTTATTTCAGGTTTTTATAACTCACTGGGTTATTAATATTGAATATATCAATTACAACCTTAAAATGTTTCTAAATAGAATATGATAAAAAATAATCTTATAGTCTAGTAGTTATACAACAGTTACACACCATTTTAGTCTTGTTAACCAATAAGACACAAAATGAATTTGTTCTATACAAAATGAGTTTGTTCTATATCTGTGTTAATGGTGATACAATTATTTTGAAATAATTTCCAAGATCTATAGTCAAAGTATGCTTTCTTTGCACATTTTGTTACGTGCTCAACTTGGACTTTTTTCATCCGTGAAGCATGTGATGCTCATAATATTTGCTTTCTTTTTTCCTTTGGCCTGAATTAACATATTTCATTGGGAAAAAAAAAAAATGAATCACTGGGCCATACCTAGCTTCAAAGTGGGTGGAGAACTTCAGTCCTCCCAAGCTCTCAGAAGAAGGATAATTAAAATATTCGTTTAGTAGCCCAATCACTACAGCACTGTTCTCTTATGGTCAACAAATATTTGGTTCATCCTTCCTGTCACATGGAAAATGTTCCTCTCCTCCTATGAGCAGTTATTAAAGAGATAGCTGCTCCATGCATCTTTTCCCCCCAATTCTATGAAGAAATAATTGATTTACATCACTGTATTCATTTAAGGTATACAGCATGATGGTTCGATTTACATATATAGTAAAATGATTACCACAATAGGTTTAGCTAATATCCATCCTCTCATGGAAGAAAGAAAAGAAAGAAGAAAGGAAAAAGAAAAAAAAAAAAAACCCTCGGCCTTGTAGTGAGAATTCTTAGGCCTGACTGTCTCAACAACTTTCACATATATCATACAACAGTGTTAGCCATAGTCACTGTGTTGTGCATTATATCTGTAGGACTTATTTATCTTATAACTGAAAGTTTATACCTTTTGATCATCTTCCTCCAATTCTTCTTCTCTCTAACCTCCGGTCTGGTAACACAAGAGTCTGATGTCTTTTTTATGAGCTTTTGTTTGTATTTTTTTTATTTTTCGTTTTTTTTTTTTTGCTTTTGTTTTTGTTTTGTAGATTCCACACATAAGTGAGATCATACAGTATTTGTCTTCCTCTGTCTTACTTATTTTACTTAGCACAGTGCCTTCAAGTTCTATCCATATTGTCACAAATGAAAAAATTTACTCATTTTTTAGGTTTGAAGAATATTCCATTATACATATATATATATACCACAACTTCCCGTAACTCTTGCAGGCTTTCTTCACTCCTTTTTTTCCTCCCTCCCCACCTTTGACTGGTTAATTTTCAATGTCCCCACCTTTGACTGGTTAATTTTCAATGTCCTATCCTCCAGGTTGCTGATTCTTTTTCCTCTTCTTTGTCATGTCTACTTTTGAAACTCTCTATTGAATTCTTCAGGTCAGCAATTATATTCTTTAACTCTAAGATATCTGTTTGTTTTGATGGTCACTCTTTTCTTACCAAGTTTCTCTTTTTTCATGCATTATTTTCCTAATTTTATCTAGTTGTCTGTGTTTTCTAGTTTATCATTAAACGTCCTTAAGATTATCCTGAATTCTTTAACAATTCCCAAATCTCCATGTATCTAGGGTAGGTTATTTGAGCTTCATTACTTTCCTTTAGCATTGTTATATTTACCTGATTTTTCATGATCCTTGAGTCCTCACATTAGTAACTGCATTTGAGTAATGAGGTTCCTCTTCAGAATACAGATTTGCTTTAGTAGAAATAGCTTTTCTCCAGTCAGCTCAGTTTGGGTTTCTGGGTGTGTCTGCTGATAACGTCTTTGAGTAAGATGGGGCTTACAATTCAGGTCTATTTTGGATGAGAAAACCCTTTGAGCTTTCAGGATGGGAATGTGGAGTGTGCCACTGACAGAACACCTGGATAGGACTGCTGGCTTCGTTCCCCACCCAAGAAAGGCTATAGGATGGGCTTTGAAGTTGGCTGAATTCTCTGGTCAAGAACTGGGTACCATATTTAGTAATAGATGGGGCTATGAACTAGCTTTACTGTCCTGGCCTGTATAACTTGTTTGGGGACCTGCATCAGACCTGAGTGTACAATGAATGCCTTGATCGGGTGAGACCACCAGATTTGATTTACACACAAGGGAAGCCAGGGTCTGCGCGCTCTGTTCAAGTCCCACTGTACATGTGACTGTTAGATGGGCTATACAGCCTCTTGTGTGCTCTGGTTAGGTTCCCTGGTCAGGCAGTTTGAAGGCTGTCTGTATTCAGTGATCAGCAGGGATATGAATTAGATTCCCTAATTCAGCTGTGGGCCACACAGCTTTCAGGTGTTTTAGCCAGTCCTTCTAGTCAGACATGGCCAAAGAGACACAGGTAACCAGAGCCACAGCAATGACAACACCAGATCCTTAACCCACTGAGCCACCAGGGAACTCCTAGACAGTGTATTGATTCATCAAATTCTCAAAGGTATGCATAAGATCAGAAAATTATTTAGAACACCTTTGCATAAAATGCAGGGTTTTGGTTTGGTTTTTTCAAGCGAAGGACCAGCTTCAGCTTCTTATTCATGCCTGGAATCAGGACTTGAAAACTTGAAAAATGGGAAAGGGATTAAAGGAAATATAGATTCTTAGAGAGCACAGGTTAGTGTTAAAACAGTAAGTATGTTAATTTGGTTTTATTGCAGTGACATTTCTCCACCTTCCTAGTATACCAATATCTAAGAGTAATTGCTAATGAAATCAGAAAGCCACATTTAAGTACATTTGTTCAATATACATGTTCCATTTCACACTAAATTTAATTATGATCGCAATTAAGCAAATTTAGCATCCTTCTAATGGTCAAAATGAATTTCTAAAATTCCCTATAAGTTTTTGTAGGACCTAAGGAAAACAACCATAAAGTAGTTTCCTTTCTCATGTATTTTTAGGAACATGTCTTATTATAATAAGGTTTGGGCTACATCATTGCACTTGGGTGTATTTTTTTAAATCCTAAAATTAGAAAAGACAGATGATTATGTTCTCCCTTCACCAAAAAGGAAAGATATGAAATGTTAGTATTTTATTGTTGCACATTTTTTTCCTGAAGATAAACGGATATAAAAAGAATGCAATAAGCACAGAAGAGTCTTCTTCTATATCACACTATTTCTTGTCTACCCTGTTTAAACTATCCTTTTGCTAAGTTTAAGCGTTATGGCAGCTACTGGTTTATAAAGAGTAATAGAGCAGCTATATCCACATGTGTGAATCAGGAACAAGAAACTCACCAATAATACAAATAGAGTTTTTCATTAAGCAGCATTGCTGTTTATTACAGAGCAACAAAAATAAATTTTTTGGATTTCAATTTAACATTGAAAACAAATCCCAATTCCCTCATCTCTTTGATGCAGCTGGCTGCACTGTGCATAATGTCTGATATACAATGGCAATGTCTATTGTTACGGAATTGGCTTATTTGTGTATTGAAAGCTTCATTCAAATTTGTATGGTTCAGAATGTTCAATGAAATGCACAAATTGACTAGCTCAATATTTCTCAATTTGTCATAATGGTTTTTATGTGAGTGTTTTCCTTCTTTACGACAACCATAATGCCATTTTTATTTCATAGGGAACAAGGTGACAACTCCTGTGAAATCTCACAGTCCAGTGCTAAAGGTAGAGTACTAGGTCAAGCTCAAGGTCACTTCTAGGACCATGAACACTATCTCAGACTAAATCTGGGCTTAGCAGCCTTAGGAAAGTAACCCATGCCTAGCCTTATTTTATTGTTTGCTGACTATGAAATGAAATATAATATGGACATGTCCTGAAAAGGATTTTGTTAAGTAAAAGGGAGTGACTGAGAAGCAGCAAGATGAGTGCTCGAAAAGACACGGAAACTTAAACAGTGTTGAGCGAAAGGAATCATCCATCTAGGGAGACACCATGACTGAAAACATCAGCAGAAACACAAACACACTCAATTTGGAGCCCTGCAAATACGTCTCTTCATAGTGGACATCTTGAGTTCTTTTCTGTTCCTAGGTATGTTTACTAAATTATGTGAATCTAATAATTCTGATTATCCTTTGAATATCTGAAAATGCATTTTACTCCATTGAATTACATTGGGGTTTGTTCTTAAGTTACAGCAAAAAAAAAAAAAAAACTTGAGTCAGTAAATATGGTTTGATCTTTGGGTCCCTGAGATTAAAAAAGCTATTTTAAAGGAAAATGACAAAACCCCAGGAGAAAAAGTTGAATGTCACTATTTCTTAGGTGCTAATTAGAGATAGGTTTAATTGCATGTTGTTCATTTGAAGATATTACCTTTTTATCACTCCACTGGTAGGTAGAGATCATTGGTCCTTTTCCAGCTGGTTAGACATGATGCTGGAAAAACTAGACTCTTCTTCTTGACATAGATTACTTACTATTTTAATTCCTGAGGTGACATATTTCCAGTGTTAAATACAGACCAGAATAACAATTGCATTATAATTATCAAACATTTGAACAAGGCATGTAAAGGACTGCCCAGAATACTTTTTTTTTAATAATTTTTCACTTCATTTACTTCTCTGATTACATAATTACAACCCCTCCTTTTCTTTTGCAAAGTGAATTGCTTTTAGAAAATTTTTAGTATAAATAATTAAGACCTTCAGCAAAGTACTGAAGTACTGTGAACCTAAATCTTCTGTCTGTAGGATGGAGTTACTAATACCCACGGGTCATTGTGACTTGTTAGAGAACATAACTACTTGTCATGTGTAAATCAGTTTACAAAAGCAATTTTGTTCCTGGGCATAATTCTCAGGTGCTGACAATTGGATCTTTAAAAAGAAAAATTCTTCTTAAATTGGTTAGCATTTGTTAAACAAAGAATGGTATGTCTTCAGGTGACCAGTCAACTCAGTCATGGCTGGCTGAAAGGTGAAATGCAATGGCCCCAAACTAACTTATTCGGGTAAAATTAAATTATATTCCCTTAGAGGCTCAGATTCATCTATTAGTAGTTGGCATGGTGAGATAAGTGTCTTTTAGCATTCATTCATCCATGCATTTATGGACTCCTTTAAAAAATATTTATTTAGGAGCTCCCATCGTGGCTCAGTGGTTAACGAATCCAACCAGGAACCATGAGGTTGCGGGTTCGATCCCTGGCCTTGTTCAGTGGGTTAGGGATCCGGCATTGCCGTGAGCTGTGGTATAGGTTGCAGACGAGGCTCGGGTCCCCGAGTTGCTGTGGCTGTGGTGTAGGCTGGTGCCTACAGCTCCGATTCCACCCTTACCCTGGGAACCTCTATATGCCATGGAGCAGCCCAAGAAATGGCAAAAAGACAAAAAAAAAAATTGATTTAGAATCCACTCCACACAGAATTCCCTGAGTGTCAAATGTACCTACCCCTTCCCCATCTCCTGAGATTCCCATCCTCCAGTTGATCAGTCAAACACTAAATTGTATTGCTGTGAAAGGATTTTGCAAATGTAATTAAAGTCCCTCGAGAGCTGACCTTAAAATATGGAGATGATCTGGGTGGTCTAACATAATCTCTTGCGACCCTTGAAAAATAGGAATCTTTCGGCACTGGTGGTGGAAGGGGAAGTCAGAGACTTAGATATTGAGGAGGATTTGACTTGCTTTACTGGCTTGAGGATGGAGAGGCCCATGTGTTAAGTAATGCAAGTGATTTTTAGAGGCAGAGAGCAGCCACTGTCTAGCAGCCAACAAGGAAATGAGACCCCAGTCCTACAATCACAAGGAACCAGATTCTGACAACAAACTGAATACAGTGGATTCTTCCTTGGAGCCTTAGAGACAACTTGATTTCAGCCTTGTGAGATCCTACAGCAAAAACCCAGTTGAGCCCTATTGCACTTCAAAAGTACCGAATAGAACTGTGAGCTAAATTGTGTTGCTTTTAAACCACTACATTTGTGGCCGTTGTTACATAGCAACAGAAAACGAATGCAATCATTGATCTCCTTTCATGCTGTGACATAAACTGTGGAAAGCAATGCAAGGGTTATGGAGGCAAAAGTTAGAAAGGAGAAGTCCAAAGCCATGTCAAGATGATATGACTGAGCATCAAATAAGCAGTGCATTTGATAAGTGCTCTTACTTCCAAGAAGGGGAGTTCACAGTGGGCTTAACTGTTTGGAGTTCTTTCTGGTGCAGGGGGTTCAAAAAGCATAGAGCGGTTTGGCAGGGTATTTTTCTCTTGCAATTTCAAATAAATCTCTGCTTGAACCTATTTGTCTATCTTTAATTCAAGTTTTTGTTTAGATGACATTCTGTAATCCTATGCCATGTCTGTTCTCTGTTTCCTGCAAACCTTTCCTCACCTTCACAAACAATAAAATCAAAGCCTCCAATCAGAGTCTCCGGGAGGTCAGTACTATTGTTTCACTGAGTTGAAAGGAAATAATCATGAGCCACTTATAAATCCAAGATTACTCCAATTCCACGCTGAGCCCTGAATGAGATAATATGTACATATATGTAATCTCTATCCAGAGTACAGCAAGAAAGCTTGACCAGAAGCCCTGGGTGCACTCCCCCACGCTTTCTAAGATAAAATGCCTTGATCTGAACACTTATCAATGAACAACTAATCCTAGTAAGCACATAACCATGCTCATTTTCTAACTCCTTTGTAGTCAAATAATGAATCCAGACGATACAGAAAATAGGCACCATGGCGAATTTGGACAAATAGAATTTAGAGACAGAGACAGAAAGCTTAGTCAAGCATAATGCTCACAAAACATAAAGCAAAAATCAGGACAAAAAAACATGAGACATTCCCCAGAGTCTCATGATTTCATAAGAGAGTCTGCCTCTAGAGTCCTCTGGCTTAGTGAAACCTCTTTTTCTAGCAATCACACTCCTAGCTAAAAGATGTTTGGATTATAACACTCACTATTTACAGTAGCTATGGATGCTGCAAGAATACCTAAATAAACAAATGACTGAATAAATAAATAAAATGTGTAGAAGATAAAGAGTAATGCCTTGAGCTCATCTTATTTCCCCAAGGTTGCAATCTAATTGTGTTTCTAGTGGGAAAAGGCATACACACATTCCCCTAAAAAACTGGGGCGGGGGGGGGTTATATACAAAATGTAAAGCCAACATGTTTTTTCACTTGTACCGTTTCTCCATTTAAACTGCTATTTGCTACTTGTCATGCATGAATAGAAGGGATGGAATGAACAAAGCATGACTTTTTGTTGTTCCTGCCATGTAAAGTTACAGCAAATAAATTGCACAGAGGAAAGAGTAAATGTAGAAATAACCTAAATCTTTTTATGTAGATGAGGTGAAAAAGCAGCCTCCTTTAGAATTGCTTCTTTAGATTATAATAGCAATTTATGTTAAAAGTCACTATGACAAATCAGCCCATAATTTATTTTAAGAAGTCAAACTAGCAAGATCAAGCATACTGTAGGTGGTATTTCATCTTATCATATTAAAACAGTCTTCCCAAATGTAAAAGATAATCTCAACTGCTGTGTTCTGTAAGCAAGCAGAAAATTATGTAAATCTGATTTCCTTACTATGCGTTTGCTATCTCTTTAAAGCTTACTAAATCATAGCCAGATTTGTAAACACAAAAGCACTGGATCCAAGATACATTTGCTTTTCAAACACTCAGAATGAAAAAAGGTATTTTGCAGGGTGTAATTGAAAAATTCCTCTCTGTTTTCAAAAGCTAACAAATCAACAGTTGTGTGAGATTAAAAAAAATTACAAAACATCACCTCTTAACTTATTATGGGCTTAATTGCTTCCTCATAATGGAGTGTGACAATGTGATTGCAGTAAGAATAGCACCTGCTTTGAAAATCACATATCAAAGAGATGCCAGTGAGGAGCAGGAAGCCCACACAGCAGCCATGTTGAAGTTCTTCCTCTACTCCTTGGTTTGCACCACTTTTTACCCTTCAGGCTCATTGCCTGAATGACTGTGGTTTATTCTGTTAGCTCACCTAAAAGCGTCTGCACCTGCAGGCCCAGCATTGTGACTTCAAAGACATAGAGGCTTATGTAAGTAGTTGGGTATTTATCTGAGCCCAACCTCTGAGACTGTCCTCACAGAGACAAGCCCCCTGCATGGCCCAAACTGCAATCTGCTCTCCTGTGTGAGTGAAAGCAAAGCCTGTGAGCCAGATTGCCTAAGCATCTCAAGTCAATAACCATGGCAAAAGGGTGGACTGTCCTCACTCTTCCTTTGGTCTGAAGAAGAAAATTATTTGATATTAAGGTTAACTGGTTAAGTTCATTCTTGTTACAGATTTACATTTATATGCATTAACATAGATTAATCTTTTTATAAATATATGTATAATCCTATATATTCTTTCACCAATAATGTCTTAGTTTGTGTTTAAAGCAAGAAAGGAAATCCTTTACTTTTTGTATGAAGAGTTGACCAAGGACAATAAGTCAGTAGGTTCAAAGATATTTAAATTACTAGCTATGTTTCAGTTAATAGAAATGTATAGAATTTCTGCACCTTTTAAAAATGAGAATAATAAAAAACAAACTCTGTTTCTAGTTCTGTTTAACAGTCGGCCATTAAATGTTTGTTGAGTAAATGACTTATGTTCAATAAATTCAGTAAGCAAACATAAATTTTGATTCTATATTAATGAATTGTGTCAACTGTAAAGTAAGTTAATACTCCATTTTAACTCTAACATTCTAGAATTTTAAGTGATAGACTGATTCAATGACATAGAAAAGAGGGGTGTTCCACACTTAGATATGGTATGAGCCATATGAAAAGAATGGCCAACAAAGACAGTAGGACAAATAATATGAGAGATGTGCTCAAAGGAAATTATGTATCACGCATAAGAACACACAGAGCAACTGACAACACACACACACACAACCCTCATAGGTATCAACAATTCAGAGGCACACAGAGACACTTATTAAAAGGGAAAAGGGAGACTGAGAAATATAATTACAGGCAGAGAGGGAGACAGCCCCCTCACATGTGTTTAAAGGATAATGCTCCAAAATACTGCACATGCCCTCTTGTATTTGCATAGCTAAAGATGTAGGTGAACACCAGCTCTTGGTACCTGCCCTTCTGGCTACATGACATTAATAAGTTCAGGTGCATGTTTAGCCTCTGGGCTGAAGGTTTTCACACCTCCTATAAAGGCAGCCTGTTTGGTCCCATCCTAAATAGCACACATGCAGTGACGAAGTTCATACCAAAGCTTCACAAAAACAAAGCGATTTGCCTCTACCCATAAAATTGCTATAATGGTAAGGCACTGAGTATAAGCTTTAATAATTTCAAATGATGAGGACATAATTCAGTGTCGTATTGGTGAAATACACAGTTAAAGGAGAAGAAATAATTTGCATATTTGGGTACCTCTGGGACTAGGAACAAAATAATAAGACCTACTCCATTTAAATATAAAAACTTTACAGATATAAATGTATTTAATCCTCACAAAAATCCATATTACTTTCCCCATTTTATAGTCAGGGAAAACTGATACATATAAGCATCGGAGATCTGATTTTTCTTTTTTTTTTTGTCTTTTTAGGGCCTCAACTGTGCACATATCCGCCATTTGGAAGTTCCTGGGCTAGGGATCGAATTGGAGCTGTAGCTGCTGGCCTACGCCACAGCCACAGCAACACCAGATCTGAGCCACATCTGAGACCTACACCACAGCTCATGGCAATGCTGGATCCTTAACCCACTGAGCAAGGCCACAGATCTAACCCACATCCTCATGGATGCTAGTTGGGTTCTTAGCCCTCTGAGCCACAACAGAAACTTGGTGGAGATCTGTTTTAACCCAGTCTATGTGATGTTAAGATCTTTCCTCTTAATCATTTTACTATGTTGCCCCTTGGTGATAAGCACAAAATAAAAAGATAAAACAATTTTGAGAATACAATCTGCCATTAAAAATAAGCAAACAAAATTACCTTGAGTTTCTCCAATAAAGAAAAGGAGACTTCAAAAATCTTTATTGGAGTTCCTGTTGTGGTTCAGCTGTGGTGTAGGCCAGTGGCTACAGCTCCGATTCCACCCCTAGCCTGGGAACCTCCATATGCCGTGGGTACGGCCCTAAAAATATATATATAAAAATGAAAAAAAAATAAAAGTCTTTATCACCTACAGATAGTAAAACCTTTTAAAGACTTCTTTTACAAACAAACCAGTATGAGGTAAGGCGAAACCTTGGCATGATCAACACATAATTTTTTGGTTCTATGATTCAGAGGTAACATCTGGGTAATTTTAGGATTTTTTTTTTATAAACCACATTGACTAGAACTGCTGTTACTGGCAAACACAGCCATGCTATTTTCAATGAACTTGGATTCAGTGAACAATCTATTTCTAAAGAGGGAACAAACTATCACCAATATGTAGATGAATTATTTTACAAGTCAGTATATATCACTATGTATCACAGTGCTTTTTTATTATTTTTAAGGTAACCAACCTTAAGACCAAAAAAAAAAAAAAAGACTAAAAGACATGCAAAGTCTCAATTGCATTTCATTTTTAATCCAAGTGCTCAGCGGATTGCACAATGAAATCTGTAGCAGTGAAAGATGGGCTGAGTAAAACTTTTTGTTAGCTTGAGCCAAATTACCTAGAGCCAGTGGCCTCTGAGGCAGTCTGTCCAGAAAGCCATCCTTCCGAGACTTTCTCCATCTGTTAGGTCCCCTGTACAGTGCATACCATTTTGCTCTCACCCTGGGAGCTCTCTAGCCTTCCTAGACCCATCCATACCTCATTATCCTGCAGCCAGACAAATGGCAGCAATTATAACATCTTGGTAGGAATGACATACTATGGTATGGTTGAAAAGGCCCTTCCGGTTTAAAAACCACTCTTTTGTAATGCTTAAAACTTTCCCCAAATATTCCTTGTTTTTTGCAGGGTTTTTGTTTTGTTTTGGGTTCTTTTTAGGGCATATGGAAGTTCCCAGGCTAGAGGTCGAATTAGAGCTGTAGCTGCCAGCCTATGCCACAGCCATAGCAATAGGGAGTCCAAGCCATGTCTGCAACCTACACTGCAAGTCACGGCAACGCCAGATCCTTAACCCACTGAGCAAGGCTAGGGATTGAACCAGTATCCTTATGGATACTAGTCGGGTTCTTAACCCACTGAGCCACAATGGGAATTCCTCCCCAGATATTCTTCACATGGGAACTTTGTGTTTTCATTCTGTTCAAAGTGATTCTGTAAGAGAAATATTTAAGAGATCCATTTAGTTTTAGAGTGAAAAGATCTTTGTGGGTGACCCTTGCTTATTTATGAAGGATTCACTGGGAGGATAATTTACATTTATTCAGCAAAGTATTTTGAGTGCCTCTAAGGTTCAAGGTCCTTTGCTAGCCATGGTCTCTATCTCTCTTCTTGGAATGAGAATTACCTGGAAGGGCAGGGAAAGCAAAGGCACATGTAAAAGTTACCCAAGTGCCAATCCCACCTCTCATAGTATTGCAGGGCCACGGTTCAGAACGGGTCCTGCAGCATCAAAAGGAGACAATGTTCTGTTCCACTTGGGCAGTTCATTTCTGAACAATGAAATTGACCTGTCCAACTCTGACCACGTGGCTTCTGATTCCTTGTTTGAAGACTTTTCTGGTTTTGACCTCTGGTTTTGGACGATGGTTCCTTTTTTGTTTCTGACCTTGGTTCCTTTATTGACCTGGTTCCTTCTCCTGGGTTTTGCCCTAATATATTCTTTTCCTGCAGCTCTCTGCTCTTTTATTTTAGAGCTCAAACTTGGTGACTTGGAGATGTATTGTGCCTTTTTTCTTGTTTTTATTTAGAATTAAATTTCATGTTTTAGATTTTTAAAAATGGAATTGAATTTTTGTAGCTAAAGCAGTCATACCATATTTTCACTCCAAAACTTTTAGATTTTCCAGATGTGCCAAAGTCCTTACAGCACAGAGTCACTTATAAAACTTCCAGATTTTAGCTTGGTAATACAGAAAGTGTGTAATTCACACATTTCACTAAATTTTCATAAGTAGTGTATCTTATAGCTTTTTTATAGCTGTGACTCTCCATATAAGAATAAAAATAGGGCCAATTATTTTTTGTAATCAGGCAATAGATACCTATTCCATGGCACTGTTTAGATAGACTCAAAACCCACAAATACTGACTTCAAAGCAAATTAAAAATGTAGCTGAAAATATTATGCAGCTATAAATCGTTCATCCAGTTTATTTAATGTTAAAATGCACAAAAGTATAGTTTAATAAAAGTTTTAAAAAATGGTTATAAACTTTCAGTTTTTCTAATGAAACCTGCCCTAGTGGAAGAAGAGATGAAAAGTGTATATGCAAGACCCTACTGCAGAACGTTGGAAAGCAAGCCACCTCATTGCTTCTAATATTTCATCCAGTACCTATAAAATGCCAGCTCAAAAACCAGGCTTGTAGTTAGCTTATCTGATGAGAAAACTTTCTTATCTTTTAAACCTTTCAAAGTTTTCAAGTTGAAATTACATCAGGCATTCCTTTTACCTAAATGAATTCCTCTGGGTTTGACTCTTGTTATGCCATATCATAAAAATATGTGATGGAACGAAAGGCTAACTTATAGCCCTAAAAACAGAGTTAATCACTTTGAATTGTACTCAGAAAAAAATAAAACAGCCTATAGAAATCCCATACTTCTATTTTGGAGATATTTTATCCAAAGGAAAGAGGATCAATATTTCTTTTCTTTCATTCATGCACCATGTATCCTCTTATTCACCCATTCATTCATCCATGCATTCAACAGACATTTATTAAATACCTACTGTTATTCCAATACTACTTAAGCATTAGGGATACAGCAGTGAACTAACAAGTTTCTTGCTATCAGAGAACTTACATGGGGACAGAGAAAGAAAGAAAAATCAGCCAATTGTCAGGTGGTGGTAAATGTTAAGATAAAATAGGATACGGAATAGAAGGTGGCAGGGAAGGGTGCCATTTTATGTATGGTCAGGAATTTGGACACTTTTTGACTAGAGATGTGAATAAAGTAACAACATAAGCCATACAAGTATTTGAGGGAAAATCATATTAAATAGAGGGAGCCGTTAGCACTAACCCCCAGGGCAGGACCATGCTTGGTGTGTTCAAAACAACAGTGAATCAGAATGGCTGGAGTACAATAGAGTCCGGTGAGAGCGTAATTCTAACAGATAAAGTTATAGAACTGAGGACAATATCCTACAGGCTATGGTGGAACTTTGGATTTTATTTTTAATGAGACAGGAAGAACTGTCTGGTTTTGAGCAATGTATCACTCAGGCTCTTTGTGGTGGGGAGTAGATTAAGATGAGGCAATGTGGGAAGCTCAGGAGACAAATTAGGAGTCCATAGCAATAATCCAAAAGAGGCATATGTTTTAGCAGTTGCTCTTAAGAAATCTTCAAATTGGACACCAATCACTATGCTCCACACTGCCTGGAAACTTCCCTGTGTAATAAAACAGTATGACTCTTGGAGCCCAGAGTACCTGTGACTGAGAGATTGTCTTTCTCTGCAGGCGTAAAGGTTTGTTTTCACTGGTAATGCGGATGGTGGTTCTCTATATTCCAGAGCAACTTCATACGCAAACAGAAATAATTGAAAATATATCTCACTAAAAAAAATTTTTAGTGAAATACATTTTTTAAAAATTAAAGTCGTATTGAGGTCGTTGAATCAGTAATGAGGCAGTAGTTAGAAATAAGTCCCGTTTTAATGGACTGGTCAAAGCGTATTTATATATATTCTTTTTTTTTTGTCTTTTGTCTTTTTTTGTTGTTGTTGTTGTTGCTATTTCTTGGGCCGCTCCCGCGGCATATGGAGGTTCCCAGGCTAGGGGTCAAATCGGAGCTGTAGCCACCGGCCTACGCCAGAGCCACAGCAACGCGGGATCCAAGCCGCGTCTGCAACCTACACCACAGCTCACGGCAACGCTGGATCGTTAACCCACTGAGCAAGGGCAGGGACCGAACCCGCAACCTCATGGTTCCTAGTCGGATTCGTTAACTACTGCGCCACGACGGGAACTCCAATTTATATATATTCTTAACTATTTGTTCATTCATAAAGACTTTTCTTTTGGTCTTTTTAGGGCTACACCTGTAGCATGTGGAGGTTCCCAGGCTAGGGGTCAAATCAGAGCTGTAGCCACTGGCCTACATCACAGCCACAGCAATGGGGGATCTGAGCCGCGTCTGCAATGTACCCCACAGCTCACAGTAACACCGGATCCTTAACCCACTGAATGAGGCCAAGGATTGAACCTGCATCTTCATAGATATTAGATTTGTTACCACTGAGCCACAACGGGAACTCCTGTTCATTCATAAAACTTTATGCACAAACTGTGGAGTTCCCTTGTGGCTCAGTGCGTTAAGGATCCAGTGTTGTCACTGCTGTGGTATGGGTTTGATCCTGGGCCTGGGAACTTCTGTGTGCTGCAGAAGCAGCCAAAAAAATATTTTTTTAAATACACACAAACTGTAATCATAGTCCTACAAACATTGTAGGTATATGATGGTATAAATATATGACTTGGAAAAATAAAATATTTTTTATAAATATGAAACATGAAATAGATTTACTAGTGTAAAGTTAATCAGTAAAAATCATTATGAAACCCTCTAATTTCTGTGAAATGTCTAGAACAGGAAAATATAGAGGGAAAAAGATTAGTTTTTGCTTAAGGATGAGAAGAATGGGAGGTTTGGGAGGTGATAACTAGAGGGTACAGGGTTTCTTTTATGGGTTATAAAAATGTTTTAAAATTAATGGTGGTTATGGGTGCAGAGCTCTGAATATTTATACAGTTGACCCTTGCACAACACTAGTTTGAACTGCATGGGTTCATTTAAACATGGATTTCTTTTTCTATTTTTAATTTTTATGGCTGCACTCACAGTGTATGGATGTTCCCTGGCCACGGATTGAATCTGAGCCAGAGCTGTGACCTACACCACAGCTGCAGCAACACTGGATCCTTTAACCCATTGTGCCATAGCAGGAACTCCTCTTTTTCTTTTTTTATTATTATTTTTTATTGAAGTATAGTTGATTTACAACACATTATTTTCAGTCAGTAGTACAGTACTATACACAATGCACATCCAGTTGGTTGAATCTGTGGATGCAGAACCAGGAATACAAAGGGCCAATTGTAAAGTTATATTCCAATTTTCAGCTGGGCAGAGAGTTGGGCACCCTAGCCCCCCATATTGTCCAAGGGCCGACTGTACTAAAAACCATAAAATTGTACACTTTCAATAGGTGAATGGTATAGTGTGAATTCTCTCTCTCTCTCTCTTTTTTTTTTTTTTTGCTTTTTAGGGTTGCATCTGTGGCATATGAAGTTTCCCAGGCCAGGGAGCTATAGCTGTTGGCCTACACCACAGCCACAGCGATGTGGGATCCAAGCCGCATCTTTGATCTACGTCATAGTCATGGCAACACCAAATCCTTAACCCGCTGAGCAAGGCCAGGGATCGAACCTGCATCCTCATGGATCCTAGTTGGGTTTGTTAACCACTGAGCCACGAAGGGAACTCCGTGAATTATATCTTAATAAAACTGTTACCCCCCAAATAATGATAAAACTGATAGATGGCAATGGTCATTGTTATATAAAGTAATGGTCACATAAATTCATGTTAAATTAAAAAAAAAAAAAAAAAAGCTAACATGCCAGTAAGGAATTAAAGTACTTCTTTGCTAAATTTCTTGAGAATGTTTATAAATTTTCTGTCTACTTTGCCTTTTTGAATGGTTATACTCATCCATGTATTTTATACTCTCTCTTTGGGAAAATTGGGGAGAAGGCGCAGACTGGACATGAACTCTTTGGAAACAAAAAACTATCATTAATCACGAATTGACTATCGTTTATCATTAACTAACTGCTCCAAGGAACTTGTGTCTGAATTTGCGTTCATCTTAGATATGTCTAGCAGATTGGTTTGAAGTATTCTTGGTGTTTCATGGTACATTTCAGGCAAAGAGGCATCAAGAAAGACAAGCATGATTTTCCTTAAGTCAAGAAAGGAGATCTATAAAGAATGCACACTCCCTGAAGCAACATGGCCTTTCAGAGGCTTCTTAAGAACTCTCATTATTAGTAATAAATAATCTATCCAGAGATACTTCCTCACAGAGGCTGCATGCTCTGATGGACATGGTTCTTACATCTACTTCTATTAGCAATACCTACCAATCCGTGGTTCAAACCAGCTACCTACCAAATTACAGTGCTTGTTGCGAGTTTCAGTGGTAATAAGATCAATCCATGTAAGCTACTTGGATAGATTTGAGGATGCATAAATATTATTTATTAGCCCTTAGAGAGTGCTGAGGTTGGTGGTATACAAATGACAAACTAACAGGTGTTCTGAAATCTGGGGTTATGCTTAAATTTTGTACCAAGAATTAATGGATCTTATACAGTGGTACTTAGAACTGCTTTTTGCGAAAAAAATACAACTATACTTATATCCAAACTCCTAGAATATTTCCCTATTGTGAAGCATTTCTATCAAACTGCAATGATATTTCAAATGTCATGAATCCTAACACCTTTGTTTTTGTGTGTGTGAGGTGCTGAAAAATTACTCTGCATAATAATAAACTCTCTAAACAAACATAATTGCTTTGTCATCCTACTGAAGAGAAGGATGAAGAAGCACTTTTGGGCAGTAAAGAGTTTGGTTTTTTTGCTGCTATTTTGTTTTAGGTTGAAAAAGTACCTAGGTACAGTAGTATTTTGTATTGGTTTGGGTCATCAGACAAAAGATGTCCTTAGATTAGGGTACTGTGATGAACTGGTCTCAATCCAAGCTCATAATTCTAGTTGTCAGTGGAGCCTAGACATCTCATACAGACTATCACAAGTGAAATGCAGCCAGGCACTCTTGAGAGAGCACCTGGTCCCACTGGATGTTATTATGGCTGGAACTTGGTATGCAGATGTGGAAGGTGGGCAGCTGTCCCTGGCCAGTGATGAGGCAGTGGAAACCTGGCCTGTTCTTGGTACCCATGCAGGATGAGCAGGCTGTAGAGGCTGGAACATGGGTAGACAGGTACTTACTTAGGTGTCTGGCTGGAGTACATTTCTTTTTGTCCTGCCCTGACCAGCAAATATCAGTTCACTATCTTTCATCTCAAATTCACACTAACATTAAAGTTCCCCTGCAGACTTTTCCAAGTGAGCAAATCCCCAGATTTCATTTTCTTGACTCTACTCCTGATTCCATTTTCTATCACTGTTTTTATTCTTTTCCAAACTACTTCAATTAATCATGTCTTTCAAGGGCTCCTACAGGGCTATCTATAATCAGTTCTACAGGGCTCTATGTATTTGAAGATCAACTCATTTTACAGAAGCAAAAATGGAGAAAGGTGAGTGGGGAAAGTAACTGTGAAGGAAGGAGCCAAAGTGTAAAGTGTGACTACAATTTATTGGTTGGATTGCTAGGGCTTGAATGGAATTTCACCATCTGACCTTTTCTCTCAATAAATTTTAAAATATATAGAATGCTTCCATCTAACATTGATGCCATATACTTACTATGTTCATTAAAGCTCCTAAACAGGACTCTGGCTGAGAGATTCCTGTATAGACTTTCTTAGCACTTCTGTTCTTAAGAAAAGGAGTGCTTCCTGCATTGTTTTATTATCTGACTATCTGTTTTAACTGATTAGCTAGTTCTGTTCTCCGGTCTGGAACCCTGTTGAGAATAGATGTCATGTGTCATCCACCAGTGTTTCACCTACAGTACCTACCACCATGTTATGTCCCAGTACGTACTAAGTATTTTTGAGTGACTAAAATAAGTATCTTCAGCCAAAACATATTGTACCGTATCTACAAATAAATTAATACATTCGTTAGTTGATAAACAACTGATGATTTACTACGAAGTGAGAAATACTGAATTATCAGTAAATTCTCATGAACATTATTTGTCTGGGTGTAATACTACATTAATTGTCAGAAACCCAAACCTGTGATAAAGCAATAAAGTAGCTGCTATTTGATGAATGCTTTTATTTTGATTGGAGATGTCTCCAAAATGTAATTTCTGTTTATTTTCATTTCACAGAAGTATAGCTAGTCTCTGATATATCAAAAAAAAATTTTACACATTGAGGTCAATTCTCTCTTTTTTTTTTTTTTTAATGCAGTTGTTATAAGACTCATGGATAAGGATTTTATTCAAAAAAGGATACTACTGACTCCTTTAGACCCTTGCCATTTCAGTGTGGTTTGAGCACAGATAGCATCAGTATCAGCTGGAGCTTGCTAGAAATGTAGAATATCAGGCCTCGCCCCAGACTAGTGAATCAGAAATGTGCATTTTAACAAGATTCTCAGGTGATGCAAATGCACATTAAAGTTTGAGAGGTACTACCTTAGGTCTTTATTTTTGTCATCAGAATTAGAAATGTCATATTTACAGAATTGAAAGAATAAAATCTTGTTGTGTCTGAATTTGATTGGCCCCACAGCCTCAATCAGCTTAGTTTGCAGGTGAGCAGCTTAGTAAGGTTCTGAATATTAATGCTTCAGAATCATGGAAAAATACTGGTCACCTGTATTTTGAAATGGGATAAAAGGTAACATTTAGAGGGCGCTCACTGTGTACAGCAATCTAGGTGAGCTCCCCTGGTCATCACAAATATGTTTCTGGAAGACACGTTTCCAAGTACCTATAGTTGAATATAGGAGACATAGGTCCCAAATCATTATCATGCAAATGAGGCCAGGTTCTATTTTTCCCAGGCAAAATGCATGGCCTTATCCAGGACCATGGTCAACCACGTGACCAATGTGCTGTGTGACCAACAATTACTCAGAAGTAAAATGAGGATATTAGCCCCTTTGAAATCAATATGGCAGAGTACAGAGAAGAGTCAGGAATCAGAACCATAAAAATCATATAAATCTGCACATAGCCTGATATGGTAAATTGTATGATTGACCCTAGTCCTTTAACCCTCCTGGTATCCATCCATGCCCTTTGCCATGTAATTTTCAGGGCCTCCCACTGAGGATGGTATGAACTTCCCTCCCTCATGACTTTGGTTCAGCTATGAGACTTGTTTTAGTCAGTGACATGAGATGGAAATGACAGTGTGCCAGTTCTGATCCTCAGCATCAGAAGAACTTAGTCAACTATGATGAACACAAGTTCGTGAAGTGAGGCTGGGGAAATTAGCAGAGGTCAGAGCAATAGCCGTAGAATTGGATTTTACTTTTAGTGATCATGAGTTTTTAAACATTTTTTTATCAAGTTCCCTTTGTGGCTCAGTGGTTAACAAACCCGACTAGGATCTATGAGGATGTGTGGTTGATCCCTGGCCTCACTCAGCGGGTTAAGGATCCGGCATTGCCGTGAGCTTGGTGTAGGTCACAGGTGCGGCTCAGATCTGGTGTGGCTATGGCTGTGGCGTGGGCAGGCAGCCGTACCTCCGAATTGATCCCTAGCCCGGGAACTTCCATATGCTGTGGATACAGCCCTTAAAAAAATTATTGAAGTATAGTTAATTTACAATGTTCCTTCAATTTCTGCCATACAGCAAAATGACCCAGTCACACATGTATATACATTCTTTTTTTTTTTTTTCATGCTATCTTCCGATCATGGGTTTTTAAGGAATCCTCATTCTACTCAATAGCATAGCTATCTGAATACATGTTAGTATAGCAGCTGTACTAAATTTCTAGCTCCTTGACGATGGGAATCTATATTTCCATGGGAACACAAGGTAGGTGTTTGGTAAATAGGCCAAGAGGTAACTGAAATAGTTACATGTGTTAATATGTCACCAAAAACACAATATGGACAAGCATTTACAAAAAGACAATCCAATCAGAGGGGGGAAACCCTGCAAAATTACAAAATATTGTTTTATCCTGACAATATCTTTTGTATTTTCTGATCCTTAAAGATGGGAATCTAAATTATCCAACGATGAATAGTCTCCATACTTAGCACAAGGTTCATATTTGCTAAGTATGTCAAATGGTAATCAAATTGGGTACATGTAATTTATATTATTTTTTAATTACTGATTATTACATCCTATAAAAGAAACTGAATCATAAAAAGCATAAGTATTTATTTACCATGTTAGGGAACACATTTCCATGATTCACCTTCGAAAAAAAAATCACCTCTATATAAATTCATTAACAGATAGTAATTCCATGTCACATGAACATTCAAATTTGAAGCATTTGAAAATACGTTAAATGTTTAAAATCACTCTTAAAAAACTGGATACTGTATAGTTCTTTTTATCTTCAATAAGCCACACAGGAAAAATTTGCCATTATTAAATCATTAGATATTATAACTTCCATGGTACAATCCCAGCAACCTTCT
Source organism: Phacochoerus africanus (assembly GCF_016906955.1). Lineage (NCBI taxonomy): Eukaryota > Metazoa > Chordata > Mammalia > Artiodactyla > Suidae > Phacochoerus > Phacochoerus africanus. The sequence goes on along the minus strand of NC_062551.1, from coordinate 141,149,234 downwards.
AAAATTGCACTGGTAATAAGCCAGGGTAATTAGTCATTAGTCATGGTTAGAAAGGCTTAAGAAAAAAGGTGGGACAGTTCCAAGACACCAAGAATCATTCTACTGGTCCTTGTTTTGCTAGAAAGTTATGGCTGACTCCCACCTTTGGTCTGAAACAGGTGAGGGTTACTGTAAACAGATAAAAGGATCTTAGTTTTCAGGGAAAATCCTATACTCCTTTGCCCACTCTGTTCAGGACCCTACTATGCTCAGGTTAATCTGTGATCTGTATACTCTAAGGCTCAGCCAACAGCAAGAGAAGGATGGAAAGAGGGCAGAACTGATGGGGTGGATATTCATTTACCTTGAAATCTGGTAGATCTACAGGCAGGGTCTAGAAATCTGGCAACTTTTCCTACCTTTGTCCTCTTTTTTCAGCTCTATAGATCTTATTTATTTATGCATCAAATATTTACTGGATGTTCATTCACCCTTGAAGCCTTCACTGACCACTCTAGATCTCAACAATGCTTTCCTCCCCACAGCTGCTCTAGCCTTTGTTTCCTGTCTTACTTATTTGGAACCTAAAAAGGCATTGCCTTCAAATGCCTTCTGTTTTAAGTTTATATTAAAGCTTTCCACTAGATCTACTTTTATAAATTATATATGATCCCTCCAATTAAAATATTGCTGAAGGAGGAGTTCCCGTCGTGGTGCAGTGGTTAACGAATCCGACTAGGAACCATGAGGTTGCGGGTTCGGTCCCTGCCCTTGCTCAGTGGGTTAATGATCCGGCGTTGCCGTGAGCTGTGGTGTAGGTTGCAGACGCGGCTCGGATCCTGCGTTGCTGTGGCTCTGGCGTAGGCCAGGGGCTACAGCTCCGATTCAACCCCTAGCCTGGGAACCTCCATATGCCGCGGGAGTGGCCCAAAGAAATAGCAAAAAGACAAAAAAAAAATATATATATATATATATTGCTGAAGGATAGAGACAGTTTCTCCTATATCTTTGTGTCCCCTCAACACCCAGTGCAAAATAGCCATCAAAGCATAATTGCTGATCAAATGCATGCATAAATGAAGTTGTGGCTTTGTGAGCATCATTCATTAATTCTTCCATTAAATTATATAATGCCTTATGAAGCTCATATTCTAATTGGAAAAAGCTCAAATCCTTGTATTTCTATCACTTAGAAATATTTCATCTAATACTAACAGTTTTTTTTTAATAATGTGAGAAACATCCACTAGCTATTTTCTAATGGACTTTGTAATGCTCATTTGATGTTTATAGTTTATAGAAGATGGTAATCTACACCCAACTCTTGATTAACTGATGAACAGAGTTTCTAGATTTTTCACTTAGCACCCTCTACTGTGTTGGAGGATAAAAATGAGTCGTTAATTTCTATGTCTGCTGTAAAGAATTGTTGTAAAGTTGATAGCAAGATAAGAAGCCTAGCCCTGTTCATTTATGAGACTCTTGAACATTACCTGAGAACAACATTTATGCATTTGATTCTTGTATCAATAATTATTGGTAATTTGAGAACTGTGTACTATATTTACAGATTCTTGCCAGGCGTGGAATAACATCTTGCTCTTTCTCTTGTGTCATTACTGAGTTAACTTATACGAATCCCAGCTTCCAAAGCCTAAAGGTTTGAACATTTCACATGTTTCAAGATATGGAGATTGCTATAATTAGAGAATATAAGGACAAATCCCCTATTATTTCCAGGCTTGCTTTTCAAAGGTTCTGCTGTCCAGTTTATTTAATAGTTGCAACCATTCAGCTCTGTCACTAGAACACAGATGTATTCATGGACAATATGAAAATCAATGGGCATGCCTATGTTCCAATAAAACGATTTCCTGACACTGAAATTTTAATTTTATATCATTTTCAAGTGTCATTGGGCTTTTGATTCTTAAAAACTATTTCAAAATCTAAAAACCATTTTTGGCTCAAAAGCCATACAAAAACAGGAAATGGGGAGACTGGCTGCCTGACTATTCATCTACATCTTATTTGTGGCTACTTTTGTGCTACAACTGCAGCAGAATTGAATACTTGCAAGAGAGACCACAAGGTCCACAAGCCAAAACTATTCACTACCTGGCCCTTCAAAAGAACTTTGCCAATTCCTGGTTAAGACAGTCATATATTTCCGTCAAAAAGCAGTAAGTTTTCAAATGATGTACTTATCAAGTACATTATAAAACAGTTTTCGCACCCAAAACAACAAACATCCAAACACAATAATATTCATGAACTCAAATAATATGTTTTGAGCCTTTTCTAAGCATCAAAGATAGTACAGCCCAGGCAGGAAAATGCACAGAATCTCTGTCCTCATGTAATTTACCTTTTTTTTTTTTTGGCTTTTTAGTGCCACACCCACAGCATGTGGAGGTTCCCAAGCTAGGGGTCCAATCAGAGCTGTGGCCGCCGACCTACCCCACAGCCACAGCAATGCCAGATACGAGCCATGTCTGGGACCTACACCAATGTCTGGGACCTACACCAATGCTGGATCCTTAACCAACTGAGCAAGGCCAAGGATGGAACCTGTGTCCTCATGGATACTAGTCAGATTCCTTTTTACTGAGCCATGACAGGAACTTTGGAATTTACATTTTTGGATGACAGCCACATAACCTAAACATACACATGATGCACAAATGTGACGTACAGTCAAAATGATTCCAATCTAGTTTCTAAGCAAAAGTGGAAATGGTAGAAGCAGTACCAACAATATTCTTTTAGGGCTACCCAGGCCTGATGCTCCCAGCCTGCCCGGTTAAACTCTACTTGGGGTTAATGACTTATCATGGGGAAAAGCTTAAAACTTATCTTCTCACAATCTATGATAAATCAGGAGAAAATACAAACTTAAGGTTAAGACAGCCTCAATTTATTTTTTTCTAAATTAGCTCAAGCTATCAAAACTGTCTTAAAGCAAAGACTGTAGATAATAAGATGACATAATTAAAGAAATTTAGAATTCTCTATGGAACCCCTGAAATAAAGATCTCTAAATGTCATTGCACTTGAAGTTAGTTGAGGATTTACATCTTTGGAGGAAGAGGTTGATGGACTATAAAAAAAGTGAATTAGAAATGATTCTGGACATAGGGTAAGTGACCCACTTAAAGTTCTCAAGGCAAAAAACTTCAATCTAAACTGAGGAAACCTCAGAGGAATTCAATTTATGATACTGGAAAAAGAAGAACTAGGAAATATACATGGCTTTAAAGAAGAATAGAAAGCCCCAATATGCTTATTATGTTTCAGCAAGCTGTTGGCTTCCTAATGCGAGCAGTCCAGTGGGCAAGTCCATTGTTGCATTCATGGTTATGTGACCTACTAGACATTCCCAAAGAAATGTAATAGATGCTCTATCCAATATAATTCTTTGGTGCAAAACCTCAGCCACTGAATTTCCTAGCTTTCTGTTTTAAGAATTGAAAAGGAATGAAAACCAAAAAAAAGAAAAAGAGACCCTATTATGTCTTTACTTTCAAGTTGTCCATTATATTTTTACATTACTTATTAGATTACCCTTTGTAAAGAATTGTCAAAATAGCTCTGAAATGAACAGAACTATTGTTTTAAAATAGTCTAGGCAACTCAGAATATAAAATTTGAATCATGTTACTCCAAAGATTTATAAGTATAGAAGACTTTACGTGGCCTTTAGAGCATCTAGGACCACATTAGAAGATATTTTTCTCTTTACCAGAAGCCATGCTGCCTCATTTGAGATGAACTCATTGGAAATCATTTCACAGAAAACCGTGAGAAAGAGGAAATAGGAGGCATTTCAAATAAGTTGTGTACCAAATAGATTTCTGTTTAGTTTGTTCTGAAAGGATTGTCTCAGAGAACAGAGCTGGGGAGGTTTTGTGTTGTTTTAGGAGGAAAAAGCTATATTTTCTTAAATGTCATCGAGTAGTAAATCATTTCACAAAATTAGGAGACAAGCCTCTACGATGTGCTCATTATTTTGAGAGAGTAAAATGAATTATTTTTGACAAGATTGACTTTTAGGAATTGTACGCAATATTATTGAGAAGGGGAAATAATTCAAAACTGACAAGTTTTACATGGATTATGTCCCTATGACCAATTGAAGTTACTACAAATTTAGTTGGCATGCTTAGATTTTAATTAAAGATGACAATATTAGGTGGTCGTATGTTTATAATAGAAAACTGGTTACTCATATTCCTTTATTCTTTTAATGTAAACTTTTAATCAAAATAGATCAGAAATGTTCATAAATCGTAACTGTATTTATAATGTGATGAATTTTCACGCAGGGAATATATCCATACTATTGGCATTCAGATCAAGAAGCACCCCCAAAGCCATGGTGCTCCCCTTCTAGTAATAAAGCAAATTCCTGAGTAATCACTATGTTGACTTCTAATTGTGGCAGTGTTTTAACTTTAAATAAATGGAATCAAATAATATATACTCTTTGGCATCTGAAATTTTCATTCCATATTATGTTTATGGAATTCATTCATAATGCTGTGTGTAACTGCTGTTCATTCATTCTCACTGCTGTGTAAAATTCTGTTGTATAAATATACCACAACCTGTTGATCTATTCTGATGGACATTTGCATTGTTTCTAGACTTGGGCTATTATGAATAACGCTACTCTGCACATTCTTATATATAACTTTGGTAAACATATACCTTCACTTCTGTAGGTATACCTAGAAGTGGAATTGCTAGGTCAGAGGTTAGGAATTGCATATGTTCAGCTTAGTTGACTTTGTCTCACAGTTCTTTCAAATGGCTGTGACAATTTACACTCTCACCCAAGGGTCTGAGAATACCTTTTTTTTGGCCATGGCAGGCAGAAGTGCCCAGGCAGGGATCAAACTGGTGCCACAGCAGTGACAACATCTGAATCTTAACTGCTAGGTCACTAGGGAACTCTTGAGAATGCTTTTTGATCCTAGCCAAGTATTGTACTTTTTTGTCTTTTTCATTTTAGCCATTTTAATAGGTCTGGAGAGGTTTCAGACTGTGATTTTAATCTGCATTTGCCTGATAACTAATGCCACTGAGTGTCTTTTCATATCTTTATTGATTATTTGGTTATGTTCTTTTGTGAAGTACCTGCTCACATTTTTTTACCCATTTTCCTATTGCATTGTCTGCTTTGATCTTAATGTTTATAGGAGTTTTTAATATATTCAAGATACAGGTCCTTTGTTGGATATATATATTATGTTGTCTGTAAAACTGTGGTTTGTCTTCTTACTTTTTATTATGTATCATTTTACTGAATAGAGAAATTGTCGCTTTTTAATATCTTCAGTTATTATTTTTCTTTTGCTCACCTATTATAATAAAATACATTGTGTGTATGAGTCTTATGAAGCCCCAAATAGGAAGATCTGTTTAATCAACATCCTTAAGCTCAGTCCATTTCCCAAAGTCCATTTAGGAATTTTGTCCCAAAGGTATAGTTGAAAAGTGAGGCTATATAATATGTATTATAACTTTTTAACCATCAAATTAATTTGATCCTAGTGTTCTATTTAGTAATTAGGTTCATATTAAAAAATATGACCTTTTTCTATTTTCAATATAAAGAAAGTCTATTTTCAAAAGACTTGAAGATCGTTGAAAATAAAAGTAATGACATTTTACTGGCTTCATGAGTATGAATATCTCATACTCAATATTTCTATGCCACATCCTCCTTATTCATTATATGGGACTCCTTGGAGTCTGTTATATTTTGCATTAGCCTTCTGACTAATATTCCTGCAGTGTCTGCTCCACCTCCATGTAGTCTACCCTCTTTCCTGTTACCAGAGATACCTTTATAAATGTACATCGACACAAAACACTTCCCAGGTCAAAACATTAGGATAAATTCAAGCCTCTTGTTCCACCACATGCAACCATGAATAATATGGTCACTTCTCCAATCACCTGGCTTTACTTGCAGCTCCTAAAGAACCACAGGGGCTAGTTACAGCCAGGGTGTAGCACCCTTTTGTACTTAGAATGACTTTACCCCTGGTTTTTCTACCTGCGGAACCCCTTTAAATCTCTGTCCCTACACCTCTAAAAAGCCTCCCTGGACCTTCCCAAACAATTAGTTCCACCAATTGTGCTCCCCAAATATTTGTTATTTCCCTGTTCATATATTTTTCTCCCTAAGAGACCATGAAGAGACAAAAGTCTTGTTCATTTTTGTGTTCACAATGCCTAGAATGGGCCTAGCAAAGTGTCCTGTATAAGTTTATTGAGTGAGTAAACAAATGTACCATTCTTTCCTGTTTTTTTTTCCTTTTCCAAAATACTTTAAAAACACCAATACAGTTTTATCACAGAAATTATATCTCCTACCACAAAGAATAACTAAATGATAAAGAACAAAGGCAGATATTTGCTAAAGGGACTGGAAGAAGAAAATTTTGAATAAATTTGCATTTTTGATATTTTCACAGGGCTCAACAATAACCCTATGGGAAAGAACAAAATGATCCAAGAGAACAGTATAAACTTTTTTTTCCTTTTGTTCACTTGGCCAAGAGGAGTCTTGTTTACTGGTTGTTGAAAGGTTATTTAGAAAATTTTGTGTTTGGTGCCTTTGGTCAGTGTTGAAAGAGAGTGTTGAAAGGATAGAAGTGAGGCTTAGCAGAGCTTAGTAGAATGAGATGACTTGCAGTGTCTGCTGAGGGAAAAAAAGTCATTATTCCTTGTGCCCTGTCAGATAAGAGAAGTCCTTGGGAAGAAGTGGCTGAGAGAGATTAGAGTAGATAATGTAGCATTCCAGAAACAGAAAACTGAAAGCAACTGATAGGGCAAGGTCCCCCAATGGATGCAGGGCAGGCCTACAACAAATACAGTCTGACAAAAATACAAAGAAGGTTAAGGTGCTCCCCAACTTAGATGTTATTTATACAATTGGCTTCAACTGTATCGCAGTGAACATTCTAAGTTACATGATGAAGAGCTTTCTGGAATCTTTGATTATGGTGACAACTGCACAATAAAAGGGCATAAGATAAAAATCTCATTACTTCTCATTTTTTTCCCCTTTCAAGAGGCTTATAATATGGTTTGATGTGTCTTTGTAAAATTTATTTGAGTTGTCAAAAAGTAATGTGAGGCTGTCACAGAGATAGCCCGAAGGCATAATTCTCTCATAAGTAGCGTACTATTCACATAGAGGTGTCGTGTTATAATCCACACCATCCACGAGATGTAGACGTTAGTTAGATACTTCGTACAGTTGGTGGCTCTTCTCAACTCTGCAAATGCTAACCTATATCAGATTTCATGTTCGCCATTGCAATATCAAGGCTGGGAGAGGTATAAGAAGGAGTAAATGCAAAATTCTAATCATCTATATGGAAATTTCATGTTTCACAAAAGAAACTATCCGGCTAGGAATGACTGTTTACATTGACTAAAACTATAGTCTGTGGTTCTTACATTTAAAGTTTTGTTTTATTTTTTCCACAGTTTTACTGCGGAAAAAGAAAATGAAACTGCATTCAAGGTTGTTTCTTACTTGGCTAGAAGGGTCATCAAACACCATCTCTGAATTTTTAAATTTGGAAGATAAGCCTTATTGATAGTATTAATTTTAAAATAGGTTCTGTGAACGCTTTTATGCAGTGACAGATAAAACTAAAACTCCATTTTAGGAATTAAACTTAAGAGCTAAATTTTAAATTCAACTTGCAAAATTATGTGCTAACATCATTTGAGTAGCAACTTCAGGTCTATAGCACAATTCCATATCTGTTATAGCACTTAATTCCCACAAGTTTTTAAGCAAGCATTATTATTTCTCCCACCTTATACAGAGTGGAACTGAGTCTCAGGGAAATGCAGTCATTAAATGGACTTGGGGTTCAACCTGATATTTCAGAATTGCATATCCTAAACCACATTATTGAATATGGTCATCTGAACTCGAACTTTCTTTTTTCTTTGTATTTTTAATGAATACAAGCCTGGCATATAACTTTTTAAAAAATAAATGTACTTTTATATCTGCTGTTAATTTTCAAATATTTAGGAATTTATTGGAAATTTATACACAAATTTAGTTTTTACAATCAAGATATCTTTCTGTCACTAATTCAGAGCACAGCAAAATCCATGGACTACCAATGTAGGATGGGGTATAGTATTTAAATTGTAAATACTGTACATAACCAAAATATGCGAAACATTGTCTCAAGAAAGGTTATTAATATATAATTCTGAAAGTAGATTTAATGCCAACAGCGGTTATCTTTGGGTGTTGAAAATATGGGTAACTTTTTTCCTTTATGTTTCTGTATTTTCCAGATAATCTCTAATAACTATGAAGTATGTATAGCATTGAAAAATACATGTTTTAAAAGACAACATGTGGCCTTTTATGGTCTTAAGTGTATTCTAAATCTTTGACCTGTTCTAACCTCTAATGTATTGGAATTCAGAAAAAAAGTCCTATTCTTACCTCCTCTCCTCCAGACCAATAATTACCTTTCATGTCTTAGTCAACTAAGCCAGATGGGCACTTGGAAGATGGCCCTTCAACCCCAAGGAAATTTTGAGTTCCCTCAAATATGTCAGATCTGCTTGTTCAAGACAGGACCTTTAATAGCAGAAGTTCTTAAATTATTTCTAGTACTGTTCTAACAAATGTCTGAGTTTCTTTTCCTTAATAACAGGAGGAAAAAATGATTCCCAAAGAGAACCAGTGGAACCAAGAGGTGCCCAGTAGGTACTACAGATTTCACAGTAGGCAGTACCACTGCTCATTCTCCAGGCCAGTTCTGTGCATACAGTATAGCCAGAGCTCTGTTGTTGTCCTCGAGATTGTGTGACAACTATGCTACCAGGTTTATGAAAACAAGAATTTACATTTCCTTTGAAGAAAGGTATTTTAAATCTAATTACACTCATTAGAAATAGTCAGTGATCTTATTCTATATTCTAGTACATGTACTTGAAAAATGAGACCCAAGTGTGATTTCTGTTTTGAAAATGCAGTCTTGGAGTTCCCATCCTGGCCCAGTGGTTAACAAATCTGATGAGGAACCTTGAGGTTGCGGGTTAGGTCCCTGGCCTTGCTCAGTGCCTTAAGGATCCAGCGTTGCCATGAACTGTGGTGTAGGTCGAAAATGCGGCTCAGATCCAGTGTTGCTGTGGCTCTGGTGTAGGCAGGCGGCTACAGGTTCGATTGAACCCCTAGCCTGGAAACCTCCATATGCCGTGGGTGCGACCCTAGAAAACATACACACACACAAAAAGAAAAGAAAAAGAAAATGCAGTCTTCACAAGACTGCTTTCAAACGTCATGAGGCACTCTTCTGTTATACTGCACATAGTTGTAATTTTACTATGTAGAAAAGTAATAGCTTCTGATACCTGATCAGTTGTGTCAACTTATAAGCCAATAGCAATATATACCCATTCACATATATAACATGATTAGCATAAATTTACTTTATTTTATTCAAGTATCTATTCAGATGGCTAATTCTCCTACAATTAGATTTTCCTAGTGCAGATATACAAAGATAATCCTTAATGATGTCACTACACATGAAACTATACAAAATGTCTTTTTTTAACTTCAACAAGCTTTTTTGGAGTTCCTGTCATGGCACAGCGGGAATGAATCCGACTAGGAACCCTGAGGTTGCAGGTCCAATCCCTGGCCTTGCTCAGTGGGTTAAGGATCCGGCGCTGCTGTGAGCTGTGGTATAGGTTGCAGACATGGCTTGGATCTGGCGTTGTTTTGGCTGTGGTATTGGCCAGCAGCTGCAGCTCAGATTAGACCCTTAGCCTGCGAACCTCCATATGCCATGGGTGTGGCCCTCAAAAGACAAACTGACAAAAAAAAATGCAATTAACTACAACAAGCTTTCTTGTTAAAGTAGCAATCTACATTGCTACAAAATTCGAAAATAATTTTTTTTCTTTTCAAAAATAATTTCTGTTTTTTATAACTAAAATGTCAAAGTTTCTCATTTAATGGTCCAGATACAGCAGGGGTTCCACCAAGGGAAGATTAAAAAATGTTTCTAGATTTACTCAGAGTAGGAGAAAATACTTGGCGAAGATATGATTCATTGAAGAAAACATGGACTTGAGTAGTCATTAAATCCATGCCCCAGTAAGGTTCATACTGTCCCTTCAGTAGCGACTGTAAAGCCCATTTTGACTGACATGCCCCCATGACTTTCCTGGCCGTCAAATCACATTAACACTGCTTACCTGAAGTTTCAATGAAATGAAGATGGTTATAAATGAGAAAAAATTGGAGCCCATTTCTTTAAAACAACAAAGAAAAGTGCATAAAAAGTAATTGGAGGGAATATACAACAGATAATAGTGCTAATTCCAGCAGTGTCACTTGTACTAACAACCTTTATAAAAATACCTATAGCAGATTTATTTCAGTAGCATAAACACTGAAGAGTCCTTTGACTTCCAAGAAGATGAAATAATACGTAGGTTGTGAATACATACGTTTTATTTCTATAACCGAAAGTATTTCACCACTTAAGAAGTATTTATGAGACAAATTACTGGAATAGTACAGAATTAAATTTGGTTTTATATAGCATCTTTCATACCCCAAGTATCTCAATAGCTTTTTGAAAGTACGGAAATGCAGTGACAATTGGAAACTGAAGAAGCTATTATGCATTTGAGGGCAGATGATATAGGCTTGGATTCAGAGATGTGCTTTATGAATTCAGGGAACAGGATATTCTCCCACTCATGAATTACAAGTTCTGTGTCATCTTTATGTTTACCTGAGCTGCAGCCAAGGACATGCAGTGGAGCTTTAGTGCAGTAGCTCCTTTAATCATTAAGTAACTTGTTCCCTGGTTGTGAGGACAGGGTTGTAAGCAATATTAGACAGCTTTGGTTACAAGACTTGTGTTCCTCAAATGTCTGGCGTGGTGATGAGTAAGTCATCATTCTTGGCATAGAATATTCAGTGTAAATGCCATTCAATTCCCAGGGGATAAAGAAACTTGCCTTTAATTTCATGGGGAGATAATAGTAGCAGGACCAAGCTTTTATGCCAAGATGGTCAAAACATGGAAAAAAACAGAGACAAATCGCCTTTTCATGTGGTGGAATTACAATTTATACCAGGCTAGAGAAAGACCCAAAATAACACCAGCAGTTTTTTCAATAAGACATGGGGGAAGGAAGTGCAAACAAGTGCAATTGCCCTCCATGATATTTTATGCAGCAGAACAGTTTGTAACTGGAAAGTATTGTTCATGTTGGAGAGAAATTCCCAGGGAAATGAAAAGCTAATAAGGATCAGCATGAAATCTGGAATGGTTCTGAGCAGATTGTTCACTGATGGGGAACAGTACTAAATGGAGAAAGCCCTACCCTCAGTAGAGGAAAGGTTAGAAATCAAAACTGTACACAAAAGAAATAACCTCTGCCTTTTTCCTTTACTCTAAATAAAGCCGCAATTATGCTGCAAATGTTATTCTCACATTTACCCACAAAAACCGGTGGCTGACTGCCCCACTATTTTACTTTTTTTCTTCCCTTCAGCCTTAATTCATGTGCTTGCTTTCTTATTTTTAGACTTAAATCTTATATCTGTCATCTCAATTTATACTTGACCACCCTTAACAGCGGCTCTCTGTCCATCAGCATCAAATGACAATTTGTTTTTTCCTTTTTCTTTTTACAGCCGCACCTGTGACATATGGCATATGGTCGTTCCCAGGCTAGGGTTCGAATCAGAGCTGAACCTGCAGGCCTATTCCACAGCCACAGCAACTGCCGGATCTGAGCTCTATCCACAACCTAGGCCACAACTTGTGACAATGCTAGATCCTTAACCCACTGAGCTAGGCCAGGGATCAAAATGCATCCTCATGGATACTAGTGGGGTTTTACTGAGCCACAATGGGAACTCCTCAAATGACAATTTAAATTACTCTTTTTTAAAAAAAAAAAACAACTTTAAGCATTTCCTGTGCATTTTTGCATTTAAGAAATTCTTACACTTCCTGCTTTCCTCTTCTTTAGAGCTTATGATGCTCTATCTATCGTCATTAATCTGCATCCAACTTTTTTTTCTATTTGATTCAGCTCCTTGTCCCACTACTTGATGAGAACACTCTTAGACATCTATAATATCTTCCACATAGATACTTTACAAGGCATTATTTCTACTCTCAGACATTTTCTCATCTTCTGTTATTCAATCACATCTATTTGAAATACCTTTTAATTTGTTTGGGGGGACATGGGTCCTCTACAATTTATCCGAATTGCCAGCTTTTCTAGTGGAATTTCTTTTACTTGCCTTCCACTTTTACAATGTGGATCCTTAATTGGGTAGAAAATACCAGAGAAGGGCACAGGAAAAGAGAAAGAGCATAACGTTTGTGACCAGAAGACCTAGCTTCAGGTTTTGGCTCTGCCACCTACTGTGCAAGGCTGAATAAATCAGTCCTCTCTATTGTATTGTCTAGAAAGTGAAGGTACTCAAGACCATCTAGCCTTCCCATATCAAAGAGTGAACTAAGAGATCAAATGTGATAACAAATGCAAAGAGGCTTTGTAAGCAACTGTGGTGGATATTGTTTCATCTTGCTCAGCAACCTTTCTTAGGACACCATTCCTTTCTTCTCACAACTTGTGGGGATGGCTTTAGCCTCCTTCGGACCTACCCTGGGGGTAGGTATGCCTCCAAGCTTGGCCAGTCAGATCCCATGTCAGTTGCTTCAGGGACAAGCACAGCTGCAAATGAGGCAATAAGACCGCCTGCCAGGAACTTAAATATCAAATAATAACCAGGAGTGATTTATTGAATGAGCTCAGTGATGGCATTCTGAAGAAGCTATCCATTATTTTGAAGCTATCCATTATTTTCTATGATGTAGATTCCAAGAACTGATGTCTGTCCTATTGTAGAGACAAGTTTTTCAACACTCCCTCCAAGTCCAGGAGAAATCCAGTATTCAACCCAAAGAATCAGTTGTGCTAATAAGTTCGAGACGCCTTGCCCTAGAAGCTAATAGGTAATGCTTGGTATGTAATACATTTATCCTTTCACTCCTGACTCTCTCAGTAAGTATTAACTGAATGACTAAATGACTGAATAAATGAATGTAGGTGATCAGATGGAACCCTGATATCATTTATAGCTTAAGTTCATCCAATTGGCTTTTAACAAAAGTGGTACTTAAATTACAAGCTTCTATCAGGCTGGTGCTTTTATTTGCATTTTCTTTGTTATCTTTTTATGTCTCTAAGTTATAGTTCTTAATGTATGATTCCTCACTGTCAAATCATAAATTTATTTTCTTCCTTCCATTTTCTGTGACTCGTAAGCCCAAAGACATGAAACTTCAGGTTATGCTATGTATATACTTTGCTAGATGATGAAGTATTTTGTGTTGTTCCTCAGAAATGCCAATTGGTTCAGAATTTCAAAATACAGATCTTCCTCAATTTACAATGGCATTATATCCTGGTAAGCCCATCATAATTTGAAAATACTGTAAGCTGAAAATGCATTTAATACACCTAATCTACAGAACATCATAGCTTAGCCTCACCTATCTTAAATGAACTCAGAACATTTACATTAGCCTACAGTTGGGCAAAATCACCTAACACAAAGCCTATTTTATAATAAAATGTTTAATAGTTCATGTAGTTTATTGTATATGGTACCAAAAGTTAAGAAGAGAATGGCTGTGTGGGTACAGAATGGTTGTAAAGGTATTTGGTGGTTTATCTTTGTGATGGTGTGGCTGACTGGGAGCTGCGGCTTGCTGTCACTGCTCAGCATCATGAGAACATATGCATCACGTACCTCTAGTCTTGGAAAAAATCATAACTCAAAATTTGAAGTATGGCTTCTGCTGACAGTGTATTGCTTTTGCACCATTGTAAAGTCAAAAAGGCATTCAGTTGAGCCACTGTATAAATCAAGGATTGAATTATGGAGTAAATTCCCTTAATGATAATAAGCACCTTTTCAACAAAGACATGTACCATTGTGATTCTCAGAAAATGAGATTTTAAAAAATAATCATGTAAAGCAATATAACCAAAATTCAAAGCTGGAATCAAATTAGTAGACTTCTAAGATCTCTTTAAGGTTTAAAAATATAGTTACATACTTGTTCCAGTGCGACACAGAAAGATATATTTTGAGGGACTCTAAGAAAAGCACTGTGAAAAATCTGAGCCCAAAAGGGAATCATGGCTTAGGTTTCAGTAAGGGTCCTTTTAGTAGAGTGGGGGCTCTGGCTGTGGGCCTCTCTTTGTTCAGAGTGCAGGTAGAGAGTACTGTCCAGTATAATGAGGTATATGCACAGATCCACTCACAGGGCCTTGACTGTTCTGGAAGGCAGTAAATGTGCCTTCATTCTTCCCCACAATGGCTCGCTCATGGCAAGTCTTCCTCACATATCTGTAGGATAGTTCCTAGGCTGCTATTACACAAAACTGTGGAAACATGAAAGGAATAAGACATCTGTAAAGAGGAATATGGTAAAAGCAGTGGCGACATGTTCATTGGTGCTGCTTGTATTTAGGTGGGTGTCATAAGAAATCTGCATGATTTTCACAGTTTCCTTTGCCTCTGAGAGTCTTCTGTCCTGGGAAGCTCCTCAGATCTAGGAAAACTAGGATGGTTGGTGACTCTATCTTAAATCCCTGGCTGGTATCTATTGGAAGTACTCAAGTCTTTCTTAGGTTTCTAAGAGTTCTTATATCTCATCCTTCCCTCTCTCTCCCTTCAGTCACTTATTCACAAAGCCTTACATCTACCCTTTTCCCTTCTTCCCCTCTCTTGGTCTACGTCCTCCTCACTTCTCCCCATTACCTGGATGCTAGAATAATGTTTATAACACACTACCCCATCACATCACTCCTTTGCTCAAGTGCTCTCTTTTTTTTGTGTGTTTTGTTTTGTTTTGTTTTGTTTTGTTTTGTGTCATTTGAGTTCCCACTGGCGGCATATGGAGGTTCCCAGGCTAAAGGGACCAGTCAGAGCTGGAGCTGCTAGCCTACCCCACAGCCACAGCAATGCCATATCCAAGCTGTGTCTGCAAACTACACCACAGCTAACGGCAATGCCAGATCCTTAACCCACTGAGCAAAGCCAGGGGTCGAACCTGCAACCTCATGGTTCGTTTCTGCTATGCCACGATGGGAACTCCTCAAGTGTTTTCAATGATACTTCACTGCCTAAAAGATAAAGCCAAGATCCAAAGAATAGAATCAGTCTCCTACATCAATTCCGAATATTTTGTCTCAGTTTTTTTCTGGACATGAACTCTGCCACACAAATTGGTCCACCCGTGACACCCAAGTCCACTTTTAATGTTCTCAGTCATTCATCATGTGTTTATAGTCATTCATCGTGTGTTTATGGTCCCTGTATAATCCAGGGATTGTGCTGGGTCCTAAGGAAAAGAGGAAGCGAGAGAGACAGGGACTCCATCCTTATAGAGATTGTTGTTTAGCAAGTTTTTCTTATGGCAGGTTTAGTGAGGGAATTAACATTTTATACTTGCATACTTGGACCTGGCTTTATCATATATATGGTTTCCTTGAGTTCTCATAATAAGTATATGAAATAGGACCTGATTATTTTTCCTGTTTAATAAGAAAGGTAACGAAGGCTTAGAGAAACTACATCACTAACCAGAATCATACATCAGACAGATATATATGTGTTTTATCTTAGATGTCTTAAGCTTATGTCTTTTTTCCCATACCAAATTGCTACTTTGAGGAACTCATTTATTCATTCTTAGATCGCGTGAGACTCTTGGCTAAGCTGGATGCAAATCCAACTGATCCACAAAGGTGCAGTTTAAGATCCGACTGCTCTGTAACATCTTCCCTTACAGTCATGTGGTCTTTAAACTTCCATAAACTCTTATTAACTGTATCAGTCTTTACCATTAGATTAAACATTGTCTTGCTTTAATCTATTGTGTGTCTGTTTTGGAAACTCAGGTACATTATGGGCTCTTTGATGATGGGAGCAAGCTATTTATTTTGCACTAGCTTCTATAGTGCCTACTACAATAGTGTTTACATGTCATAGCAGGTTCTTATTAAATACATGTGTGTATATATATATATATTTTCTTTTTTTGGCCATATCCATGGCATATGGAATTCCTGGACCAAGGGTCTAATCCTAGCATCATCTTTAACCTATGCCACAGCTGAGGCAATAACGGATCCTAAACCCACTGCACCACAATGGGAACTCCTAAATATATATTTTTAACTGTCAAATCACATTGCCTGTTATACATAACTTCACCAAGATAGTCATTTTGATGTCCAGTTTTGATATGGTTTTAACCATACCAGTAAGCCATAAATAAGTATCTTGAAAGTTGGGACTATATATTTATTAACTTTGTGAGCTCAGGTCCTATCACAGGGTCTGGCACACATGACATATGATACGTATTCCTTAAATGGATGAATGACTGAATTAGGGGCCTCTGACTTCGTCAGGCAACAAGGGACACATTTTTCTAGGTCCTTCTCCAAATGTTAATCAAATACATGACATGGAAGTATATTGGACCTAGAACTTGGCCATTTGTTACCTAAATGACTTTAACTTTTTCTTTAAAGGCTCTCATGCCTCAGTATCCCAGTTTCCATCAGTCCCATATGTCTCTGACAAAGTTATCTCCCCTGTGCCTCTTGGATCATGTCATCCCATTTCTCAAAACTCTCCCCTGACACACAAAACCAAACCAAGTTACAGACTGCAAGCTTCAAGTTCTTTATCACTCCTGACTATTTTTTTTTGTCTTGTGTATCTCTTCTCATTGCTTTAAGCATCTTCTTTCTTTAAGTAAAAATTAAATTCTCCCTCTTCTATCTTCTAGTCGATATTTTGATTCTGTTCCAACTTGGGGATAACTTTTCTTCCAATTACAGCCATTCTTAACTTTAAAAGATTAGCTCTGAGATTTTTCTTTCATCAGTTTTCTCTGACCCTACTCTAAGAAAAAAAGAAAAAACAAGTCTCTCTTTAGATACCAATTTAATTTCTCAAATGGCTCACTAATATGAAATTAGAGTGATCTCATACCTCAATTTCCTTTTTTCTCACTGCATTTTGGAATTTTATAGCTCCAATTATGTTACCTTCCCACTTCACATTCTTCAAAGACATTCTACTGCCCATCAAATTGGGCTGGCATTTAAAGCCCCTGATGGGCTAATCCTAGTTTATTCCATATCATACATGTCATGCCACTATCCTGACAAAGCTTTCTTTTCTTTCTTTTTTTTTTTTCTTTTTTTAGGGCTGCACCTGTAGCATATGGAGGTTCCCAGGCTACGAGTCCAATCAGAGCTACAGCTGCTGACCTCCACCACAACCACAGCAACACCAGATCCAAGCCACATCTGAGACCTATATCACAGAACAGCAATGCTGGATCCCTAACCCACTGGGCAAGGCCAGGGATCAAACCCACATCCTCATGGATCCTAGTCAGGTTCATTAACTGCTGAGTCATAACAGGAACTCCTATCCTGGCAAAGCTTTCTTACCTCTCTTTCTTTGCTCTTGATAAATCCTCATGCCAAGAATGCTTCCCTTGCCGCATGTGTGCATGTCCAAATCCTACCAGTGCAACAACACACAGGCTAAGTGCCAGCTCTTCCATGGGGCTTGTTCTAACTATCTCCAGCCAGAACCCCCAGCTGAGCACTCAAACTGACTTCTTTGCACAATTTACCACATTCCTCATTGAATATAAATTACTTATGTGTGTGTCTTTCCCTACCTGTTTTCATGCCTAGAATTTTCATACTCTGCTCTTCCTGCGCAGTAATTTCCTCAACCTTTGGATATCAGCTCCGTCATCACATCCTTAGAATCCTTCTAAGAATAAGTTGAGCAAGTCAAATATCAATATTATTGTCATTCATAGTACTGTGGTCTTGTTCACGGCACTTGTCACAGTTGCAATTTACTTTCAGTTGTATCATTATTTCATTATTGTCTCTCTCCCTCTAGACCGTAAAAGCAAGTCACCATATCTCTTTATGCCCCATCAATTCCTAATGAGGCAGAGTACTTTTTTTTGTTTTTTCTTTTTTTTGTTTTGTTTTGTTTTGTTTTTTTGCTTTTTAGGACTGCACCCACAGCATATGGAGGTTCCCAGGCTAGGGGTCTAATCAAAGCTGAAGCTGCCAGCCTATGCCAGAGTCACAGCAATGCCCGATCCGAGTCACATTGTGACCTACACCATAGCTCACACCAACGCCAGATCCTTAACCCACTGATTGAGGCCGGAATCGAACCCAAAACTTCATAGCTCCTAGTCAGATTCATTCCTGCTGTGCCACGACAGGAACTCTGCAAGACAGTATATTGATTTAGCAGATACTTAATTAATATTAGTTGAATAAATGAATGAGTGACGTGTATTTTAGGCTGAGGGTAATATTTTCTAGAAAGAGTAATATATTAAAGTGATTTGTCAATTGAGCAATTCCAACAGTGTTTTTGGTTTGGGCAGTGTCATTCAATGGGCCAAGCATAAGCTCTGGAACTAGACTCATTTCTACCAAGTACTACTTGGGTAACCATGGGCAGCAAGGCCCGGGCTAGACAGGTAAACCCAGAGTTAAGGCACAGAATTTAAATAGATTCTTGTTTACAGTTCAGAGAGTAAATACTCCCCTAAATTTTGCTTCCTAAGCACCTCATCCCCTTTACCCCAGTCTCCAAGCTCTAAGGGACAATTTCCTTAACTTCTGTCAGCCCTGGTTTTCCCAATTATAAAATGAAGATTAAAAAATATGCATCTATCCTATAAGGTTGTTTTGAATATTATATGAGAAAGTAAGATAGTATACCAGGTATATAGGGCTTCTCAATAGGTATTAGCTTTATTACCCATTGTCCCCAAGCTGAAAGTAGATGAGGCAAAGAGCTAAGTGGCATGACAAAATAGCGAAATTATGACGTTTTCTGGAGAAAAAATTCAGAAAGCACTTCAGATAGTTGGAAGAAATATATAGACACCAGTTTTAAGGAAAATGGGAATAAAAATGCCAGAAACAAACACATTTGCTTCACAATTTGCCTAGGCTGGAATAATTTATACTAACAGTAAAAACAAATACTAGTGTTTTGCTTTGGGGCAATTCTAACTGTATAACTTTTCAAAACTTATCACATATCATTGCCTTTTTTTTTTTTTTTTTTTTTGAGGACCACTGGTGTCTAAATCTGGAGTAAACTTATCTTGACTTTCCCATGGATGATGAATTTTCCACTCAGGGCTTTCTTGCCTTTATGATAGAAAAACTGCTGCTTTATTTTCAATGGATGTGTGTTCATCCAACATTACCTATTTACAATATCAAGGGTAAAACTCAATGTATAAAAAACATAATTGTTCACTGCTGTTCTCAAAAAAGAGCAACTGTTTCAAGTCTTTGGCTAAATTAACAAAAAATCATAATTTTTTTTTTTTTTGGCCGGTCTATCATGTCACAAAGTTTCTTTTTCAAAAAAAAAAAAAAAAAAATCACACATTAGCCTAATGCGTACTTTTAAAAAGTAAGACAGATCCACTTCTAAATGATTGTCTTTAAGATTTGCATAATTAGCTAAACTAAATTAACATCCTGAACTTGGTCATGATTGTCAAATTTGAAGGTCTTACTTCCATTTTTGTTGAAGAAGTTTGAATTAATTTATTCTCTTATAAAACCTGAATGCATAATCAGTTTCTAATTTGACTAAGCAAACAGGCCCACAAAATTTTGCAAATTACTCTAATAAGTTCTCTTGGCATTTCCCACAGAAGGCTGAACAAATGTTGATAGAAGGACACACTGTTTGCTTGTGTCTAATCTTCCCATCTGACTTATATAAATGTCACAAATGAATCTCAGACACATATCCAATGTGAAATATCCATACGAGAGCCCAGGAAAGAGGCAATCTACACCTAGGACTTATTAGATAAAATGGATGTTCAGCTTGGAAAAAACCCAGATTACTGGGGTGCAGGAGGTGAGGAGAGCATGAAAACATGCAGGGAGCTTTAAAGGAGGGTAGTCACTCAGAATCAGATACTGTTGAGAAAGTAAAACTAATATCATTTTCTCTCTAAATGCTATGTGATAGGTATTGTTATAAAGGATTTATGTAATTTTCTCATTTAATTTTCATAGACCCCCTTAGCCTATGAGAAGTGGGATCTTAAAGGAGTCAAGTAACAGCCCAAGTTGCCACAGCGGCAGAACAAATGGCAGAATGGGATTTGAACCCTATCCGTCTCATTCCTGACTTTATAACTTTAATCACCAAATCACACAAGAGTTTGACTACATTAAACTATTAACCTGCATCTTTTTTTTTCCGGTCTTTTTCGGGCCGCATCTGAGGCATATGGAAGTTCCCAGGCTAGGGATCAAATCAGAGCTGCAGCTGCTGGCCTATTCCACAGCCACAGCAATGCCAGATCTGAGCTACATCTGCAACCTACACCACAGCACAGCAATGCCAGATCTTTAACCCACTGAGTGAGGCCAGGGATCCAAACCACATCCTCAGGGATACTTCTCAGGTTCGCTACCAATGAGCCACAATGGGAACTCCTAACCTGCATCTTTTTAAAATTAGCTGTTTCAAAATAGCCTTATTAGAATGGTGGGTAATTACACATAAAACCTTTAAATAAAATCCGCTTATAAGTAAAATCAATGAAGTAATCTAATGCACTGGGGGAAAAGACTCAACGGTATTAATTAGTCTTAGACTCATAATTGTTCCTTAAGTAGCAATGGCCTAAATTTGTTTTAGGGATTCTTTTATCCTTCTTTCAGGATAGGATAACTCTTATAAGATCAAGTAAAGATCAAATAGCTGGTATTTGGGAAATTCAACAGAACCTTTAGAAGAAGGAGCTGTCATGAAGTTTACCAGTTAGAGAGCCACAGAAACGCAAAGAGAAAAAATTAAGTACTAATAGGTGCTCTCAAGGTAGCTTCCTTATTTTTTTTTCTTTTGTCTTTTTGCCATTTCTTTTTTTTAATTTTATTTATGTATTTATTTATTTATTTTTGTCTTTCTGCCATTTCTTGGGCCGCTCCCGTGGCATATGGAGGTTCCCAGGCTAGGGATCAAATCGGAGCTGTGGCCGGCGGCCTACGCCAGAGGGATCCGAGCCACTGTCTGCGACCTACACCAAAGCTCACAGCAACGCCGGATCGTCAACCCTGAGCAAGGGCAGGGATCGAACCAGCAACCTCATGGTTCCCAGTCGGATTCATTAACCACTGCGCCACCACGGGAACTCCAAGGATAGCTTCCTTTTATACTGCAAAGCACGCCTTAGAAATTAAGGCCCTACCCAGAAGGACAGCCTCCTACCTGTCTGGTGATTGTATGTACCAGGCCAATCACAGGAGAAGACACTTCAAATGATTTTTACTGTGGGAATGTAACAAGAGAAGCTTTTGTATTAAAAGTCAGAGATTACACTGGAAGTACAGTTAGATAAGACATTCAGTCTTAATGAGACCAAAAACCTAGCAATTCTTTTATCAGAGGTATGAGTAACACTTTTCATCTTTTGGGTGTAGCTTAAGTAAAAACAATTAACTGATCAACAGGTTTGGTACCAAATTCCATTTATCATTGTGAGTTTCAAACGGAACAGCTCATTCATGATGGCGAAATTGAGAAGATTTACAAGGGTATGAGTACACATACCTGTGGAGTGTGTGTGTGTGTTTATAATAATATTAGATAAAATGTAAGTAGTATATGAGGAAACCAGAGGGAGAAACCATGGTAAGAAAATAACACAAAGCTGGGTATATGCATGCTGTGAGGATTTGTGTAGTTCATTTGTTGTTTGACTCAATACATAGTTATTGAGTGCCTCTTATGTACCTGACACTCCTCTAGATGCTGAGGAATTTGCAATGAACAAAGAAAATAAAAATTTCTGCCCTCATGTAAATTACAGCACAGGTTAGATAGGGGTAGGAAGGATGGGTAAACATAATACCTCTGTAAATTACATGCATTGTGTGTAAAAGGGTGACAAAAACTCAGGGAACAAAATTGAGCTGTGAAAAGGAGACTGGGGGATGCTGGGAGAGGGAATAGCACTGTAAACAGGGTGGTATTTTAGTCATTGGGAAGATTTACTATATTCTTGTTCATCTCCTCCCAGGAACACAATAGGGCTGCATTCTCCAGCCCTATTGAATTTTGGCAAAATTTATCACCCACTTTGCTCAATAAAATGTGCGCAGAAATTATGCATCACATTTGAACAGAATCTTTTTAAAAAGTTCATGATTCTCCAGGTTCCAGGTTTTCTTGCCCCTACGCAGATGATCACTGACTAGTTAGTAGAGGTTGCTGAGTTCAGGGGTAATGATGGGAATAGAGTAGGATAATTATAAGTAGTGGCAGAAGTCCCAGTAGAGGACCATAAATAGAGGGGGGAGGGTCTTTGAGAAATCACTATATTAACTTACAGTGTATTAACTTAATAATCGCTCAAGAAAACCATCAAAACGTCATAGAATGAAGCAGGCTTGCTTAACTATAAAACCATAAATAAAAGCATGAGGTCATTAAATGGACGATAAAGTGGGACCTGCATTCAAGTTCAGCAAGATAATGATCCTTAGGACCAAGAACAGGAAATAGGGAAGGAAAACATTCTCAAGTAGGAGACCCTCCTTATACAGGAACCTGAGATGATTCAGCATAATTTAGCATGTGTTACCATCCTTCTGCTGATCTGAATAAGCACCATGACAGTTTTAGTTTGACCTATTAGGGTCAAATACTCTCTTACCAGATACAGAAAAGGAGCTAGTGATGTAAGCCTGATGTCTACTTGAAGATTGAGGAAGAAGGTGGTCTTTTCCCACTCCCGCTTTCCTTGGATTATAAAAATGTAGCCCACCTAGTCCTTGACGTAGAGCTTCCTTGCCTACCTGCTTGTATCCTATCTTAATAAATCTATCTGTTGCCTATCACTTTGTCTCTCACTGAATATCTTCTGTGTTGAGACACAAAGAACCTGAGCCGCAGTAAGTCCAGACGCCAGGTGAGTAATTCTAATTAAAAACAAAAACACACACACAAAAAAACATGGGTTCAAGTCCCAATCTGGGTTTGGCTGGGTTTGAGTCAGAGGTATTTCGGTTTCAACAAGACAGGAAGTAGTGCCCTCTGTCATGGTCACACACTAATGGTCATGTAATATGAGCCAGAAACAGACAGACTTGACGGTTATTACAGAACTATCACAACCCATTCTGAGAAGCATGGGTCAGAGTCAATTATAAATAGTTGCTAGAACTAGGCTGCCAAGTTGTTCCTCAGACTAATAGCAAACAACATTAAATGAAGGGTTTTAACAGGGGTCCATAAACTACAGATCAAATCTGATCTGCCACCTGTTTTATAGGATCTTGATATTAAGAATAATTTTTAGGGAGTTCCCGTTGTGGCGCAGTGGTTAACGAATCCAACTGGGAACCATGAGGTTGCAGGTTCGGTCCCTACCCTTGCTCAGTGGGTTGAGGATCCAGCGTTGCCATGAGCTGTGGTGTAGGTTGCAGACTCGGCTCGGATCCTGCGTTGCTGTGGCTCTGGCGTAGGCTGGTGGCTACAGCTCCGATTTGACCCCTAGCCTGGGAACCTCCATATGCCATGGGAGCAGCCTAAGAAAGCAAAAAAAAAAAAAAAAAAAGAATAATTTTTTACATTTTCGAGTAGTTAAAAAAATCAGAAAATAAATTCTATTTTGTGAAGCACAGCAATTCAATATATTGGAACACAGCCACACCCATTCATAATGTATTGCTCATCTCTGCTTTCCTGCCACCATAGCAGAGTAGAGAAGTTGTGATAGGGTTGAGTAGTTGAGTTGAAATTGAAAATGCTAAAATACTACTAGGCTCTTTACAGAAACACGGTTTTCTAGCAGTCACGTGGCTCATATTATTGCTCAGAAAATGTAGAGTAACTCTGCCTGGGCATGAGACCTCTAATATATAAACCTTTTTCTAAAGATTCTCTAACAAAAGAACCTAGGACACGCGGTGAAAAAATTCACTAGGAGAGTTTCTTATTTGTATTTCTTATTGTGGCATAGTGAAAGTAAATTCGGTGTTCATTAAAAGCGATTCTACCTTGGGATGAAATGATGCAACTACATATTTTGTACAAGGCCCTGTGCTAGACTCTTGCCTTAACCCTGAAGGAATTTATAATCTAATTAGAGAGGAAGAATACTGGATATAAATAGATGGAGCCCTACTAGATGAATTATAAAGCCAGGAATCCAAGGGAGAATTGATCACTCAGAAGTGGAGCATGTCTTCATAGCGAAGGTCAGAGTTAGACTCCTCTCTTTCCTGAGCTGCTGTTGCTTTTAAATCCCAGTTGGATTTTGAGACATCTGCAAAGGCTCTGTGTAGTTAATAAAAGTAGATTAGAGTCAAGTTTTCATCCCCTGTAAACAGCCTGCTTATCTAGTCTCTACATTAAAGAAACAAAACAAACAAAACAGAATCTCAGGTCAGTGTCGACCCAGTATCGCATCAAGTCAGGGTTGCAAAACTACCACATCTTATTAGGCCATGTACTACTAGTAGCACATGTTATTCTGATTGTATTCTGATTGCCTCCCAATGATTAAGGAATATGGCAAATCTGTTGGATTAGGAAAGTCTGCCATGGCTTTTAGTTGTCACTGATGACACGGTAAATTTAAAAGGGAAAACAAAATGAACCAAAAATAAAGATAACAAAAGAGCATGCACCAAAGGAAAGGGTTAAGGAAGAGTTAAAGAGCCATGAATGATACCTAACCAGTTATAGCTTTATTCTCATTAGGGCCATCCCCGCTTGGATTTAACTTTGCCAAATTAACTAAACCAATATATTTTTAAGAAATCTCGCTCCGCGGGTTAAGGATCTGGCGTTGCTGTGAGCTATGGTGTAGGTCGCAGACGCAGCTTGGATCCTGATTTGCTGTGGCTGTGGTGTAGGCCAGCAGCCGTAGCTCTGATTCGACCCCTAGCCTGGGAACCTCCATGTGCCGTGGGTGTGGCCCTAAAAAGCTAACTAATTAATTAAATTTTTAAAAAACTGTCAGAAATGGAAAATGAAAAACTGAGTTTTTATTGCAGAGTACTCTATCCTCCCAAGGATGCAGTTGTGCTATAGTCTTGAGTCCATACAAAACAGAGATGTATATAAATTAAAGAGCTTTTCCATACTAGAGTTCAGAAAATGACGTGCACCTGTGAACCAATTCGTTTGGGAAAATATGCTTCTCACAACTAAATAAAAACATGCTGCCTCCATCTTGTGTATATTGTTAACTATACAGAGCAGTTCACACTGTGAACGGCAGGGTTTTGGTGTTGAGGAAAGTCTACGCATTGGAGTATAATATAATAACAAGCTGAAACGTGATCTCTAACAGGTGAAACAGGCAGAGGTACATAGTTCCGAAGCAGAGAATAGAGCCAGGCTGTTCATTCACTCTTAAGAAAATCCATGTCAGATCTCTTAAGAAGACAATTAGGGATTCAGGACAAGGCACTTCTGATTCTTCCTTCGTTGGTAAAGGACTATTCTGGGAACCCTTTGAAGTTATTTCAGACGCTGGAATGTGTACCATTTGTTTCATTAAAGATATCAAGATTCCTGCACCTCTTGCAATGTTACTGCAAATATTGTACATGAAATGAAAAGAAAAAAAAAGAATTAAAAAATAGAGCTTCGATAAGAACAGGTGCAATAAAAACAATGAAGTATTTATTGAGTTTTACTCTATGCCAGTCACTGCAATAGATACTGACCACGTCTCAACAAATACGACGGTCTCTGACCTCCTGGGGCTTTCAGCTCTTCCTGGGTGGCCACTGACACAGTCCTTAAGTCAGCTACTTAATTATTTCTGGAGTGGAATGGTACTGCAACCTGCAGAAAACTAGTTCCCTGTCTTTGTTGTCAGTATTGAAGCAGTTATAATCTGGGTACCATATTTACCCTGAGCCTTCTATAACTCAGTTTAACAAGTATGCATGCTGATTTAAAGAAAAGGATGGATAAGCTTTTTGAAGACAATGATAGTACGAGGAATAGAACCTTTTAAAAACTTGCATATTCATAAACCCATTAAGTTATCTATGGGACTCAACTCTGTAGATCTCTCATACTCATTTCATTACTAGTTTCTTCAAGTCCACCTTTTTCACTCTATTAGGAACCGGGGAAGGGAAGCTGCATCAGTGGATAAGTAAAATTAAGTCATATAGGAAAGAGAATATGTACTTCATGGACAAACTGGAGGCCTCTGATCAGATTAATGGCACAATTATAGCAATACTTTAGGCTGATTAAACTAGAACAGAGTACAGAATAGATTGGAGTAGAAAGAGAGGAATATTAGCTAGGAAATTATACTTAGTTCATGTGATAAATACCAGGTCCTTGAGCTAGAGTGTATCTACAAAAGATATTAAAAAAAACTATTATCATGACCCACTTTTACCAAGTTGATTTTAGACATGAGCATTTTATGTGTTATCTAATGGCTATTAGTAAAATCTCCATAAGATTGACACACCTGTGTTCTATTTCCTCCATTTCCTAGCTGTGTAATCATTTAAATTCTTTAATCTCAGCCTCCTCGTATGAAAAATGGCAATAGTCATATGTAAGTAACAGGGGCATTGAACAGAAATACGATTTGTGTGAAACAGTTAAAGGTGCCTGGCACACAATATGAAAGCCTTAGCAAAAGAAGTAATGGTCGTAATAACAGTACCACTGAAATGCTTATCCCTGTATGCAGTCGATGTTCAGGACTTAAAGTGCATGTTTGCTATTTTCAATTCATTCATTCAACAGATGTTTCTTGACCACTGACTTTCTGCCAGGCCCTCTCTGCTCTGGGCCCTGGGGATATATTTACTTAACAAAACACCCCCAAATTCCTGTCCTCTCAGAGCTTTACGTTAGTGGGAGCAGACAGATTATAAAAACAAATATTATAAATAATTAAGTGATCAATAGACTATGATATGTATTACGAAAAATATAGAGCATGGTAAGTGAGATGGAGAGTTCTGGAAAGTGCAGCGAATCTACATGCATGGTCAGAGTTGACCTTAGTGGGAGGGTGACAATTACAACAACATCTGAAAGGAAAGGAGAGAATCATGTGATGTCTGGAGGAAGAATGCTGCAAGCAGAGGGAATCTAAAGCCCTGAAGTGGAGTATGTCCAGTGTGTAACAATGGTGGCAAGGAGGCCAGGGTACATGGAGTGGTGAGAGGGGAACAGGCATAAGAGATCAATTATGCAGATAACAGTGTGGGTGTGAATCCATATCAGCCCAGGAACCACATTTCCACCACCGGTGTCTAGCTTAATAAGGTTGGAGGAAAATCTAAATCCAGTTCTGTGAAGTAGTATAAAGATTCAGATAGCCTTTCACTGAAGATTGTCCAGCCTGCGGTCCCTGGTGGCACAGTGGGTTAAGGATCTGAAATTGTCACTGCTGTGGCTCCAGTCACTGCTGTGGCATGGATCCCATCCCTGGCCTGAGAACTTCTGTATGCTGTAGACATGGCCAAAAGAGAAGAAAAAAGATTGTCAAGACTACAGTACAATCTGTGGGTTGCCCTTGAGCCAGCTCTCAAACAAATCTGAAAAGCTGTTTCTTTTAAGTTTAACAAATTTTTATTTTGTAGGTCATAGCCGGATTTAGTCCCTGTCCATTGTCAACATTTACATGGTGATATTAAAAAAAGGATTCATAAAATATTACTTATAAAGTCGATAAATAAAGGGAAAATAAGATAAAATTGACCTGTGTCTTCTCAGAAGTCATGTATTTTGACACAAAGCTCGAGGCTGGATTGTTTCATTAGATTGGTTGGTAAGTTAAATTAAAAACTAAAATTATATGAATGAATCCTGAGGCTGTGTTGGTACTTAAGGTACAAAAGAAGAATGCTTGAGGTCTGATAGTTTGCTCAAGTAGGCGTCATGGTGTAAAAATGGAAAACAAGGTATTAAATGAATGCCCAAAGCATAATCTGCATTGCACTTGTTATCTGTCATTTGTACTTGTATTTTAGAGTCAAATTTCAGTACTTCAGTAAGAGTATGCTAAAGGACTCCTTCATTTCTTACTGTCATATTTTAGAAAGTAAGAGGTTTTTAATATGAAAGAATTTAACTAGTGAATTAATTATTTTAGTTTGATATTTCTCTCATTTGCATTTTTGACCATTATTTATGACTACTATAGAAAATTAGGGGTTGTATGTTTTTAAGAATACTGTAAACAACATTATAAACATCAGCTAAACCATTAATTTCAACAGAGTATGAAACACTTTATACTTTTGATCTTTTATAAAATATTGTTTGAAAAAAACTGCTTGTCAAAATTATAGCTATCTGTCCAATTGATATCTGGCATTGTAAACAAGCTCTTGGCCTTTATGTAGTACATTTAAATCTAAGTATTTGGTGGTAACCATTGATAATTGTCCTCATAAATCAAACTTTACCGGTCTTATATATTTGAAATGGACTCATATAGCACATTTGTAAATAACAAATTGTCATTACCTTCTAGTGAAAATCCTGTGCTTTTTCAGCATGTTTAATTATCACTCCTCTTAACATATCTAAGGGTGAAGAACTTAAGTTTCTTATTCCACAGAAAAGAAAAATGGATTCCACACATACAAATATAATAATATCAAGTTAAGATTATCTATCAGTATTATTTACCTTTTATTTATAATCAAATTAAATAATTTGGGGGAAAGAAAATAGTATATATATTTAGATGGTTATTTTGATATTTCATTGATCATTTCTATTTATTATGTTAGCTTAGACTGTGGACTATGTCTACCACTTACTATTAATGCATTTTATTATTCATGGATGAATCTTCCAAATCTGATGAATCCATTAAATGTTAAAAGTCTTTACTACCAAAATGGAGCAAATACATTTCCTAAGACCTTATCAACCTTGGCATGCAACAGATGAGCAAAAAGATGAGTTGAATTGAAGAAAGTATCCCAAGTCATTAACTACTAATGGTGGAACTTGTAAAGTACAGCATCTCTGGAAAAAGGAACTGACTTGACTTATATGCATCATATTTTTATCTGCATTTCAATACTGCTTAAACATGTACTTCATTACAGGGCACAACTGAAATAGAAGGGCACCTGCTAAGTCAGAGCCATAAAACAGATCTACAGCCTGCTGGCATGTGAAATTTCTCTAATTTATATTTTTTATGAAACTACCCTCACATTATGTGGTTGGCAGCATAAATAATAAAGCATGTTACTTAAGCTATTTTACATTTACTGTATTAGTAAGTAAATGCAATGGCCACCCTTATTCTCAAACAATAAAAACTACCCAGCCTTTTCATGAAAGATGATTGCAATTTCCATTGGCCTGTATATGCAATAAAAAACCATAACTCATCGAAATTTTAGCTATTTTCTCTTAAGATAGAAGAGCATTTTGCTTGAACATTGAACATGATATTAAATATTCATGAAATGAATAGAGTTTAAGTACTAAGTAAAACTGAAATTCTCTTCAAGTGGATTGAAATTCTTTTTGAACCAGGTAAAAACCGCCACTAACCTGAAGAGCTGTTCAAAAACACCATAAAGAGATTGTATAATGTGTTGAAAGTGTTATAGTTATTTGGGATTGATTTCTCCGAAAAGCCTATTCCTCCTCTGAAATTGATTCATGATAACAGCCTCCATTTGGGTCAAACAGTATTTAACCGCTTGTAAATTTTAATTAAATGATTTGTCACTTTGAACACATAGTTTGTCATCTTGCAACTAAACGATGTGTCTTTATCAGAAAATGACTCAGGGGGAAGACATTCATCTAATTTGTCACTTGGACACCCATTAAGATAATTTGGTTGTTGCATAAGGATAAAGTTGAAGATTTGTGAAATAGAGTGCATCTCTTTTAGTAAGCAGGATCACATTGTAAACTATTGAAAAAAACATAATTTGCTTTGTAATTAAATTCTAATAAGTACTTTATTCCTGGTCATCTTTCATTAGCAGATGTTTAACTTTCTGAGAAGAGAAAAATCCTCCAGTTGAATCTAGCATCTATAGGAAAATATGAGCTGCACATGAAAAGCAAATAAGCTGAATTGGAATTATCTGCAGTGGGGGAAATGCTTTCATCAGAAGCATTTATATCACTGCAGACCCAGCTGAGACCTTGTCTAAAGCCTGGTTAATGCAATCCAAGATAGTCTGGGACAGAGTGCAAGGGACAACTGAAGAATTATTGAGGAAATAGCAGAGATCATGAAATCTTTTTCTAACGAGAAGTGTATCTGGTAGAAAGGAAGGTATTCAAATATATGAGTTTTAGTGCCCAAAAAACCCCACTTTTTTAAATTAAAAAGTTAGGAGTTCCCATTGGGGCATAGTGG
Organism: Phacochoerus africanus; assembly: GCF_016906955.1. Lineage (NCBI taxonomy): Eukaryota > Metazoa > Chordata > Mammalia > Artiodactyla > Suidae > Phacochoerus > Phacochoerus africanus. Next base: position 141,118,686 of record NC_062551.1, on the reverse strand, counting down.
TTAACGAATCCGACTAGGAACCATGAGGTTGCGGGTTCGGTCCTTGGTCTTGGTCAGTGGGTTAAGGATCCGGCATTGCCGTGAGCTGCGGTGGTGTAGGTCGCAGATGCGGCTCAGATCCCGAGTTGCTGTGGCTCTGGTGTAGGCTGGTGGCTACAGCTCCGACTTGACCCCTAGCTTGGGAACCTCCATATGCCGCTGGAGCAGCCCAAGAAATGGCAAAAAGACAAAAAATTAATAAGTAAATTAATTAATTAATTAAAAAGTTAGTGTGTATGTATTTGAGGCCTTAACTTCAGCAGGCCAAAGTCACTAATCACTCTGTGTTATAGTGTCCTTGGACCTTTTCTGCACTGATACAGTGGTGACTATACATTGTTAATACAGTCCAACAAGGACCAGATATGTTAGTCAAAATTACAAAATATGTTCAGACATAAATTTACTTTGAAACTAAAAAGCCTTTCTAGACCTATTACTCTTAGGAAGTCCCGAATGGCATGGCAATATTACAAGCTTATATGAAATAAAGGGAAATGGACCTTACCTGTAATATCTTTTTCCAACTAAAGCCTAAGTTCCTTGACGTCAAAGACCAAGCATTAGATGTCAATGTTTCCTGTCAGGATTTATATGGTCACAGTGTATCCAAATCATTTGGGAACTTTTACAAAAATTCTGATGCCAAGACTCCATAAACACTTTCATTTGATCTGGTGTATGATCTGGTATCTCTATATTCTAATTTGTAGCTAGGGTTAAGAAGCACTGGGCTGATACAGGCAGTGCTCAAGTAAAGATTAATTAATGGGGCTAACCTCATAAAAGATAGGAGAAAGGTCTGTTTCTGTTAGTAGAATTAGTGATCTCAGAGTCATTTAGTTTTAAAATTTAGCACTATTTTGAATTTTTCCCTCTTCCTAACATCCTTGAAATCTTCCCTCATCCCACCACTACCAACCTACCCAAGTGTTTATTCTTCTTCACTGATTTTCTTTTTTTCCTCTCTTGTCATTTTGTTTCAAATGTTCAGGCACATTTATTAACTGCTATTGGAAAAGAATTTTTTTTATCTTTTTTTAGAGCCATACCCATGGCATATGGAAGTTCCCAGGCTAGGGATCGAATCGGAGCTCTAGCCACTGGCCTATGCCATAGCCACAGCGATGCTAAATCCAAGCCACATCTGCAACCTACACCACAGCTCGCAGCAACACCAGATACTTAACCCACAGAGTGAGGTACGGTATTAAATCTGAGTCCTCATGGATGCTAGTCAGATTTGTTTCCACTGAACCATGATGGGAATTCCAAGAATTTCTTAGCTAATGCAAATAGCTAATCTGTCTCTCACATATCTTTGCATTTCATACATAAATGTTAGAAAAATTTTCATAAAATACAGCTTTCATTGTTAACGCTTCTCCTCCATAACTTACAATGGCTCTGAGAACCAAAACTATCAAACCCTGCTCAGTTTACTAGTCACATTAATGTGACATTACTATCCCATTGTGTTTATTAGCAAAAAAGATTCTTGCCCAATAATCAAATGAAATTTATTCTTCATGATGGGGACTAAGAAAACCTTCAACTCTTCAATAAAAAGCATCAACAATTTATACCCTAAGACTTTTTGAATTCCTCACTTTGAAATCCTTAAAATCCTTTCCGTGTTATGCCTACCAATCCTAAACTATTATGTTGTGATCTTACACAATCCTAACCAAGTCCCACATGGAAAGACCTATCTTAGACCAAATATCAAGTTCTCAATAAAATCTGACCTTGCCTCTGCCCCCTCCCACCCCCACCCAGACACTACTAAATTTATTAAAATAGTTTTCTCAGTTACCTAAATGAGGTAACAAACTCAGCTCTTGTTTTATCAACATGTTGTATAAATGACATATGGGAAGCCAATATTTACAGTTCCTCAATCCCAATAGAACAGTGTCCCAGCATTCCTTCTCGGTCTGGCACTCCAGACCTTCCAGAAGCTATCTTTCTAACCTTATCTCTTACTGCTCTCTTTCTCCTGCTTTATGTTCCAGACCATCTGGACAAACTTTTGCTCTCTCCAGACATCATAGCCCTTCTTATTACATGCTGTTCCCTCATACCAAAATCCCCCTTCAGTTGAGTTTTCACTAGAACTTTTGTGGGAAACTTACAATACAATTAAACAATTAGGATTAGATGATATCTATGGTTGCTTTCTCTTCTTTTACTTTAAGAGTTTATCCTTGAGTCTATACCATCAGGGATAGAAGGAGTGAAAGACAGAAGGGATACTGGCTATGAGAATGGAATGGTTTTGGTTAATGATATAAGCATGTCTATGACAAAATCACCTGACAAGCTATAATATTGTCCTAATTTAGAGATATTTCCAGACTTGAGTTTCCACTTCACCTTTCTCCCACTCTTTGTTGGTCAGTCTGCCTAAAGATAGCCTTAGTGAAATCTCATATACAAACTTTTTGATTTTTCACCCTCAAGTATCCTGATTGTTGTCTGAAAGATGAAATCCAATTGGTGTAGTGATATGTGTGCTTCATAGAGATTAGTTGATCTTTTAGGGACTTGAAAATGGAAAGGAACTGGATTTATCTGAAGCCTCATTATCTTCCTAGACTCTTAAAACAAGCTGACCAATCTAGAAGTTCCCTTGGTCTCTATTTGTTTAGAAAGTGTAGCACATTGGAAACATTTCCTTATACTGTATGGGAGTTGGTGATAGAAAAAAAGCTATATTTGCTTCACTCTGATTCTTGAAAAAATAGCACATGTATATTCTCTAAGTGAGAATTCAGATCCAGGTATCCCTTAGACATCCATTCAAAAAAAGAATAAATTATAAAACGAAAAAGTAGAAATAAAAAAATATAAATATGGAAAACATATTAATGTTCTAAAAGTAAAAAATTAAAACAAAGACTAAAGATGTGATAATATTTACTTTGGGATAGTGGGAATACAGAAAAAGTGAGCCAGAAGAGAAATTCATAGCCAGAGTGATAAAGTGATTTAAAAACGTGTGTACACGAACATTTGTATAGTTAAGAAAAACAGAAGGTAAATTGAAGGACTCCAACAATTGTTTGAAATTAATTTCTAAGCAGAAGAAAGGAGGGAATAATAGAGAAACAATACTTGATTAAAAAAACAGATGAGATTTTTCCAAAATTAAATAAACATATGTGTACTAAAGCTGAAAGTGTTTGTTGAACACCAGCCAAGGGAAATTACATACTAAGACACATTATAACATTATAATGAACCTGCAAAGGATAATAATAAAAATATACAAAGGAGCAATAATTAAACTGATAGCAAATTTCTCATTAGCAACTACTGGATGCCAGGATATAATGAACGACAGTTTCAAAGAATTGAAGGGTAAAAACACAGAAAACCCTGTCAACCCAGATTTAAGCATCCTATGAAACAGCTGAGAGGAAGAGAGTTAACACCAGCATGCAGCTCACTTTCACTCCTGGGAACCTGGTTGAGAGTGGAAAGTGGGGAATGAATGACCTTCAGCTTCCTTCCTTCCCATTGAACATGTTAATGACCTTGAATAGACCTCTTTGCAGTATGATAATGGTGTTTACTACAGATAGGGAGTCTTTAGAAAATGTTTTTCAGAGGGTATACTTGGTATAAGTAGATTGCTTATTGTAAATGAACCTGGGCTTTATGGATTTAGGGGGCATGTCTTGCTGGAGAACGGGGTAGTCATCTAAGCTTTTCTCTATCTCTGTAATTATCAGAGTGAAAAACAAAGGGCTGCAAGTCCCTAACAGCTTTTTTCATGAACAATTGAGCATATATTGTTCAACACTATTCTATTGATCCCGAAATGAAAACACAGCCTAAAGTAGAGAAAGGAACATTTTTGGAAGCTGAATAAGTTGGTTTTGAGTTCCTGTAGGAAATGAATGTTTTGCCTGAGCCAACTGCTTGCCCATATTCTTTGAATCATTAATAAAGAATGGTGCTCGGTAAGATCTGTAATGCACACGAATGTTCTTTGACAATTCAACCCTTTGGGTTAACAGAGCTATCATTCAAAAATCCTGAACAAATTCTCAAGCATACCTAGGGTAAGGAAGCTTGCCACCCACAGACTCTTCACACTCAAAGAACAAAAAAATGTACTTTAACAAAAGGACAAGTTAACTGAGAGGGAAGGATGACTTGAAAGAAACCATGGTGAACACAGAAAATGGTATATATTTCAGTAAAGTTAATTAACTGTTGAAGAAAAAGAAAACATAAAGAAACTGGTGATTTGTGTCCATACAGTGTGTGTGTGTGTGTGTGTGTGCGCGCGCGCGCGTGCGCACGTGTGTGTACGCAAACACATATACCTGTTTGGTTGATCAAATAGCAAAATACAAATTTAAAACAGCACTAAGAAGACTGTGTATGTTTGTTGGGATGAGAGAGGAGGTTGTTTAGTGAAAAAGTAAACTTACTCTTTTTAGTCTTGCTTGAGAAAAGATTACTGAATAAATTTGAGCAAATTAGAAAAATTTGTAATTGACATTAAACTGTAAGAGAAATCACTCAAACAATGAAAATATGAAATACAAAAGTCCAACTGCCAACTTAACAGAGGAAAAAAAAATGTGTAAAAGAAACAGACCAGATAAGGGAAAAAAGAATATGTAAAACTTAAAAAACACAATTTCCCAAAATATATTTTTTTTATAGGTGCATACAAATCTGGTTGGTAAAGATACATGCTAAACTCAGGATGGGGGAGGGGGAGTACAGGAAAATAAGAAAAAGGGGACTTCAACTCTACCACAAACAGATTTGAAGTAAAAAAATAATAACCACTTTATTTTGTGTGCTCATGGATTTTATGTTAATCCCTGTACTTTTCTGATTAATTGAATGATTTATGATTTGAAGAATGAAAGTATACTACTTTCCAACAATGACTGGTAAGTATTTCATACATGTGATTTGAAACCCATTGAGTGATAGGCTCTTCTTCAAAGAAGTTAAAAGGAAGCTTGAAAAATATTCTAAGTTTTTGTCATCTAACACAGCTTTTCCAAAGAGAAAGGGCATATAGAGAATTGGTTATATCAATCTGAGAGTTTTGTGACAAGAATAAAATATATTTGATGTATCTCAAGGCTAACAATATGTAATTTTGTGCAATTTTTGGGGGGATATGTAATAAATGCTCTGAATGATATTTCCTCATGTACACTACTGCTCAAAATTATAGGAGTTAAAACAATGACAGCAAAAGACATAGCATTACTCTAGCATGTCTGAGTATAATTTTATTTTGTATTAACTATTTTTTTATTTTTTGGCCACCCCATGGCCAAGGATAAAATCTGAGCCAGAGCTGCAACCTATGCCACAGCTGTGGCAATGCTGGCCCACTGCTCTGGGCTGGGGATAGAATGGGTGTCCCTGCTGCTGCAGAGACACTGTCGATCCCACTGCACCACAGCAGGAGCTCCTCTGAGTACAATTTTAAAATTCAGAAGTAGCGTAAGAGAGTAAGAGATTTCACATTTATTTGCTTAAACAGGAATTAAAAAAAAAACAAAACTCCTAACATCTTATTTTAAAAATAGTATTATTAATTTTTTAGAAAAATAAATCTTGGCCTAGAATTTAAAATGCAAGATGTTATCACCAAGCTCAATTAACAATTAACATCCTCCCTTCCTTTCTGAAAAAGTTATTATCTAATTTATTCCATTTATATTCTAATAACTAGTGTTACAATTTATTTCCATACTGTTTTTCTCTAGAGAATATAATATCTTCAACTTTTCTCTATTTCATTCATATTCACTTGCTCAAGTATTTAGGCTTTAATTCATGGAACTTCATTTAGAACTTCATAGTAATATGCATTTGTTATTTCTAAAACCCAATTTCTCCTTTGAGAATTTTGCCTGGAGTTTGTAGTAAGATGTTTTTATATGTTTTCTAGTCCTCTTTAAAATATATTTTGCTTCAAAGAATATTTAAACACTTTTTTTTTTTTTTGCTTTTTAGGACCATGCCCAAAACATATGAAAGTTCCCAGGCTAGGGGTCCAATCGAAGCTACAGCTACCAGCCTACACCACAGTCCCAGCAGTGCAGGATCCGAGCCACATCTGCAACCTACACCACAGCTCACGGCAACACAAGATCCTCAACCCACTGAGCAAGGCCAGGGATTGAACCTGCAACCTCATGGTTCCTGGTTGGATTCATTGCTGCTGCGCCACAGTGGGAATTCCTTAAACACTCTCGATATGTGTCATGTTTTATATAATTTCTTATAAAATTTTCCTTATATCAACATGATCTACCTAGAGAAAACATGAATTATTTGGTTTATAATGGAATGGCAGGGAAAAAAGAAAAAAGGGAAGACCCCAATGGTCTTTAATAGCTTTTGGAGTCCATTTCTGACTTATATCTCTCTTTCCTAGCATTGGATTGTCATTTATGACAATACAAATCAAAATTTAATTATACATGTAATATACACATATAGTACATATATACATAAACCCCCTAATATTTTAATCAGGTGTGTAGTAAGGAACTTAACCTCATTCAATGACATCCGTCCTTCGCTCCTGGCTTCTGAGGAAGACTCTCTAAGCCTTTGGAATGCTATGCTTGACAGGTAGGTCTTTGTTTGCTTGGGGTTCTTGGGCCAGCCAGGTAGTAACAAAGTGGCATGAAGGCTTTGAACCACATCAACAACGTGACTTAGGCTGGGGGCTTTAGTTCACGTGGTATCAGCTCCATCTTCTTTAGGGCTGGAAACTTAGCTCCATCCTGTGAGAAGTCAACTGTGTCTATGTAATGGAGTCCCATCAAAGGCTTGGGACACCAAGGTCTAGGTGAGTTTCCTTGGCTGGCAACACTTAGCACGTGTTGTCTCATCTCAAGACCAGGAAAGTAACTTGGTCTTGACTCCATGGGGCAAGGACAACAGAAGCTGTATGTTTAGAACTTTTCTTGGACTCTGTCCTATAGTCTTTCCTTGGCTGCGTTTAGTGTGTATCTTTTAGCTGTAATGAACAGTAATATAAGTACAACAGCTTTCAGTGAGTTTTGTGAGTCTTTCTAGTGAATTATTAAAACTGAGGGTGATTTTGGGAACCCACTAACTAGTGATAGGTAAAATATTAATGCATGTTCTTGCATGCAATTGTAAGTTTATTTCTTTCACCGTGATGTGTCAATAATAATGAGCAAGTATTGTTGAGTATCAGCTTGATATAAACTGAGAATATTGTCTATGAGTCAATTGTTACACTAACCAAGACTATTGGTGAGCATTCCTTATATTAATAAATTACTAGCCTGTAGTTTTTTAAAGCTTTAAAAAAAAAAGGCTGCCTTGCTTATTATTGATAAAATGAGGTAACAGGCAGATATTTCGAAGACTGCTGCTGTGTGTGTTTTCACAGCAAATTTTGTTGACTTTCACTGGAAACTCATCTTTAGGGCAGAAAATTTGGCAGATGCTTTTGTTCAGCAGGTTTCTTGACAACCGTGTATGAAAAGCTATTTTTTGCCTTTCACAGGGACTGGTCAAAGGCTAAGGTTTGCTTTTGGTGACATTGCGTTAATTGTCTCCCTTGAGGCTGACAGAACGCTGAAGGCAAGTTAGCATTCCCTGACTCTTGCCTCCTCTGAGTCGGTGCTTCTTGCCTTCTAATAGTACTGTTTATGCCTGCAGCATGGCTGGCTGCCACACTCCATGCTTTGCTGGGATTTCCTCTATCACCTTTTACTTTTGCCTGTCTCCTAAATTTATGGGAGAAACTACCCAGTTCCTTTAGTCTAGTTAACTGCACTTGATGCCAGATGGGAATGGTTTTAAGCAGAAGCAGGGGTAGTAGAAGGTGAAGTCCTTGCTTGAAACTCCATGACCCTTCTGCTTGAGGCATTTTGTTTCCTGTGGTAGATTACAGTGTTTCGTTATGTTTATTGTCAGTGTACATTTCAGGTTTTGATCTCATTTGTCTCAGGGAGAGATGCAAGAGATATCCCAAAAGTCAGACAGCAATATTTCACTCTGGGAAGTGTTTTTAATTTTTACACATAAAATTAAAGATCAAAACCTATAAGGACCCTGAGGGCTCGAGGAATTAAAACAAATCACAATGATCTTGTACTTTTCTTGTATCCTTTTATCAGTGTTTTCTCTTCAAATAAGCTGAGGACTGTCTCTGTTGAATTGGGGTGTTTTTTCAGAGGTTTCTTACCAGACAAACATATGCCTTTATTCTTTGTCCCACTATACTTTGTTCTCCAGAAACTGACCTCTATCAGACTATTGATTTCTTTTGCTATTAAAAGACACTCACTGTGGCAAACTCATGATGTATGTCTGTGTGTATGTGTGTGCATATGGTATAAAAAAATACTCTGACTGTTCTAAAGAAGGTAAAGGCTGAGCATGTTATTCCCCTGTTTAAAATCCTTCAAAATCTCCAGGAAGCAAGGGGAAAGTCACAACTTCCGTGAAATGGCATTTAAAGTATCACATGACTTAACCCCATGAAAAATAGTTCACCATTACAAAGATTATTTATGAATACACTGACACTGCTCACTCGCATATAAGGCATTTTTAGTAGTACATAGGTTGAGCACTTAAAAAAAGGTTTTCTTAATTGCTTTCCCTGTGTCTGTCTCTTTCTCCTTTGTCCACAATAAGTTCACATTTAGAAACTGCACTCTTCCAGTCTCAGTTTGGGGAGGATTAATTTCTCACTTGATTTAATACATCAGCATGTCCTATTCCTCTGATAGAGCAAATAATTATTGAACCATTCAGGGCCACAAAGTAAAAACAAGTCCCAGAATACATGATGCAGGAACAACTAGAAGAAATCACTTTTTTGCCCTCCCTGGATGGTGTCATGTGAGAATGGGAGGTCTATAACTTGTGTATCATTTTGCTTCCACAGAGAGAGAATTAGAGTCGTTAGGTGTTAGTGAAGATGCCTGAAGATGAAATTGATATTGTGGATGATAGGTATAGAGAAAAAGGGGAAAAATAATTTCTCAGTGACACTCTATAAGCAACTAGATCAAATCTTACCTGAAGCCTACTTTCTTATATTTTCTCCAGCTTTATATAAAACATTATGTAAGCTTAAGTGGCATAACATGTTGATTTGATACACTTATATGTTGCAAAATGACTGCCACTATAGATCAAACTTTACCTAAAGCTAGTCCCTTTTATATTTTCAGTTACATGCATCAATATATTCCTTTCATTAAGCCATTTTAAGTTTCTGACACTTTAAAATATAGCCATATAGTCCTACAAACCACTGCTTAAAACATACAAAATGGAAAATCTAGTTATAAAAATTGATTAATAAAATATTTTCCATATAAACTAGGTAGAAATGATCATTTCCTGGAGTTCCCGGCGTGGCGCAGTGGTTAACAAATCCCATTAGGAACCATGAGGTTGCGGGTTTGGTCCCTGCCCTTGCTCAGTGGGTTAACGATCCAGTGTTGCCGTGAGCAGTGGTGTAGGTTGCAGACGCGGCTCGGATCCCGTGCTGCTGTGGCTCTGGCGTAGGCTGGCGGCTACAGCTCCAATTGGACCCCCTAGCCTGGGAACCTCCATATGCCGCGGGAGCTGCCCAAGAAATAGCAAAAAGACAAAAAAAAAAAGAAAAAGAAATGATCATTTCCTTTACTACCATAAAAATAATATAGATCAAGGAAACAGACTGGGCTTTCTGAATTTCCAAATCTTTACTTATGCTAGGGGCTGATTAGCTGATTAGCTATGCCGGTTGAATCTGCTTTAATAATTTTCATTGTGCTTCTTTAGTTGGCCTGGATTAACTTCCTACTGTCTTATTCTTGCCTGTTCTCTCTTCACCTCCTGCATCTCTCTTACTCACTTACACATTACAGCAATACCCTGACATGGGATGGAAAAACCAATCAGAAAACCAGTATCCCATTTTAGCTGGTTGGATGTAATCCAGATAAATTCACTACCCAGTAGAATCAATCAGTAGAAAAAAGTCATTATAAAAGTATGTCTCACTTGTTTTCTCTTCCAGATGGGCTAAATATTTAATAGAATTTCAGGTGTTATTTATTCACTTTTATTAGGTCCTTCTGACACCCAGTCCTATATTGCAATGGGCAATTAAACTGAATATACCTTTGAGGGAAAAAAAAATTTGCTTCTGAGAAATTATTTTCACACCAAAATAATTGAGTCTAATTGAGTTATGACTTAAATATCTATTGTATAAAATCTTTAGTTATAGGTAGTATATATATTTTAAACTATTCGTATTTTCCTATCATGAGAGATTCAGAAACTCTGGTAGGGAATCTTTTTTCCCTGCCAATATGTAATTAATATTGTCACTGATTTGTTATCTACAGTAATGATGTTGCTTATTAAAGTTTCCTAGTATCTTTGTGATTGCTTGCACATAAATAAACTACAACTACACAGTTGTTTAGGATACTTTGAATATCCGTACTACTTTTACTTGGTTATGAAATTTTACTTGGTTTCTCAAGGACAGCTCACTTAATATTTTCAAGCTTTTGAAATAGTGAAAAGTAGATGATCAGAATAGCCTGAAAACAGTGAAGTTAGTAGACTATGTTTTAGTCAACCCATATAATTGTGGCAGCCATACTTCCCTAATTCATAACAATAATAATAATAATAATAATAACCAATTCCTACTGAGTGCTTGCTATGTGCCAGGCATTGTTGTAAGTTCTATACAGGGAATAATTCATGTACACCTCAAAGCAACCCTATTATTGGCAATATTGTTTTGGCAATATTTCTTCCCCCATTTTCCAGACGAAGAAACTGAGACAACAGAGGTTAAGTGACTTAAAGTTTTAGGATGAAGTAAGTATTTTTTAGGATAAGTAAGTATTAAGTAAAATTGCAAATCCTCATCTCTTTTACTTTGTTCTATTCACTACTCTTCCTTTCTCTCTTTTTCCCCTTTGCTTTCTCTCTTTATCTCTTTCTTAGATAGACTTTATCACCTTTTAATATACCATATAATTTACTTATTCATTACTTTCTTCCCTCCCTCCCCTCCGCTGGAAAGGGAGCTCCATGAAGGCATAAATCTTTGTTTACTGCTATACCCCAGGTTTGGAACAGTGATGGCCCAAAATGTATATTTGCTGAATGAATGAAGTTATAGCACCAGCATTAAAATATAGGGTGCATGGCATTAGAGTCCTTGCTTTTATCCACAACCTTATGTTGCCTCAGAACCTACTGGCAGCGAGGGGAACTGTGCTTTCTGGAAAAACAAGAAAAGATAAATAGCTTATGAATCCTGGCCACACCAGGAAATGTGCTTAGCATCTTACATCCCTAATCTCTAATTCTCTTGAAGAACATTTAAAAGTAGGAATATTTATTCCTAGTTTAGAATTAATGAAGTAGGGTCTTAGAGAGATCAAATAACTTACCTAAAAGTCACTTGACTAATAAAGATTAGAGCCTGTCTGATTTTCTTTTTCTTTCCATTTTTTTTTTAACTTCTAAATCAGGCTCATTCTATTAAAACTTTAATTCCTTTTTTTATGTAATAATAATAACTAATGTGTATTAAAAGGTAAACACTATTATAATTGTTTTGCATGCGTTATTCAAGTAATCAATTTCATCTCAGAACTCCAAAAGGTAGACTTTATTATTAAATCTTCACCAGGTAAGAAAATGGATGTAGCACTTGCTTGAGGACACAAGCTGGTGAGGGGGAAAAGTATTCAGAAAACCCAAACACAGGCCACACTATCCTTCTGCTAGAAGTTGCCCCCAGAGCCTGGGTGGACAGTAAGAAAAAAAAACAAAAAAAAAAAAACAAAAAGGGACAGAATGGGTGATAAATTTAGCTTCTATAGACAAATACTTTTGCAAACTGTAATCCCTTCTCTTTACTATAACCATCCTTCTTCATGTGATAATGACTTTGTGGGACCTAAACCATTTGGATAATTGTAACTCTTTTCTTGGTTTTGTCCACATATTTTCATTAATGTAGATACCACTCTGCTTCCTCAGGTTTCCTTTTCTAAAATGGCAAAAGTGGTAAAAATGAACAATCTCTATCAAGTATCAAGATAAAACAAGCATTTTGACTTGACTGGTATTCCTTGGATCATGGTCTTATATGAATAGTCTTTAGATAGTTCTACCAATGAAGATTTTGGTAACTATTATAATTATCCACTGCATGTTCTCTTAAAAGAAAACCGGGAGTTCCCATTGTTGCTCAGTGGATTATGAACCTGACTAGTATCCATAAGGATGCAGGTTTGATCCCTGGCCTTGCTCAATGGGTTAAGGATCCAGCGTAGCCATGAGCTGTGGTGTAGGTTGCCAACAAGTCTTGGATCCCACGTTGCTGTGGCTGTAGTATAGGCAAGCAGCTGTAGCTCCAATTTGACCTTTAGCCTGGGAACTTGCATATGCCACAAGTGCAGCCCTAAAAAGTAAATAAATACATAAAACCACTTTGTAACCTCCATTGATAAGACATGATATAGAATTGAAGGCACTCATTTTCTTGATCCTCCCTTTCCCATTGTTTTTCCCTTTAAGTATTTATTTGAGAGATTTCTTTTAAAGTATGAACTTTTATTTAAATTGTCTCGTATTTCATTTGCTTGTCTTGTGATGAACACTTTTTAGTCACTTTGTAGGTAAAAGTATGTTCATGCCTTTGGTTGAAAATTTATTAATTTGCCTCTTGCACCTCTCCTTTCTTTTTTCTTTTTTTTTTCTCTGTGTGTTGGGATTTTTTTGTTTGTTTCATTGGGTTTCTCTTGGACATGGCTTTGGCATGTGTAAGTTCAGGGGCCAAGGATTGAACCTGCACCACGGCAATGACCTGAGCCACAACAGTGATAACACTAGATCCTTTACTGTTAGGCTCCTCTCCAAGCTTTATTTTTCTCACTTTCTCTGTACCTTTATTTTCTGGACACTAGCCTAATCCTGAAGACTAAGCCTAATTTCTATAGCAAATTATAAACCACTGAGCATCAGAACTAATGTACCATATCATTTCCAGCATGAGGTCTTATGATATTGATGAAACACTGAATCAGGAGCAATGAAGATTAAGCCCCTGCTTATTTTCTAAAGCGTCATTAACTCTTCGTATTGATACCTCTACACTAAATAGCCAAAAGACAGAAACAAAGCCCACACCACAAACAGCTGTTCATCTTCATTGTTGCCAAAGCAGAAACACATTAATATTAAATAACTAGTTTTAGAAACAGTAGCAAAAGAGGTATTTTGGGCTGAGTTGCTGAGAAACATCTTGTATATATAGAATTTTTTTTTTTAACGCGGGAGGAAAAAAAACACCTGCCACAGCTCATCTTTCTAAACAAAATGGAAAAACTGTTAGTTGGTAGGAAACAGTGAAAAAATATATTTACCTAATTCACAGGCTCTTATGATTTAAAAATCCTATGCTTGTCAAGAAAGTAATCACTATTTTAAACAAACTCCAGTATCAAATGTTATGACTAGGAAATTTTTACATTCTCCTTTTCCATTTTTAATTTTCATTTCTTTAGTTTTTTCACTGAGATTTGTGTTGTTATAGGATTTTGTGGTTACTTACCATGAAATAAGAAATGTTTTAATATCAATCACTTTTAAGCTACAAATTACAAGTCTCCATACTGGACATGACAAGTAGAAATTCTGCTTATTGGGATTTATCTCACTCCTTATTTCACTTTTGTACTTCCCTGAATCCTTTTGAGCATAACTATTATTAATTCACGGAGTCATATAGGCATTAATTCAACAAATAATTGAACTGTATACCATCTGAATTAGGTGCTGGGGATAAAGTTTTGAATAGAACACTGCCCTGGTGGAAATTTATATTCTAGTTGAGGAGGGAGAAGGCAATTAAAAATTACAAAACTGATTCAGTATAAGTAAGATAAAGAAAGAAATTAGTCAGGGAAGGGAAATTGACAATGGGAGGTGGGGGGTCAGGGTAGAACACTCCAAGAGGGGATATCTGAGCAAAGACTTGAAGTCAATGAGAACGCAGGTGAATGTTTTCCAGGTAGAGGAAGAGCCACTGGAAAGGCATGTCCTAGCACTAGCACAGAGGCCAGTCTGATTGAAACATGTTGGCTAAAGAAGGAGGAATTAGGAAATGAAGTCAGAGTAATGGCAGAGTGCCAGATTATGTAGGGTTATGTTTTAAGGTTTGGAGCTTTTATTTCAAGTGAAAGGGGCCCTATGGAGAGTTTGGAGAAAGCAATGAGACACGACTTAAGTTTTAAAAGTTGCAAATTGACTGCAGGGGGGCAGGAGGCAACAGCAATAGCATGAGACCCATTTAGGAGGTTTTGCAACAATCCATGATAATTGATGATATCAACATTATATCTTATTCTCTAGAGCTGATTGGATTCCAATAAGGTATTTGTTTATAGATACAGATATAGATATCTATGCACATGACTGTATCAGACCTTTAAGGCTTTATCTGCAGCGTCAACTCTCATCCACTGATAGTGGCTGCCAGAAGTGCTGTGAGGAGAAAGTCTAAGGCCATGTGGCCATGTCCAGGCTCAGAGGGAAAGACTCCCACAATTATGAGAAGAGGCTAGGCAGCATGATGTCAGGCATATTCCATCTCTGTTCAAAGGCAACTGTCATTAGTGGACTTTGAATAGCCAGGACTTGCTTTCTTTTGGCTCAAATAAATGAAAGTACTTAGCATTTAACAATAATTTCCACAACAGCAGCATGTAAAAAGGTTTTTAAAATGGCACTTTCACTAAGAATTTCCTTTACCTAGATTTCTATTCCTTAGGACTAAAGAGCAAAAATGCATAGGTCATTTTCTATGTTCTGAAAAATAACCACTATGCTCCTGGGGAGTATAAACTTGAAAACCATATTATGGGTTTTTTAGGTAAACTGATCTCAACTATTTTCATATACTTTTCAACATGCCTTGAATTTTGAGCCTTGACTGAGAACTAGCTTTGCTGACATCAGCCCTCCATTCTATTTCAGCTTTTCAAGTAGGCTTTATGTATACCAATTTTCATGGCAATTTGAGCAATCTTAAAGTATTCCATTTGGGCACATGGATAAAATATCAGCTAGGTGCGCCTCTCTAGTACTACCAGGATACTATGCTTCACATAATGTTATATTTTTCATCCCCAGGGTCAACTAACTTTATTGATTGCTACTGCCTGTAACCCTTAAATATATAAGAATCTCCATATACATCTGTACAAAATAAAGCTTTGAAAGTATTTCTTCAAAATAGCGATCATTTGCATTTAGCAGGCAGTGCAAATTTATCTTTCTGTATAATGCTGCTACATCTTAAAAAGGCAATATCATAAATGAGATTATCCCTTCAGAAAGCAATTCCAGACTAAAATAAATCAAGATATGGAAACCTTACAAATGGCCTTTAATATATTGGATATTACCAGAAAGTGTGTGCAACTCACACGTTCTAAGACAACAATTTATTGCTGAGTTCTCAATGTAGATTTTCCTTTTATATTATCAGCCTTTACCCAACAATATTAATAATCTTTCATCTTTTCACAGCCGGGCAAATGGGCAAAGCATCATAGAAACTGAAGTCTTCCAATTTAACTTCCTCATTATATGGATAGAGAAACTGAGGCGCAGAGAAGACGACTAATACCCCAAAATGACACAGTGAACGACAAAGACAAGAAGCTACTCTTAACTCACTAAGAACTCTTTTCATGATACTATACCGATTTGATCCAAACTCTTCTTATATAAAACTCTATCTCCAACTTTCAGGAGAAATCAAATATTAAATCGAACCTTTATGGAGGTGATAACTGGACTGTACCACTTTTTTGACTAATGGAAAGATTCTACAGAGTGTTTTCTAACAGTAACCATGAAAATTATAAATTAAATAACTCTCTAAGACTGAGGTTATTCCAATGAGATGAGGGATAGGACTCTGACCTTGGTAATCTTAATTTTTATTTAGTTAGTAGATAATGGTGGGTATAGATGGAATGGAGAAAGGAGAAAAGGCACAGCAGGGTGTGTGTGGGAGAGAAGATGGAGAAAGGAGGAAAGGCAAGTTCACTGCATCTCTCATCCTCCTCCCTTCTGGCCATGTCTGTTACTTTGTAATTTTTATGGTGAAAGAAAAGAAGGCAAATTCAACCTATCTCTTTAGGCCTGAGGTGAATATGAAAGGATTGGGAGGGACCTTTCCTAATAATCCAGCTGATGCTTCAATTATCTTTAGCATATCCCCAAACAAGGTGACATTCAGACTCAAACATAGCCTACTAGGCACAAAACAGGCTTTGCCCTTTTAGTCTCTGGAAACTTTCTACTGCTAATTCAGCTTTAACTGTTAAAAAGTTGGTTCTTAATGGAATATTTTTCTGAGGGTATGTTAGGGGAGCCCCACATAGACATTTCAGGGTCTTTTTTTGTGTGTGTTGGTTTTTTCCCCTGAATGCAAACCAAGTAAGAACTAGAGATAAAACATGTATGTTAATTTATGTCAAGTATTTAGCACAATTCTTGGCAACAATCACATGTCAACATATGCCATAAATAATATTAATGATGCTTTAAATTATAATTAACAGTGCTATTGTTCCTCTTTTTATTATATAAAAGTAATACCATCTCTAATATCTTTAGATGTTTTTTCCCATCATGCTCTATATAACAGTCTTGAGACCCTGGTTAGGCAAAAGAATGTTTTTACCTGATTGTCCAAAACAGCAAGGTGATTTAGCATTTAGAAAGGTGTTGACCACTTCTGCTCCATATAGAGACAGAAAAACAAAAAAGAAGAAACAATTGAAAGTTTTTTGTACCTTTCAATTCTGGTTGGAAATTAGTTAGGTGGATGGAAAATGAAAGAAGATCTATCTTGAAAACATCCAGTCTTTCCTTTATAAGACCACATCACATTTTCAGGGAATAATCTCCAGTAATCATTGTGAGAGCCCAGCAGAACAGAATCTGGAATGTTGTCAATGAAACAGACCTACGTAGTAGTGCTTTACCTAATGCCACTGTAACATCTGAAGAGTCACTCCTCTCCATCTATCAAAAGGGACCACTTTCTTTCCTCTTTTCCTCGCTGCTGTCTCCTAGACAGATGATTTTAGTATAATACCTGTAACTACTCAAGACCTCTCTCCTGGCATGTATTTTGTTCTCTGAATTCTTTCAGGCTATAGCCCTTCTGATTATTTGGTCTGAGATTTCATGCCTTTTACACATTGTTATTCTAAATTCCACAAGTTACTTACTTGTTCATAATCCAGGTCTTTCAAAGTCTTTTGAGTTTGCACACTCTGTTCCACACTATTTGCCCTCATTTTTGCAACATTAGCTAAATTGACTAATATGAAGCCTGCCCAGGATGGTTCAAAATGAAAATAATGAGCTAACTGAGGAGTAAATAATACCAAATGACAAAGTTTTGCTCAAAAAACTTTGCTTATGGTGTAAGTTGTTTGTTTTGATTGCCCATATCCCTTAGCATCCAGTAAAAACAAACAAAAAAACAAATAAAAATAGAGTATTTTGGTAAAAATGAGCAAAGTTTCCCTTTGTAGGCAAGTGTACTTTGCCTTGAAATTTAAGAAATCATATTTGCTTATTAATTTTCTTTACAATGTAATAAATTTGCAGCAACTAAATTATATTTAAAGCACACATTTTCTGAAACGTTAATGATGTGCTAAGTAGAACAGATTAGCTTAGCTGGCATTTTTTTCCCCGACAACCTTCTGATGTGCTTTCTTGTACTGCAGAGGCTGGGAAGCTAAAAATGACATTCTCTTACTCCCTTGGAATTACGTTTCAAGACATGATTTATATTCCAAAAAATCAAATGTATATGCTTAAGACCTAAATTCAGACCTTAATTTAACAGATAGGAAGGAATGGGGTGTGAGTCCCTTTTGCTCCTGAGAAACTTAATAGGAATGATGTGGTTCTGAGTTCACGGTGCCAGCTACTCTGAACTGATTTCAAGATTCTAATTAAGGCAGGATTTTTCCAGAGGCAACGGTTGTGTGATTCACTTCCTGAATTCTCCAGCTTACTGACCTTCCCTGCTATAGCAGTTTCCTTGGTAGAAAGGGTATAGAGTGTTCTGGCAGCCAATTCTGGGAGGCCAGCCTAGAGCCTGTTACTGCAGCCCTCTCACACAATTTCGTCATCCTAATTTCCTGGAAAAAGTCACTTTCTGCTTCTGAGTCTAGAGTAGCTTTTGCAATAGAACTCTCACTGATTCAAATTTGAGGTCTTGAAATTAGGTTTTGAAGCACTATATGTTTTTGAATCTTCTCCAATTACCATTCTATTCCTCAAGAGGCATTTTGTTCTTCAGGAGTCTACTCTTCCCCCAAACTCTGCCAGAATGTTCTACCTTAATTGTTATTCAATAACTCAGAGAAGCAGAATCTTCACTAATTATTGGCTAAATTAACCTAATATTTTTATTTTTCTGCCATCATGTACCATGAACTACTCGTATCCTTCTTCTATTTCAATAACTCAGAGAAGCAGAATCTTCACTAATTATTGGCTAAATTAACCTAATATTTTTATTTTTTTGCCATCATGTACCATGAACTACTCGTATCCTTCTTCCCCTCACTAAACACAAATCATTCAGATAATGCCCTGGTGCCTGCAACCAGGAAGACTGGAGGATTACTGCTTCATTGAATGTAGCTCTGTATATGGAAATCGTAAAGAAAGACAGGTTTCTACAATATAAGCCAAAGGAGGTAAATATTACCTTAGTCTGTCTCAGACTACATAGGAACAGGAACAGTGACCTAAATTCAATGAATCAGGAGATCTTTCCTGAGGTTTGAAATCCTACAAGGAGATTGGAGGTTATTCAGTAAGGAGACCAAGGTAGTAGCAATGAGTCTTGTCCAGTTTCATGCTGTTTCCAGTTTTCTAATTCTTGGTCCTCAAGCATTTCTTGTTTCTGGTCTATTCTCAGACCTGCTTCCTCAGTCTCTTGTTGAATAGCTCCTAAGGTATTTTTTTCAATAAATTACTTCTTATTTAAGTTTTTTATCATTTGTTTCTGTTGTTTCCTATAAATAATACTGATTGATAGAATATTAATTTTCTGTTCTATAAAAGATGAAACTAAGCCACAGAAAGATTGTGTTACTAATCCAAGGTCACAAAGCGAGTAAGCAGTAAAGCCATGATTAAAATTGGGTCTTTCAGAATGCAAAACGCTTAAACAGAGCTGTCTCACTAAGCCCAAATTTGTCTAACTGGTTTTATTTCTCTGGAGTATACCCAGGATGTTCCCATTAAAGCCAATTTGAGTTACTTTAAAATAGGAACGCCAGAAAACAAAAGCCCATACAGTTGTAAAGGAGGAGGATTTGCTATATTGCTTTCAATTCATCATATCTTGGCGCCAGAATGGGATAAAACTTAAATGACTGCACTTGCTGGAGAGAAACAAAACAAAACGAAACAAACTGGCTCCTCACCCTCAAATAAAGCAATAACCTTATGTTAATCTACGATTTAAACTGAATCACATTATCACTTAGGTACTAATCTATATAACCCACTTAAAATTTAAAAGTATGACTCAGAGTTTGAATAGATGCATGCTATATATTATTCTTCATAATGTAGTCTTGGAAATGTCAATGCGATGTCTATTGCAGATACTGACAAATTTCTTGTTCTTAAATGAAGATTATTTTGTAAATGATTTCTTCTGTAGGACTGTGCTCTTTTTGCTTGTATCAAGACTGTATAAAATCCAGCCAAAGATAACAATGACTATTACGTATTTGTTTCAATTTTGAAATACAAATTTAGAACATTTGTTACCTACCTGAGACCGAAATTGCATTATTCTTACTCAAATAGTGCTCATGACAATAGCATACAAGATACATGGCCAATGGCATTCTTCCAAAAAAAATATGCAAGACACATAGTGTCTTATACTAACCTAAATGAACATTGTTTATCTGACCTTTTTTTCTTTTTCTTTTTAGGGCTGCACCCGTGGTATGTGGTATACGGAGGTTCCCAGGGTAGGGGTCTAATTGAGGCAGAACATTAACTCAGATAGTCAGTGTAGGAGCATGGGCTTTGATGCATTCTTTGATATGGCCATTGATTAACATTTGTAGCTTAAGGGCTCCAGGGAGTAACATCCCCAAAGGAGGATGTTTACTATAGGGAGTGTACCTACCCCCAGAAGGACATTAATCTCTAATCCCCTGTCTCAGTTTACAGGAAGAAAAGGTCAAAGAAACTCTGAGCCTTAAGGGACAGTTCCACCTGTAGGTCCCTATTGGACAAAGACTGATATAGGTAACTAAGCAAGGCCAATGGGAGAAGACCACATCTCTCTGGACCCCACATTGGTACCCCCCCCCCAACTTTAAGGAATAAAAACCCTTATAGGACAATAGAGAAGGGGGGCTCTTCTCCCCCTTCCCAGTAACCCTGGGAGCTATCTGCTTTCCTTTAATAAAAACTTTGCTTGCTTGCTGCCTGTGTGTTCACGAAGTTCATTCTTTGACTGCCTTGAACAAGAACGTGGATTCCCATACCATCTTTCCGGCATCATAATCAGAGCTGTAGTTGCTAGACTAAGCCACAGCAACACCAGATCTGAGCCGCGTCTGCGACCTACATCACAGCTCATGGCAACGCTGGATCCTTAACCCACTGAGTGAGGCCAGGGGTCGAACCCACAACCTCATGGTTCCTAGTCGGATTTGTTTCCGCTCTGCCACGGCGGGAACTCCTGTTTGACCTTTCATTGATCTGTTTTATTTCCTAAAACATTATAGATATATAATGTAAACCCCCATTAGTCTCAACCAGTCTAGGTGTAAGCAGATAGGTTAGAGGGTCCCAGAGAAAGAACCAGGAATGGCTTTCTGGACATAAGAGAACGTGTTTTGGCTTAAGCTATTTTGTGATTTAAGCCTGGCCTCAATGAGAGCCCTCAAACCTGTCTCAGTAGTTAATGACCGGAAGGGAGGGAAGGCAGAAACAAGGGAGGAGCAGTCAAAAAAGAATAGTGCAGTCCTGGGGCAGGGTCCTGGTTCCTCAAGGAATATACATAACAATACACCTTTGAGTTCCTGCCCCTATTCTTGTGGAGGGTGGAATGCTAATGTTGACCCTCCTGAGTCCAATCAACAAAAGCTTGGCTCCCGTTAAACTCTGTCCCAATTCTATGCCAAATTCTCCTCTGCTCTAGCCCCCTCATGAATATGCATGTGTCCTTAGCTTAAAAGTTCTCTGATTTTGCTGGTCAGGTAGACACTGCTTTGGGAAAGATTCTGGGTGTTCTCCTTACTTGCCACAGGTAATGCCTTCCTTCTCCCTATCTTTGGCTGGATTGTGTCCATTGGATTAATACCCACCAAGAGGAGAATCCAGTTTTGGGATAAGAATCCAGTTTTGGTAATGTACTTCCCCTTGTGTGATTAGTTTAAAGGGACTTGTGACTCAGCTTTGGCAATGATTGAGTTACATCTTAAGTGATGACATGTGGAAGGAAGACTGCCATGGGATTTGGGGGAATGTTTGCTCACTGAGGAGAAGAAACACCAAAGAAGAAAGGGCTGCCTTTCTTCCTTGAGACTTGGGTGTATCTGCATGGAAAGCCTGGAACTGCAGCAGTCAACCTGCGGTGATAAGGGCTCTTAGCCCAACACAGAGCAGAATTAAAGGGTGGCTCCTTAAGTTATTGAATTGACTCACTCTGGAGCTGATTTCTTGTTATGTAAAATAACAATGTTTTCTACTGTTTAAGGAATTTTGATTTGATGTTTTCTTTTTTTTTGTCTTTTTTGCTATTTCTTGGGCCGCTCCCGCAGCATATGGAGGTTCCCAGGCTAGGGTCTAATCGGAGCTGTAGCCACTGGCCTACGCCAGAGCCACAGCAACTTGGGATCCGAGCCGCGTCAGAGCCACAGTAACTTGGGATCCGAGCCGCGTCTGCAACCTACACCACAGCTCACGGCAACACTATATCCTCAACCCACTGAGCAAGGGCAGGGACCGAACCCGCAACCTCATGGTTCCTAGTCGGATTCGTTAACCACTGCGCCACGATGGGAACTCCTGATTTGATGTTTTCTTTTACCTACAGCCCAAAGCACCTTAGGATACACATAACAAGTATTTCGCAGAAGATCTCAGCACAATGACTGGCTCATAGGAAGTGTTCAAGTAGTGTTTATTAAATCAACAATGAATTCAAGGAAGTTAATGCTATCTAGGATTTACAGACTTGAGGAGGCATTAAAAAGTCCATAATTTTGAGGGCTAAGGATGATAATACAGGGTGACTAAAGGACATAATGGATATAAATAAAGTGGTATGATGGGGGAAAAGACAGGAAAGGCACATTTTATTTATTTTTAATATATTTTTTGTTTGTTTTTGCCACACCTGTGGTCTGCAGAAGTTTCTGGGCCAGGGATTGAACCCATGCCACACTAGCAATAGCCAGAGACACAGCAGTGACAATGCCAGATCCTTAACCTGCCGAGCCACCAGGGAACTCTAAAAAGGCACATTTTAGAACATCTAGTAACCAATTCAGAGCTTGAGCCTTTTCTTCTTGAAGTGAAAACATAAAGTCACAGCAGTGTTCTTTCTCACCCTCCATCCTAGTGTGAATGCCATTCAACCCTTTCACGGCAAAGGCTATCCCTCCACATTTCTAGCCTATAGCCCCTGTACTAGCTGACT
This sequence comes from Phacochoerus africanus, assembly GCF_016906955.1. Lineage (NCBI taxonomy): Eukaryota > Metazoa > Chordata > Mammalia > Artiodactyla > Suidae > Phacochoerus > Phacochoerus africanus. The sequence goes on along the minus strand of NC_062551.1, from coordinate 141,095,849 downwards.
TTCTCTCATTCTCAAAGGGCTATAGTTTCAAAATGAAAAAAAAAAAAAAGGACAACCACCAAATATATAAACTACAAAACAAAACAGAAGAATATGCTTATTGGCTTTTCCTTCTATCAGCATTCCAGGAGACAGACACTGGTCTCTTGAAGGCTCATGTAGTCGGACAGGAAAAATGCAAACTTTTTAGTTTGCAAGGAAGAGTTTCAGATGAGGGAGAATGGTACAGAAATCACTGATGAGGAGTTCCCGTCGTGGCGCAGTGGTTAACGAATCCGACTAGGAACCATGAGGTTGCGGGTTCGGTCCCTGCCCTTGCTCAGTGGGTTGAGGATATGGCGTTGCCGTGAGCTGTGGTGTAGGTTGCAGTCGCAGCTCAGATCCCGCATTGCTGTGGCTGTGGCCTAGGCCGGTGGCTACAGCTCCAATTGGACCCCTAGCCTGGGAACCTCCATATTGCGCAGGAGCAGCCCAAAGAAATAGCAAAAAGACAAAAAAAAAAAAAAGAAAAAGAAAAAGAAAAGAAATCACTGATGAGAAAACCTGCCTGTCTCTGTAAGTGATCCTGAGGCATAGGTACACTCTGCTTCTAATGAGAAGTTCTAAACCATTTACAATAGTGTCAGTACCTCTTGAAAATTATCAATTAAACCTTTATTGAGCAAACACAAAAGCTTTTTCTCCATCCTCATTATCAAGACTTCATAATCAGCTAGCCCTTCAATCTTGAAATGCTCACTTTCAAGTGTCCCTAACAATGCACGACTCTGATCTCTCTCCTGTTTCTCCACCTCCTTGACTCCTAATTCAGCAATTTTCCCCTCCAAGCAGTCAGTACCCTCTTTATATTTTTTTCTCTGTATTGTGAAATAAAATTCATATTTTATAGCAAGAATTTTTTTTTTTAAATTTTATGGCCGTATGGCATATGGAAGTACCTGGGCCAGAGATTGACTGAGTCAAAGCTGTAGCTGCAACCTGCTTATGCTGTAGCTGACCCTTTAACCCTTTGCACCGTGCTAGGGATGGAACTCATGCCTCCACAGCTACCTAAACTGCTGCAGTCAGATTCTTAATTCACTGAGCCACAGCAGAAACTCCAAGACAAGAAAAATTTAAACATAAAAGTTTTCTTTGCTCTTTGGCCTCCTCTCCCTTACTGTGCATTGTGTATCTGCATTAGGCATCAACCAGATCTCCCCTAGTGGCAGGAATATCCTCTTAACTATAAGAAACAATATTCTCCTAGCATCTACAAGAAAACTCCTTAAAGATAACATTCCTTCTTGATTTTGTAAGGGGTCACATGACCTACCAGAATGATGTTTAGAACTGGATTATGTAAACTTTCAATAATATGTCTTTTGAGGTACAGCCCTCTGTCTCAAAAAACTTATATAACTGTGCCTTGATTTCTGATAGGCAGAGCAGTTCTCAGAGCTTTCTGAGCTGCTCTTCCCAGGTAATATCTTCAAATTTGGCTTGAATAAACTTTTCTTAGATTGACTAAGTTTTTATTGATGACATGCACTTACAGTTTTTATATTTAAGTAATTTAATATCAAACCATTTACTTGAAATGTGCAAGACACAAAACTGGTTTGGTAAAATAAAGGAATATATGAAACTTTGACCCCGTTCTCAAGAATCTCAAAATCAAGTTTAGGAGACAGCTAAACCTAAGTAATTCTAATATAAGACACACTGTGATAAATGCCATAACAAAAATCTTTAAGCAATGAAAAAGAAGTCACTGGCCTCCCATCAGAATCTAAATGGAAACTGTCTCACCATGTTTAAGAAAGAATTTAAGAAAGAATTCACCATCCTTCTCCAAAAATTGTTTTCCATTGTGATGACTGTGTCTGCTAGCAATTTCACAGTTAGCTCAGTCACTCATGCTTAAATGATGGGGATTCTTTGCAGTTTCCTCAGATTCATGCTCCCCATCTAGCCATTCACCACGTTCTGTTCATTTCTCTTTTGAAATATCTCTTTCATCCTTCTGTTCTATGGTCATTACCACCTCCCTAGCCTAAAATTGGATCACTTTATACCTATATGCCTGCAATTTCCTAGCAGATGTCTTTGGATCCTGGCCTTCCCTCACCTATTTTTTTCTGTGTATTTTGAAGAACCACAGGATTCTAAAATAGGAAGAGATGCTGTTCCCCAATGCAAAAAACCTCTACAAATGAATGTGAAAATGTAGGTGAGTAGCCATCCACTACCTGAATACTTAGTGATGGAAACATAATTCCTCAAAACTTTTTTCATTTAGCTCATAAATTACTGTGATGGACAGAAAAGTATCCTTTAAATTGCTCAGTCTATATCTTTTTTGCTTTATTTTTCTCCCTTCAATCCTAGTTTTGCTTATTTGAAATATGAAATTCCACCAGGTCTGGGAAGAAAGCTATTTTGCCTAAGTACTGATTCTGAAAAATTTATAAACAGACCCTCTTCCTATAATTGGGCCAATAAAAATTTGATTGCTTTACTGTTTGTTCTTTATAATCACCAGCATTATTTAAAATGTGGGGGTCTAGAAAAAAAGAATTGCTTTATGTAGTTTTTATCATTCTACTTATCCCGCAAATTCAAGAATCTTAAATATTCCATTTTTTTTATTGCTTCAAAAAACAACTGTTGAGTTCTATTTGGCGTTTTTTTGTTTTTTGTTTTTTTTTTGTTTTTTGGTCTTTTTGCCATTTTCTTGGGCTGCTCCTGCGGCATATGGAGGTTCCCAGGCTAGGGGTCGAATCAGAGCTGTAGCCGCTGGCCTATGCCAGAGCCACAGCAACACAGGATCCGAGCCGCGTCTGCGACCTACACCACAGCTCACAGCAACGCCAGATCCTTAACCCTCTGAGCAAGGCCAGGGATCGAACCCGTAACCTCATGGTTCCTAGTCGGATTTGTTAACCACTGAGCCACAACGGGAACTCCCTATTTGGCTTTTTAGCCCATTCAGAATCTGTGTCCTATATTCTAGCCCAACATATTCATCTTCAGTTTCCTATGAAGCATCTCCTGCTTTAGCTCAACTGGGATCCTCACGTTGGCATTCCTTTTCATTCATTCACTTATACTTCCAAATCTCTCCTTATATTCATCCTTTTGCTTGAAATGACTTATCTCCACTCTACTTACCTTAATCTTCTCTTTCTTTTAAAAATCAGTTCCAGACTGTGTAGTATGAAATCTGGACTCACCCAAAGAGAGGTTTGGACTCCTGGGAGGAGGAATGTCCTAGGCTCTTGAATTGCCTGCCTGATAAGAGTGTCTTTGTTTGCTGAGGGCTTTGGCCACTACTTGACAGTCTAACAACGTGATCTATGACCAGGGCTTTGAGTACATGCTGCAGTTCTGACCTCTGGAAGAATTAATGACTAAAGGTAGCCTGACCTTTGTGAGGGGCTGAGACTGAAACACAACCACACGGGCAGGAGTGATTGAGCCCTAATAAAAACTCTGGACAACAAAGGCTGTGAGATTTTCTGGTTGGCAACATTCTGTGTGTACCCTCCCCTACTGCAGCCAGAAGGAGGTGACACCATCCACGACTCCAGAGGGAGACAGCGGCCAGACATTGTGCATTTGGGCTCCTCCCAGGCTCTGCCCTACACATTTCTTCCTTTGACTGATTTTTGTATCCTCTCTCTGTAATAACCATGAGTATAATAGCTTTCAATGAGTGCTTGAACCCCTCTAGTGTATTATCAAACCCAAGGATGGTCATGGGCATCCCTGAATTTGTGGCCAGTTGGCTTGAAATTGAAGGTGGTCCTGAGCACCCACAAATACATGACTTAAGTCTGAAGTGAGGGCAGTCTTACCATGCCCTCAAACTGTACAGTTGGTTAAAATCATTGTACAGACCCACTTCCTTCTTAAAGCATCCTCTAAGGACTCTACCTCACTGATATCCTCTTCCTGTAAATTGCTATAGTATTTATATTGAGTATCATAAACTCTGACATTAACATATGTCGTTGCAGGTAGGTAATAAGCAGACATTATAAGCAAAGGTTTGGATTTTGGTAACCACGGAAATTTAGTAATCTGGTAACTTCTGAAATGAGGAGGAAGTAAAAGAAAAGAAGAAATGATCATCTATATAATGCTATGCAAAAGTGGAAGACAGAGAAGATAGAGCAATGTTCACATTTTTTTTTAAGGAACCATTGCTTTAAAGACATAGATCAACAGTTCTAGTAACATTTGTTGAGTACATGCTAGACATTGAAAATGTGCCACCATCTTTCCAGGGATGAATACTTAATAAAGGTACGTGATCATTGTTCCAACATTTTAGTTTTTGACAGAAAATCATTCCAGAGTTTTTTCAGGCTTTGAGGATCAATTTCTGCCTCTCCCACATCTTAAAATTCCAGCTGTGCAGAACTCTCTATATGTTCACTGTCTATGACTAGTTTGCCCCTTAATTATAATAACTTTTTCTCATTTCCCTTTTGTAAATAAGATGCCAATGGTCAATGTGGGCTCCTGCCCAGTTCAACAGAAAGAGGATTTTAAGTGATGTACGATATCCCCAAATAGAAACAGGTATCATGACCAAGATACAAGGAGAGCAAGATGGAAACAAGGCACAAGAAACCAGAAGGAATAGAGGAATTAAAGGGCCAGAAGTGGGCTCCAGTGGCATCTGTACCTGATTTAGGGATGATATCCATGGAATCTTAGAAAACTCCTGAAATCAGAAATGGTGAGGGACTAACTCTTAGTTTGAGTACAGCAGCAGGTGGTAAAAGAGAGCATGGGAAGGATGAAGGTATTTATTGGCCAGAAGTTTGATGTCCTTGCCTTGTGCAATAATATATCTTGCTTTCCTGGTTTTATTTTTACTTCTCTGAGAACTATTAAAGGGACCAAGATTCGCCTTTCCTTGGGCTTAGATTATGACAGACTATATTCTTCTTCTTCTTCTTTTTTTATCCCAAGATAAGGCTTTTCAGAAAGAAAAACATCTCAAATAGGTATCCTGGAGGGTCCTGAAGGACCCTAGATTGGGACAATTCTGTAAAAACAGAATGTTTGATTATCTGCTTGTTCTGTTCAAATAACACTACAGATCCTGGCTGAGCCAGGGAGATGTGCAGTAGATGAGTAACAAGGCAAGAATTCATTATTTACCTGCTAGAGTCCTATGGTAACCTATCGATGGAATAAATGTGTAAATCCCTACATTATAAGCAGTCTTCACATTCCACAAGACCCTTTCATAGATAGTTAAACCACCTGCAGCTTTGCTAACATCCACCCTCAATATTGGAAAATTGATCAATCAAAAGAAGGCATTCGATTTTGATGTGCTTAACCTGTTTTCTGTTTGAAGCATTAGCTTTTATGAATTAGATAAGCAAAGCATAGTGTGTCCAGTTCCAATAATGCTCTCTGACTCCAATATACTAGAAAGAATTGAGAGAAAACTTATTGATGTTGAAATTTCCAGTATGAAATACATGTTTAGTTGAAGTGATATTAGCTAGTACTTTACATACTGGGCTGGTAAATACTGATCAATGACAGCTGGTGCTGTTCTTGAGCAAAGAGAAACTATTCTTCCTGGTTAAAAGAGATGCATTTATTCAGCAAACAACATATATCTTTATAATATTCTGTATTCAAATAGTTTTCTGAAATAATACCATATGTGTATCATGAATATATATGGAAATATCAAGGTTCACTCTGCAAATTGTTTGAAATAGGTATTTCTCTTTTCAGTAGAAAAATTGCTCCTATTTCATAGCTTAAAATTTTTTTTCCAAAGGTGCTTTTCTTAAGATAATTTGAGAACCTACTGAAGGTTTTTAATATCTTTTATGAGATCAGATGAATAAATTACTTTCAAGTAATCAAGATAGCTGATTCCCCAGAATAGAATTTTTTTTTTCCTCTAAATTTTGGTGGTTTAAGAATTAACATTTTACTTTGTTTTAAATATATAACCTCTACTTCTTTAAGAAGTAAACAGAAAAAAAAATAAAGAAAAAATATGTACTTGTAAAATATACTGATGTAAATACATGCATTATAGGGAAAGATGATGATAAATAGATCAAACAAAACATCTCAGGTAAAATAAAACCTAATGTTTTCTATGATTAGAACCTCTTTACCCATTTGTTAATATCTGCTTCATTAGGATAGAATGTTAAATTATATAATTTCTATGTTTCATTCAAAATAGAATGCTAAATGAGATGGGAATTCATCTCATATCTTTTTATATTACAGAAACAAATGTATGCTAAATTAAAACTTATGAGCTAATAGCCTCCATGGTCCCTAGCACAGTACTAAACACTCACATGAGTTAATTGATACTTATGGAAATGAATACTGTTTCTGTAAGTCTGAGCCTGGGCCTGTCTAGTAAAGTGTACAAACAGAAAAACAGGGAAGTTTCTAACAGCTGAGAGGTAGTAGCCATCTAACAATTTCCTTGGAACGGTTTAGCAGTTCTCTGTATGTGTTATGATGACGTTCGCCGTATTCGAAATGACAACAATATAAAACATGCCTTCATCTCTCTCAAATACCTCCTTCGGGTACGTTAGGAAGTATCCTGCGGTATGACAGCGTGATGCAGTAAGATAGTGTGATGGACTAGTTGACTTCCCAAGGTCTATTAATCTATGAAGTGAAAATTAATATCCTTTCATCAAACGAGGCTGGTATCCAATTATCAGTAGAGCAGATGTTGTGCTTTTCTGCTGGGTATAAAGGAAAGGGATGTGCACATCATGCTTCAAGAGATGTACAGTATAAGCAGGACATGCTCACTCTGCCTTGCTGCTATCCTGAAGGTAAATTGCTTGAGTGTGCAGCAACCTCCTGCAGTCCCTCCAAATATCAGAAATGAAAAGCACAGCTATGAATGGTCTAGGCTTGGCTCTCTTCATCAGTAAATTATGGGAATGTAACTCGTACAGCTGCTCTGGGTACCTGCTGTCTGCCAGATCCCCTTGCTTCCATTACTTCTGCCCACTGGGGATAGCCAGTCATTTCCAAAAGCTAATTTGCAGCTGATTATGTAATCTGCCAAACCCAATCAATGTGCATACTCATGACCACTCGTAAAATTATTTGCTTTAATCATAGGAGAACTTTAGGTCATTACTCCACTGTAGAGAGTATATTCAGTAGAGATAGTTGTGGGGGTGCCCACTACCCAGCTGTCTGCCAGGTCTCTTGGCTTCCATTATTTTCATCTTGTGGATGCAGCCATTTCTATCCAAAGTCACTTCAAAGGCAAATCCATTCACTATCAGTGAGAAATCCTCTGCTGACTACTGACTTCTGAGGCCAGCAGGATAAATATAAAAACCTTGAGGACACTTCAGGATTTGGGCTTCTTTTGTTTTCTTTTTTTAAAAAAATTATAACATTAGTTTTCACCAAGAGTTTGTTCTCTTCTATGTAGCAAAACAAACTTTCCTTAGGTGTCTAACAGAATGGTCTTCTAAAAGCCAGACCTTTGGTTGGGATTTACTGGGTGTGCCATACTTCTCCATATGTGTAAATCACTGTTTGATGTTTTTGTTTTTGTTTTTGTTTTTTGGTATTCATAAAGTTCTTTTGTTAAAGTGAACTGGATCATCATCATACTTCAACACATACATAGGGACTGTAAATTTTAGACCTTGGAAGTATGCACACACCTAGTGCAGAAAAGGTAAAGATATGCCATGTATATTGCTATTCTCCTTCCTCTTTTCTTCACATATTGTGTGTGTGTGTGCATATAGATATGGCACTATGACAGGCACTCAGGATACAACTGAATACAATGAAGACCATGTTCCTGCCTTCAGGGTACTTCCATTCTAGTGGGGATAGAAACATTGGTGCCTTTATCACAGCATCCTTTCTTCCTGAGCCCTTTCAGAGCCATGACATCCTTCCCAACCTTTGCCCCAGACAGTCGCTCCCAATCAATGAAAATATGCACAGAATGAGACGTAACAGTCTTCTCTGATCTAGAGCCATCTATCAGTGGTAGAGAAAAGTTCAGCCACAAAACAAAGTCCACACCACATTACATGGAAACACCTGAATCAAAATATTTAAGCCGTAATAAATGCCAGATCAATGTATAGACCATTAAGTATTTAACAAAAAGCCTCTTCTCAATGCTGGATCTTATTAAACTGCCAAATAATGTGATTCTGTTTATTGATTTATGCTTCAAGTTTATAAATACAACTTAAATTGCTCACTATTAACAAATAACAGAGAATTGTTCATGAACCAAAAAAATCAAACATAATGCCAAAAACATCAGTTGTACATTTTCTTCTATATATAAATATATTTCAAGAAAATATATATTTTCTTTTTGGAGTTCCCGTTGTGGCACAGCAGAAACAAATCTGACTAGGAACCATGAGGTTGCGGGTTCGATCCTTAGCCTTGCTCAGCAGATCAAGGATCCAGTATTGCTGTGAGCTGTGGTGTAGGTCACAGATGTGGCCCAGATCTGGTGTTGCTGTGGCTGTGGCGTAGGCTAGTAGCTACAGCTCTGAATAGACCCTAGCCTGGGAACCTCCATATGCTGCAGGTGTGGCCCTAAAAAGGCAGAAAAAGGAGTTCCCGTCATGGCGCAGTGGTTAACGAATCTGACTAGGAACCATGAGGTTGCAGGTTCGGTCCCTGCCCTTGCTCAGTGGGTGAACAATCTGGCGTTGCCGTGAGCTGTGGTGTAGGTTACAGACGCGGCTCAGATCCTGCCTTGCTGTGGCTCTGGCATAGGCCGGTAGCTACAGCTCGGATTCGACCCCTAGCCTGGGAACCTCCATATGCCGTGGAGTGGCCCAAGAAATAGCAAAAAAAGGCAGAAAAAAAAAGAAAAGAAAAAGAAAAAGATCTGTGATTAAATTTTAACTCAACATCTCATAGATTAATGTGGCTACAATTGCATTATGTATATTATTGGCAATGACATCTTAGTTTAAGTTCTAGCTCCAGTTATCAGAGTTGATGTGGCTGAGAATACAAAAAAAACATAAATGGCCAAATTGGTGACTATAAGATTAATCTAAATGAGGAAATTATAGCACATTTCTTCGTGGCTAAGCGGAAATGAATCTATTATCCATGAGCATGCAGGTTTGATCCCTGGCCTCACTAATTGGGTCAAGGATCTGGTGTTGCTGTGAGCTGTGGTGTAGGTCACAGACACTGCTCAGATCTGGCATTGTTGTGGCTGTGGTGTAGGCCAGCAGCTACAGCTCCCATTAGACCCCTAGCCTGGGAACAAACATTTGCTGTGGGTGCGGCCCTAAAAAGATAAAAGACAAAAAAAAGAGAAGAAATGACAATAATCACCTTCTTAATTTTATTTTAGTCTCCACCAGGACTCTAGTTTACTTTTTTTTAATTTTAATTTTTAATTAATTACTTTTTTTTGGCTGTGGCGTGCAGCAGCTTGATGTGGAATCTTGCTTCCCAGACCAGGGGCTGAACCTGGGCCACAGTGGTGCAAGCTGGGAGTTCTAACCACTAGACAACCAGGGAACTTCCTCCTAGTTTTATTTCTAAAGTTAAAGCTCATGGAAGTTCCCTTGTGGCACAGCAGGTTAAGGATCCGCATTGCCACCATTGTCACTGCAATGGTTCTGGTCGCTGCTGTGGTGCAAGTTCAATCCCAGGCCCAGGAACTTTCACATGCCACAGGCACAGCCAAAAAAAAAAAAAAAAGTGAAAGGTCAGTTTTTGATAAGGGCAATGTCTTGCTTTTGGAAGTGGCCAATTTTTCTTCACATCCATCACATAAAGAGGTCCCATCTTATTTTCTTATGCAAATTTTTCTGAAGTTCCAAAGATCAAATGAAGGTCTTACCCTCAAAGTTCTTCACCTGCAATAGACTCTTCTCTAAGATATATCTGCACTTAATATTTGTAGCAACTATGCTGATCTGAAATGTTACATTGTAACTTTCTTATTTGGTATTTTAAAATTGTCACAGATTTGTCTCAGTAAAACTGGAATTAGTATGCAAATAGTACCAAAGAATGCATATAGATTTTCTATGCATTTATTATTGGCCCACATATACATTTTCATTTATTTACTCTCTATACATGTGCCCTCACACATGCACACACACGTGCATCTCTAATTGGGAGGGACCTAAAAATAGGTTGTTGTCCGATAAAGACATAACTTTTTAATTACTTGGCATATATACATAACTTATTTCTATTCTTATGATGATGAAGGCATATTTTCTTTAAGTCAATATATCATTTGTGACATATTAATGATGATTCAATGAATAAAATAAACTTTAACCTTACTATGAAGTAAATATTTTCAACATTGTTAATGTAATTTGAGGGCTCAATGATCCCACACCTCTGGAATATGGCTGAAACTCTCAACCATCAGTTTTCTGGGTTTGCCCCAAATTGAGAAATATTAAACCTAGGTTTTGTCATCTGACTCTACTTCTAAGATTTGCATGACTCTAGATAAGCCATTCAGTCTTGAGAAACCTTAGTAAACCTATAAAATGAAAACTAGGTGATCTTTATTGGCCCTTCACAAATAAAAAAATGTTTCTGTGTTAATAGAAATATGCTGACCCCTCAGGTAATATGTCAAAGAATGTCAAATGAGAGTGAAAAGATAACATTCAGAAAATATAAACAGTGAATTTCAATGGGGTCCTGCTACATAACACAGGGAGCTGTGTCTGATCTTTTGGGATAGAACATGATGGGAATGATATGAGAAAAAGAATGTATATATACATTTGACTGGGTCACTTTGCTGTACAGCAGAACTTGGCACAACATTGTAAATCAACTATATAATTTAATAAAAAATACATACATCTGACCTCAATAGAATTAATAACAGCTATTGTCAATCACACAAAAACCCTTTGTTAAAATAAAACACTTTCATTACTTCTTTATATGTTAAAGTTATATACTGATCAACATCTTGCTACATGTACCACATTCAGAAGGCAGAATACATTGAAAGGATCAACAGTGAAGTAAAAGTGATTCTATTTCAACTTTTGGTAAATTTGAATACATCATAAGAATATGCCCTACGGTCATTTGGTCAGAAGCCAAATCTTTTGTAAAAGAAAGATACACTCCCGACCTGAAGGTTGCAACACTGAATGAGCACATAATTTTGTCAGTAAAACTCTTGTGGCCTGAAACGATGTTAAAACACTCCCAAGGTCTAGGGCTGACTTCTGGGATTGGCTTGATAACTTTGCAGATGCAGGTCACAAAGAACTCTCGGAATGTGATTTGGGAAGAGTGAGAAAAATGAAGACAAAGCATTTTGACTGCTTTTCAGGCACCTTAACTGAACTCCATAGCATATTCAGCACATTTGCTATGCAAAGCTGGGTGTTAGTTAACACAGAAGGAGGAGTAATATTCCATGTTTCTATGAGGTTAGAGAATTCTGAATTCAACAGCTCACCAGGTTTGTTTATTGAAAAGTTTTTCAGAACCTCTAGTGTGTTTAATATATAATTTGATGCTTCAAGATGATGATATAGTACTCAGAGTCTCCAAAACTCTTTGACCAACAGAACCATTCTGTTTCAAAATATGCTACAAGACTATGGTCAAGTATATAAGTTCCTCTCTATCTTCAAAAGCCTTTGTTTCACCATTACACAGCACATGTATTAAATTTAATTCACTAGTGGCTCAACTAAAGAAAGTGGAAAGAGTTTAGTTTGCAAGAACCCTGAGACTTACACAGAAATTCCACAGAGTTGAAGCATTTTTATTTATTGATTTTATGAAGATCAGTGCCAGGGCATTGTACAATAAATCATCTGATAGGGAATGCTCCTCTGCTTGTGATGAGATAAGCTGAATCAGAGAGTGATAGGTCCTTTTGTTAATATTTTTATGGTCGCAAAATATCAGCATCTGTATTTGCACCAAGATGATTAATTAAAGACACACAGAGCCAATACTAAATATAACTGATGTGGATAGCCTTGTAGTGTGACTAAACACATAATAAGGAACATCTTTTTTCTTTACATGCAAATTTATTACTTATTTATTTATTGTCTTTTTAGGGCCACACCAAAGGAGTATGGAGCTTTCCAGGCTAGGGGTCTAATAGGAGCTATAGCTGTGGGCCTATGCCACAGCCACAGCAACGCCAGATCCAAGCCAAGTCTGTGACCTACACCACAGCTCACGGCAATGCCAGATCCTCAACCCACTGAGCAAGGCCAGGGATTGAACCCACGACCTCATGGTTCCTAGTTGGATTCGTTTCCGCTGCTCCATGATAGGAACTCCTTTACATGCAAATTTAAATTGGAGAAATTCTACTTCAGAATTTGCAAAACAAGAAACCTCAAAAAATGCATCTATTTTAGAGTTTCTTATTTTAATATCAACACTATAATTACATACTGCAGATATGTGTGGATTCATTGGAAATGGATCCAATGGAAATTACTGGAATTTTGGATGTAAGTAAATTATAAAATGTGATACATGAGAAACTCCATAATAGTTTTCTTAATTAAAGTACCATTATTGTTCTTTATGCTCAAACCAAAACCACTATTTCCTTTAAAAATTGAAACATTTCTTCCTTTTTGTAGAATCAGGTATTATATTTTAAAAATAACTATCAATTATATGAAAAATAAATATTTCCTGATATGAAATATTTTCTTCTGGGATTATTAAAGGTTAAAAAAGCTCTTATCATCCCCCATAGTATACTTATAAAATATACCAATAGAAAAGTATTTAATATATCCTTTATTACACAAAAGTAGAAATGAGAACATTATTTGTGGTAACTTTACTGTATTTAAGGAAAAATACTCAGTAATCTGTAATGTTTATTTTACCAGTGTTTTAAACGGTGTGGTGTTTGGTTTGAGTACAGTATATGCAAGGACTAAAGATCAGTGACACATAAAATTTGTTTATCTGTTCAGAGAAAAACTACGTATGACATTTCTAAGCTCAGTAATACTTAGAAGGAAACAAACACTAATAAAACTTTTTTGTGTGTGTCTTTTTTTTTGCCATTTCTTGGGCCGCTCCCGTGGCATATGGAGGTTCCCAGGCTAAGGGTCCAATCAGAGCTGTAGCTGCTGGCCTATGCCAGAGCCACAGAAATGCAGGATCCGAGCCGCGTCTGTGACCTACTCCACAGCTCACGGCAACGCTGGATCCTTAACCCACTGAGCAAGGCCAGGGATCGAACCTGCAACCTCATGGTTCCTAGTCAGATTCGTTAACCACCGAGCCATGACGGGAACTCCAAAAATTTTTTAAATTGCTTAACTCATAGGAACAAAGTAGAATAGAAACTATGATTATTAAAAAACCAAGAGTTTTGTCGTATATATAAAGTGGATGAGAAAAACCACATATGCATAGTACAATACAAAATGTAGCAGATTAAGTAATTTCTCCTGATAGAAGAATTGCAGATACAACTGTATGCATAATTTGGAAAGGATTAATTCAGAAGAATCTTGTAGAAATCAGTTGTATTACCTCATAAGTAGACTTTATATAATAACTCAAAAAGCTAAAGTCTGGAACATTTGTTGTATAAACTGGGAATATTGAGTTCACTAGTTTGCTGCATATATTTTCCTACTTGTTTTCTGTCTGACTGATACAGAAATCTATCCCCATCTCCACCTCCCAAAAAAGTAAGCTTATGAGGAAAAGCGCCCAGCGTGGCTTTTATCTTGGCAAATCAACCAGTACTTCAGATCTGGTTCTTAGTTTTTTGAGACAAAAAACCTTATTTTTTTCTATGTTCTTTAGCTGCTAAAATTGGGTAAGGGAAACTTGCTGCATAAATTTAGAAGTTTATGAGATATGCCATGTTCTAAATGTGTATTAAAAACTGTGGTTGACCGGTATTTTTCTCCTAAAAGCAAACCAACATTAACACTGATAGTTACTTTTATTAAGTACATTGGAATTTATATATATTTTACTGAAATATCTCAAAGCTCTCATAGATATACGTTGTTACCTTATGTTTTTAATTTATTTTTTTCCTAGGGTCGTTCCCTCGGCATATGGAGGTTCCCAGGCTAGGGGTCGAATCAGAGCTGTAGCCCCTGGCCTACGCCAGAGCCACAGCAACACGGGATCCGAGCCGTGTCTGCGACCTACACCAAAGCTCACAGCAATGCCAGATCCTTAACCCACTGAGCAAGGCCAAGGATCGAACCCTCAACCCCATGGTTCCTAGTCGGATTCGTTAACCACTGAGCCACGATGGGAACTCCATATACCTTGTTACCTTAATTTTACAGAAGAAACTGAGGCTCAGGGAAGTTAGGTATCCTGTTTAAGATCACACAGCTAGTAAATCCCAAAGTCAAATTCAAACTGCTGTCTTACCTTGTTTTAATACAGTGTTCCCCAAATGAGATATGTATAAATTCCTTTTAAAGAGATAATATGATCTTGTGGACCTGAGATGAAGGGCATAGACTTACAATTTCTAAAACTTGCTCATTATTCACTATAAAGGAAACATCTTACAAAAAAATTGGTAAAATGACACAATTATCATTAAAAAAAAAAGACAAAATTTCAAAATTCTCATAGAATTTGTGGGCCCTTAACTATGTGGATGAGACTCTCAGCTGAGAAATGGGTTAACTTTTCAGATCACAGGACTGGAGTCAGAAAAAGCCTGACCCAATGGTTCACTCACGCATTAGCTCTCTCAGCTTCAGTTTCTTCTGTAAATTGGGATGAAAATATCCACTGTTAGGGCTGTCATGAATGTTAACTGAGAAAAAGTATTTAAAATTATTTAACACAGTGTCCGCCACAGTGCAATTGCTTACTGGATTGTAATGACTATGATTTGGATTCCCACCCCAATGCTGCCCACTAAGGCATGCTGACCTCCTTCATGGTTATCATAATGTTGCTCCTTAAGCCTGGAATCACATTCAGCCCCCAAGAATTCATTGCTTCTTGCAAGACAAGCCCAGGTGCATTTGTCTGCTGAAAAACCTCTCCTGGACAGGGCTTACGGGGGCTTATTTACTCAGAGGGACAGTAAATTGTTTTGTCTCACTGATTCCCTTGGCAGGCTACCAGTTCACAGCTTACACTCTTTTAATTAGAAGCTTTAAGATCTACAAACTGTTTATGAGGCAGTCAAAGGCCAACAACATTTTGTTCAAAGTAATGCCTAAGCCTTAGCTCTTTACTCTTGGAAGGCAGAGGTATTTCCACACTCTTGAAGTAGCACTTAATTTTGGCTCCTCTGTACTACTGACTGTGAAAAGTTTCTGGGTGGAAAATATGTAAAATCAGCTAATCCATAGCTCCTCTCTGGTGTTACAGAGAAAGGCAACAGGCCAGAGCAGATGGAAAAAATATGAAGGTGATTTCATAGCTCCCGTAAGAAGGTACAAAGCGCCCTGCTTTTATTGGAGGAGCTTTCTTCACTCTATCCCAATCTAGCAGGCTTTGAAAGGTTCATTGATCTGTGGTTAGATGAGCCCACTGGAAATTTTTACATTTGCACACAACCTACCGTTTTTGCAATTTGCCAGAGTGATGGACAAATTAGATGGACTTGCTACTCTTGAGAATCTTAATTAGTAGCCTAATGAAACGACTATTTGTAGAGTTGTTTTCTCTCACTTGAGCTTAGTTCCAGGGCCTCTACCTGGGCCAGAGATTTATATCTGAGTTGAGTCTTCCTCATTCTAAATTCCTGGGTTCAATGCAGATATTTCTCAATAAACTATATTCACAAAAGTGCTATGTACCCATCTGACTGGGAAATAGTCAATTTAACTAAGCTCATAAGGAACACTAAAGCAATTTCACAGCTGATTTAGACCCATAAACCTTTTACACCCTTTTTATAGGCAAGCCATAGAATTTGAGAGTTGGAAGCAAACTTTAAGAGCATCTGGCCCAATCACTCCGTTTTAGAGAGTCTATACTCCCAGGGGAATGAGGGTTCCTTGAGGACAGAAACCACAACTTATTTGTCAATATTTTGAATGAGTTGAGACATGCCTGAAACCTTAACTAGTAAGAACTTGACTTGAGGTATTTTTGGATAACTAACAATGTCCTCATCATTGTACATATAGCCTAAGTAGATCATCCTATTTCACTCAGTTCTAAACAAATGAAATATTAAATGCAAATAGATGGTGTGGCCTAGTATGCTTCAGTAACCAGGCAACAGGACTGCATTTTTCATTTTTCAAATGGCAGTGGGTATGGACATTTCAATATGTTGCTATTATGTCTATAGAAGCAACCTTTGTTCTATGGGTTAGTGCAAACCACGCTCTGATGAATATTACTATAGGAGGGAAGAAGATGATATCAAATTTCAACACAAATCAGTAGCACATGGAAAGGACACCTTCAGTAGAGACTATAGCACAGAGGTGCCACCTAGTGACTGCATTCTTCTGACTCTAAAAAACACACGTTAGCATGGAGAATGAGGTTTGTATTTACTTCAGGTCATCTTTAAATCCATTATAACACAAAATGTCTATTCCTGATTCGCTTTGCTCTGTTCAATTCAGAAGATAGACTGAAGAATGTTCTGTAAGTCCTTAAAAACCACAAAAGCAAAACAGCTTAAGATGTTTATTCAAGTGCTCTGCTCCTCATGGGCACACCTATCCTCTCTTCTAAACAAATCCAATACACAGAATTTCTAACCTACAATGTGATGAAAAAGATAGAATGATTCCTGCCTCCACTCTTCTATGTTAGTGTCATCTCCTAAGCTTATTATTATTTCTTTCATTTAGCACAGTGTATAGGACAAGACAGATACCTGATAAAGGACTTGGGTGAGTGAATACATTAATGAGTGAATAACTGAGTCCTTGAACTTAAGAAATGTCAAGAGATGACACTGTCTTGGAAAGTAGACAGGCAAGATTTATCCTATCCAGACGACATGCATTAAGACAGCCATCTAGATATCTAGGTATAATCTCATTTTGAAATCTGAGAAAAACCCTGCAATCAAAGAATTTTGGTGGTTCAAGTAGAAGAGAGTGGTGGAAGAAGAGGTGAAACCAGAAACAGGCCAAAAGAAGTGCTATAAATGAAACATGAGGACTGGGGAGCTGTATCACTATTTCTTTCTACTTGGCAACAGAAATAACTTTTTTTTTGTTTTTTGGCCACGGCCACATCATGTGGAAATTCCCAGGCCAGGGATCAAATCTGCACTACCACAGCGACTGGAGCCACTGCAGTGACAACACTGGATTTTTTTTTTTTTTGGTCATTTTGCCGTTTCTAGGACCGATCTGGCGGCATATGGAGGTTCCCAGGCTGGGAGTCTAATCGGAACTGTAGCCGCCAGAGCCACAGCAACTCGGGATCCAAGCCGAGTCTGCGACCTACACCACAGGTCATGGCAATGTTGGATCCTTAACCCACTGAACGAGGCCAGGGATCAAACCCGCAACCTCATGGTTCCTAGTCGGATTCGTTAACCACTGAGCCACAACGGGAACTCCACAACACTGGATTTTTAACCTACTGAACCACAAAGGAACTCCAGCTTCTCATAAAATATACTTACTCACGGTGTGGACCTAGTCAAGTTGCCATTATCAGTTGTGAAACAGTATACAAGATACCTCTGTCTTTGTCTCGCTTTTTCTCTCTCTTACACACACACACACACACACACACACGCTTCTTAAAAAACAAGCCTTTAGGAAAGGCACAAGCTGATATGCTGACATGTGTGTTGCCTAACAACTGTAGTGCCCTGAATTTATTGCTGCTACTCCGATACAATAAAAAGCAGTGAGTAAATGTGATGGGCCCAGATCGTGAATTGGAAAGATTTTGATTGCCTAGCTGCATGATCCAAGGCAGAGAGGTCCATTACACCCATGAACCAAACAATGGTTTTTTGAAAACCACTAACATCTTCAAAACCTCTAAGACATGGATGTGATATTAAAAATGGCATTTATTTTGTCCATTTGATTGTTTAGATGAACAGAACACAGCTGGCACTTTTCAGAAAAAATGCCCAAACAGCAGCTTCTCAATCTATAACGGCTCAGGTTTGTGATCATCATCAGGGAGCCAATCAACAGATGAATATGGGTTATTAGATTATTGTTACAATAGGATGAGAATGTAAGTAATGAGCCTGACTAGCGTCCATGAGGATGAGGGTACCATCCCTGGCCTTGCTCAGTGGGTTAAGTGTTGCCATGAGCTGTGGTGGAGGTTGCAGATGGGGCTAGGATCCTGTGTTGCTGTGGCTGTGTCTGTGGCCAGCAGCCATAGATCTAATTTGACCCCTAGCCTGGGAACTTCCATGTTCTGCAGGTGTGGCCCTGAAAAAAAGCAAAAAAAAAAAAAAAAAAAAACAAAAAACCACAAACAAAAAAAACCAAAAAGAATGTAAATAAAGCCTTTAACATTATGCAACAATACCCCTTACAAAAAAATACTTGCTGAGTTTGTGGGTTTTAGGGTAAATTTTTTAACCTCCCTAAATTTTAAATTCTGTACCTGTAAAATTAACCCAAATAATTCAAATATTACAAGATTATTTTGAGAAATAGCTGTTTATTGAAAACACTTTTTAAAACTGTAGTTCACCTTGCAATATGAGTTATGTTCATCACCATCTTCAAACAAGTGCAAAAGAGCCTTGTCTATTTGCAAAGTCCCTATTTAGCCTACTGAAGGTAAACAGTGGGACAAAGTTGCAAAGTCAGATATTACAACTGATCAGGTGATCAGGCAAGGGCCTGGGATCTGGATCCCTGGCTTACTGATTTATATGCCAATAGAAAGGCTCTTCACTTAATAATATTCCTTCAATGTGCATGATTAACTTTGAAATTTGCACTGCTGGAAATAATTTAGGGTTAAATAGGCAGCTCCTTCTTAAAACACAGATAACCCTAGGAAGATGCCTATATGAGATTGTTTGTCATCAGGACTGTCACACTTGTATGCACTGGTGTAACAACAGATCTACTAATAATAACTGGCTGAAATTTATTTGTTTCAGGCTATAGGCATTGCTCTGGATTCCTAGTGCAGTGAGACAAACTAGGGCTGGGAGGACCGACTGAGGATATGGGTGTTCTACAGGTGGCAAGGGGCAGTAACGGGGACGTTATTTCTCCAAAGGTAGTTGAGAAAAGCAGAAACCAGCTAATTTTCAAAGCAATTTTACTCTATTCTCCTAAATGCAAAATCTCCATTAAAACATAGTCTTTCCTTTTCAGTTTGTTTTTCAAATTTGGAATTAAAGTCAACTTAAAATATATGTATTCCTACTTAGAGGAACTAGGAACAAACATTTGCTTGTTGGCTTTCACAGAGTCTTTGTGTCCAAGAACAAAGGAACTGTTTCCTACATGTATTATTGAGAGACTAATCACTTATTGCACCAAAAGTCATTAACTCCAATTGTTTCAAGATTTACTAGCATTTCTGATTCTTTCCTGTATAGATTCTTTGTCTAATTGACCAGAGAGCCGGTTGGGATTTATCTCTTACATTAAGATCTTTTAGTCTTCTTTTTAGGAGTGTGTGTACAGTATCAGCTCATCTGTTTTATAAAATACTGTAATGATCTTGGCAATAATGTGGCCTGACAAATACAATCTTCTTAAAAGATATTTTACCTCTTCTACAACCAAATATAAAATTCAGTGTTTGCATAATTGCTCAAAAAATTCAGTGTCCCAGCAGATTCTCAAAAATTTATTACCTGAATACTGGAAAAATCCAAAGAGGCTTGATACTTTCTGAGAGAAAATATTAGATGTAGAGAAAAGGAGTTGTTTGTTCATTTGATGTGGTAGGCAGAATAATGAACTCCCAATGATGTCCATATCCTTGCTCCTGGAACCTATGAATCTATTACATTACATGGCAGGGGGAATTAAGGTGGCAGAGGGAATTATGGTTGCTAATAAACTGACCTTAAAATAGAGAGATTATTCTGTATTATCTGGATAGGTCCAATGTAATCACAGGGGTCCCTAGATGTGCAAGAGGGAGGCAGAAGAGTCAATGTCATGGTGATGTAACATGCAGAATTCTTAATGGCCACTGCAGGCTTTGAAGATAAAAGAACATAAGTAATGGAACGCAGTTAGTCTCTAGAAGCTGCAAAAGGCAAGAAGTCAATTTTCCCATAGAGCATTCAGAAAAGACTGCAGTCTTGCTGATACCTTGATTTTAGCTGGTGAACTACATTTTGAATTTCTGACCTCCAGAACTATAATATATTTGCTGTTTTAAGCCATTATGTTCCTAGACATTTGTTAAAGCAGCAAACGGAGATTAACACACCTTGGAAATCATCCATTCATCCATGCATTTGTTCATCCAACACACTGGTGTCTCCTAATTGCAAGACGCTACATATTTATGTAATAAAGGTTTAGCTGGTAGAACTGCCTTTTGTTGACTTCTGTTTTCTTTCTTTCCACTGGTAAACCAGGAAGGCTTAAATGAGGAATAGAATATCTCTTTTCATAGGGATTTTGGGAGGAAATTCTACTTTCCATCAGTGTTTTGTTCTCTCCATTTTTGAGTGTATATATTATGGGAACATTCTCCTAATGTAAATCTGGGCTTTATATTGGACTTGAAACAATGCATGTTTATTTCTTTTGAAATATAAAATGTGCATTTCAATTCTAATTTTTCGTCCTGCTAAAATCCTCCCTACATTAACTCACTGATTCGTGTATGCATTCATGCAATAAGTTTTAATGTTCCGGTCACTCTTTCAGACACTCCTGGTAGAAAGATTAAAAAACAAACACACAAACAAAAAACTAGCCTCCTTCTGTAAAGAATCTTGCAATCCAGAGGTGTGACATATATCTCCAAATATAATGCAAGGTATTAAATGCTTTTATGATTGTGATATAACTCCATAATTTCTTATATACAATGTACTAATATGTGCTTGGTAAATACTTATTAGGAACTCACTTTCATGAGTCTATATTATTTTATGCATATGAAGTAGAATAAGTAGTAATCATTAGTAATTTTAATACTTCTGCTTATATATTCATCATTTGATTCAACATATTAAAGGCTTGTTATTAAGCCTTTAACAAGGTGAGGTGTTTGAGGCATTGATATGTATGTTTGGTGGTACTTTAATCTGAGTCTAGAGTAAGTGAAAGGGCCAATGGCCTAAAATGATATTCTGAGACACTGCTGAAGATAAATCCAGGATAACAGGATTGAATAAATAGTGAGAGCAGGGAGTGGAGAACACCCCACTTTTTTCATCTTTAAGAGCATCATGTTCTAAATTGCATCATAGATTTTCTGCTGTACTTTTATCTGGAAATTAATCAACTAATTATGGATAATTATAATTAATATCTGAATTCATTATATTCAGGCATATTAATTAGAAATTGTAATTTATTCTGAGCTGCCTTAAATTCCTTACACTCTAACAATCAGAGAATAATGGAAGCTTGATTGTTTCAAACTCGAAAAAAAAACCCCACAAACCTTAAAATACATTTTCAATATAACAGCACAAGTTTGAGAGTTAGTTTGCAGGAACTCATCATCAGCTGGTAGAGAGATGTTTGTACTCAGCCATTTTTCTAAGAGACAGCACCAAACTTGTAACTAGGGACTGTGCTTTCACACACTTTGCTTGATGCCTCCTCACTTCCATTCTTACTTTTCTATTTTCACAGAATTATATTTGTGAAACATGCGGTAATATTATTCCCACGTTTAAAACGTTGAATCCTTTTCCAAACAACAGGATAAAATCCAAACCATTTAGTATGATAGTTGGGATACTTTATCTTGGCTGGTGTTTCCACTGTCCACAAAAAGAAGTGGAAGTTGTCCTGGCTTGACCCTCTCTTTGTCTTCCAAATCTTAGCAATAACCAAGCCCTAATCGATTTTCCTTCTAAATAACTTTTGAATAGATCACATTCTCTCCTGTCTATCACAGCTGTTCTATATCAGGCTCTCATCATCTCTACCCTGATATTATACAGTAACATTTTCTGATGCTTTGGTCCTATCAATTAATCCTTCGCCCTGACTCTCACAGTTACATGGGCAGCCTAATAATCAGCCTATGTCTTAGGTCAGATAGACCACACTTCCAGGCAATATGTTACACCCTTCAATCTTTCCCTGCCCACCTCCCTAGTCCCATTGTCTTCTCTCCTGCTCAATTTGTACTCCAGAAAATACTAGAATTACTCTCAGACACAATGTGCCATTTTATGTCTCTGCTCCTTTGCCATGCTAAGCTGTCTAGAATGACTTTCTACTTTACCTCTATGTTCAAATTACAAAATTCAGAACTCACCTCCTCCAGAAAGCCTTTTCTGACATTCCTCAGGCAAGACCAGAGTTCCCAGAGTGCTTTACACATTTCTATATTATAACACATATTGCATTAGGTTAATTTTTTTCTGCTTCCATGTCTCTCTCATTATTTGTGAGATTCTTGACAGACAAGCAGGGGACAATCACTTTTGCATCTCTGATACATAGTAAAGTATCTGACACATTCAGGTGCTCTATAAGCATCTTGTAGTTCTTGATGACTGACAGAAACTTTACAAGCTGACTTATTTTTTCCTACTTCTGCCAGTATCCTTTTATTACAGTTGATTTACAGAGTTCTGTCAATTTCTACTGTACAGCAAAGTGACCCAGTTATACATACATACATTCTTTTTTTCATATTATCCTCCATCATGTTCCATCACAAGTAATTAGATACAGTTCCCTGTGCTCTACAGCAGGATCTCATTGCCTGTCCCACTCCAAATGCAATTGTTTGCATCTGCTAACCCCACACTTCCAGTCTGTCCCACTCTCCCCCCTCCCTCCTCCTCAGCAACCACAAGTCTGTTCTCCATGTCTATGAGTTTGTTTCTTTTCTGTAGATAGGTTCATTTGATATCACTTATATCTGGCATCTAATATCCTCACTTTTCTTATGCTCTAGCCCTATGGACTACCTGTAAGTTTACTAGCCACCCATCCATCCATGGATAGTCAGGTATATGCCTTTAATATAGGAGATGTGTAAGTATTCTGTTTAATAAACAAATGGATAAATTACCCAGCATTTTCATGCTATCATGTCATTACTTGATTTTTGATTATCTTCACCCCTCTCTATTCCTAAATGAGTTTTACTGAAAACACTACTATTGTTTATGAGATTCTCTAACCTTGTGGACTACATATGGACTTCTGAACATTCATTCATTTCTTGAGGAAAGATAAGCCCTTGATAAGTGGACATTTTTTTTCTATCATAGAACTTGGTGATGCAAATAAAAAATGGATTTAATATCCTTTCTCAATTACCAGAGGAAGTACCACCATAAAAAGTATTTTTAGGAAACTTTATTATCTATAGACTGGTGCAAGAGAGCTAGTTTATATAGTGAATTTCGACTAACATTAAATCTGTGGGTTTTATTTTATTACCTTCTTTTTAGATGAGTTTAAAAAATGATGAAAGTTAGTTATGACCTAATGTAAACCAAAAGGCATTATATAGTTAGTCATCAAAAACTCTCCTACCTTTTGCATTTAATTTTTGGTTCAAATGTTTTGTTAACTAGTTCAGTGTTTTCACTGAAACCACTTGGCACACACAGAAAACCTGCTAAGTACCAGGCACAGCAGTAGATAATAAAGATACAGAAATCATATCAGATTTTACCCTCAGTTTTCTATACTATCTTTGACTTTTCAAGCATTTCCTTTGCTTGCAGTGGTATCCCTATTCTTTGTCAACTATGCCTAATCTATGAGGACCCTGATAATATATATGATGATTTCCTCCAGGCAAAATTGTCCACTTACATCTCTAGACAAAAATTATGGAGCATGTTATCTTAAATAATGATTAGCTACACATATGCTTGTCTCCTTAATAGACTATATGTTTCTTTAAGACAATAACCTTATACTCCCAGCACTCAGTGTATGATACAGCTGTAACTAAAAAAAAGGTTTGCTAAATGAGGAAAAATATCCTTCAGAGGAAGACAGGAAATCGGCTTCCTGGGGTAAGTTGAATAAAAGGTATTTTTCTTTTTTAAAAACCTCAGGGAGGAGTTCCTGTTGTGGCTCAGTGGTTAACGAATCCGACTAGGAACCATGAGGTTGAGGGTTGGATCCCTGGCCTTGCTCAGTGGGTTAAGGATCTGGCATCGCCGTGAGCTGTGGTGTAGGTCGCAGACGCAGGCTCGGATCCCACATTGCTGTGGCTCTGGTGTAGGCCAGCAGCTACAGCTCTGACTAGATCCCTAGCCTGGGAACTTCCATATCCCGAGGGAGCGGCCCTAGAAAAGGCAAAAAACGAAAAGGAAAAAAAAAAAAAAACCTCAGGGAGCCAACAAAGTGAAAAATTATTTGCAAAGTAGATGAATTGGGAATCATTTAATTTAAAGGAGAATTTCTTTACCTAATATGGTATGTTCTGGTGAACTTAATTGCTTCTGTTTACAAACTCTACGTTCTGTTTTTGTTTTTGTTTTTAATGATTTCTGTTGTTTAAATTGAGGCACAAATAGTTTATGACCAAGTATTGGACATTTTAATTTTGGTTTTGCCATGTACTTATTGAATGACTTTGGGTAAAACAATTATTTTGCCTCTAAAATGGAACAAGGCTTGTTGCATGAACTTAAAAACGATCTTAAAACACTGATAAATACAATGTGCTTAACAATAGCCATTTTTATTATTTTATTTATTTATATATTTTAAAAATTATTTCCCCAATACAATTTTTTTTCTACTGTAAAGCATGGTGACCCAGTTAAAAATACATGTACACATTCTATTTTCTCACATTATCATGCTCCATCATAAGTGACTAGACAGAGTTCCCAGTGCTACACAGCAGGATCTCATTGCTAATCCATTCCAAAGGCAATAGTTTGCATCTATTAAACCCAAGCTCCCAATCCACACCACTCCTTCCACCTCCCCCTTGGCAATCACAGGTCTATTCTCCAAGTGCATGATTTTCTTTTCTGTGGAAAAGTTCATTTGTGCCATATATTAGATTCCAGATATAAGTGATAGCATATGGTATTTGTCTTTCTCTTTCTGACTTACTTCACTCAGGATGAGAGTCTCTAGTTCCATCCATGTTTCTGCAAATGGCATTATTTTGTTCTTTTTTATGGCTGAACAACCATATATATATACAACCATATATACCACATCTTCCTAATCCAATCATCTGTCGATGGACATTTGGGTTGTTTCCATGTCTTGGCTAACAATAGCCATTTTTAAATAGTGAAGTTTTCCAAGTGCAACTGAAGGGTCTGCATTGACCTTTTTTTTTTTTTCTTTTTATCACACCCAACATGCAAAAGTTCCCAGACCAGGGACTGAACTTGCACCACAGCAGTGACAATGTTGGATCCTTAAGCACTATGCCACCATGGAACTCCCTGAATTGACTTTTTTTGCTTGTTTCTAGATATGCAAAAATCTTATTTTTAAAGCACATTTCTATTTGTCTAAAGATTTATAAATAAAGCCATTTTACCATGAATAACAATGGCATGAACTTAAAAATTAATTTACAAAATAATTTTTAATTGATGACTTATAAAGATTATTTTAAGGGAAAAAGTAGGATAAATATTAGGTGGGACATATTGTTAAGCATTACCAAACCCCAAATTCTGCCTATAGACTAAAAAAAGTTGGCAGAATTAATGTTTGTTATATGTGTGTGTCTGTCTATATGAAGCCAAGTGAATGCTGGTTTGGTTGAATTTTTCACTTTTTGAATAATCACTTTGGTGCTACATAGATGGTTAAAATCTAGGAAGTTGAACATTATTGTGAATTTGATTCTTTTCTAGAAATTTCAGCCTTGACTTGTTGGGTTCAAGGTTATAGCAGAGAACACTTGTGTAATATTCTGATTTGCACTTGCAAACCAATTGATAGTTTTTGGTACATTAGTTTGTCTTATTCAAGGTAGACAGACTTCAGCCTTAATCTGTTTTTCATCCTTTAACAAATAAAAGTCAGATATCAATATTAAAATATACTTCAAAAGTGGTCACAAAATGTAATTTTAAAAACGGAATGAAAGTGGTTAAGTTGCTTCAATAGGATGCTATTGTTACTGGCGTAATGGTAGGCATTTTTACACTTGGTGAACATTACCTAGAATAGCCTAGAATAGGGTTTAGTATGGCAATTAGAATAAAAATAGTCTGTTTTCAAATTCACTGTATGTTTCATTCATCATGAAAATAATGTCTTTTTACCTTTCAAACTTTGAGACCCTAAGACTGATCAAAGAAGAGTTTTCTTTTGTTCTTATTACTTACTATATTTCATGGCCTTTTCTTGAATAATGATGTTAATAATTCAATTTCCATTCCCCTCAATTGAAACAGATTCTGACTTGTCAAGAATATATAAAAATATAAGTTATGACTTCAAGACCTTCATTTCTTTAGAACTTGAGGATATAAATGATATAAATCCACTTTCTTCAATATATTTTCAATGTGTCCAATATTTTCATAACTATATCTACTTTATCTTTGCTTTAACTCTCTGTCAGTAATATTACAAAATATGAAATCTGTCTGGAGTTATTTTACATTCTTTTTTTCCACTTATGTAGAAGCAATAAATGGATTAGTTTTAAAATCTTGTATTTCTTATCCCCTGAATACTTTTGTGAGAATTTTTATTTGCATAATGTGTTTTTAAAGTTTTGTTTTAAATGACTGGTACTTTTAACATTTTGGTGTTATTCATAGGGTAAATGATCTCCCCATCTACCTTTAACTATCTTTTGCTTAGAGTTATACATTGCCAAATACTTCTTTTTTTGTATCTTGCCCACTAGAGTGCACATATTTTTAAAAGCTTTTGTTTATCATTTATACCACTCTTTAAATTCTGCTGTAACCACTAGCTCTTCAAATCCCTAACCAACCAAACTGTTCTCTGGAGGCCTTTAACAAGTTCACAATTAATGTAGCATGAATTTCTTGAAAGCTGTGTTTGTTCTTCTACCCTTAAATTCAATACAAATTTATTAATATTTCTAAAATAATCTTTTTAAAAGCTTACATTATCTTCTTCAAAGACTGCAGTGCTGAGGAATTCAATTTTTAACTTTTTTTCATGAATTCATAGTTTCAAACTTTGCATGAGTTCATTGATCCTAACAATGAATTGACTAATTTCAGGTCAATGGCTGTTTGACCATTGAAAGGCTGTTGCTACAGGTATTCTATAGGCAGTGGCATTAAGTATGAGGTCTCAGTGTTTGAGAGACTATATATTTCAATATATCTATATGTATATATGTTATACATATGTATATTTTATATACATACATGCTATACACATATATGAATATTTTTTCCTCAAAATTTAACCTATGCTTTCTTTATACTTACTATGTATCAAGCACTCTTATCTATGCTTTACCAATTTTGATTTACTCAATTTTTATAATAACCCTATGTGGTAGGTACTATTATTACCCCATTCCCATCTCATTTTACAAATGAAGAATCTGAAGCAGAGAGGTTAAGTAACTTGATAACATTTATGCATCTAAAAGGTAGCAGAGCTGACTCAAACCTTGCCAGTTGGTTCCAAAGTCTTGTTGTTAACCCTTATGCTATGCATTGTTTGAAGAAATATGAATCTTTGTAGAGGTGAGAGTAATTTCTTTGCTTGCTTTATGGTATGTGAATTTTTTGGTAAGAGTTCCTGCCACAGAAAGGGACTTTTCAGTGAATTTTGATAAAGATGGCCTACTGAAAAAAAGAGCTTTTTAATCCTTATCTTTAATAAAACTTTCTCCCCAAAACACAAAGGTAGCCAATACTATGTTACTGAATGCCATCACACATTACTTCTTAAAATATTTTGCATTCTTGTCTGATTTACTTGATAGATAAGAAAAATAATCTATCCTTTTAATTTATGAGGATATTATTTCAATAATTCGGGCAATGGCCTAAGAAGGAAAGTACTTATCTGATCTTCACTTCAGTTATCTAGATGACATAGCATTATGGAAATAATTTAATATCCTCTTTAAAACTGATGGAGAAAAAGAGATCAAAAAGTTTACTAACAAGATTAATAACTCTGAGTTCTCATATAAACCTGAGATTATATAACTCCGGTATTCACAGCAATCAGACTTAGTGAGCTATTTTTTTAAATAAGAGAAAAATCAGATTCAAATGACTGATGGTTCTATTTATATTATCATGCCCCTCATACATGGGAGGCTATTAACTCTGTCTGTAAAATGGAAAACTGTTATTAATCATATGACTTAAACCTTGTATGTATCAACTATAAAATAGACAACTCAAATATGTTTCCGTCTGAGAGGTGATAAAAAGTATTTTATAATTTGACCAGAAAGTGTTATGAGATTCTTTAAATACATAATCATAAACTTGCTCAAAATTGTTTCATTTGGGGGGTGGGGATAATTCATAATCATCTAAAGTAATTTTAAGCATTTTTGATTGATTACAATTTGAGATAGAATTTTTTTAAAATTTCTAAAACACTCAGTTTCTCAGATCAGCAAATCCTCTTTTAGACTAAAATTTAGAGCCATTTCTGGAATGAGAGGAGAAACAACTATTTAACCAACATACCTCTTTATGGATCGGCAGCATCAACAAATCCTTTAACTCAGCAGTTATAAGAAATCCCTATGAACTTTTCAAAGCTAAATAACTTTAGCAATTCTACTTTCTTCTTTAAATAGCCAGCAGCCAACATTCAAAATGAACTGCTAAATTCCTATATAACAAGATAAAGTTTGCTTCTAATATCAATAGCTTTTATCTTGATTTCATGCCACCCAGAAATGTTTTCAGTTGAAAAAAACGCTTACAAACACACTTATAGCAATGGCCTATCTTTCCAGAGTATTTGTAGTTGAATTAGGAACTATCTGAAAATGAAAGACAACTGAAATAAGTCCTTGGACTTGACAGTTTCAAGAGACAAAATCTTCCAGATAATATTCCAAGAGTGAATGTATAGGTTTTCCCCTAGCTATTATTCCCTTCAGAAGCACTAAACGCTGTCCTGTTTCATAATGATTTTATAATAATGAAATACCAAACCAAAGTAAATAGATTTTTAATAGCTACTCAGAAAACCTTGTAAACACTCTATAGCTCTGTTTGCCAAGATATCACAGACGCTAATCACCTTGCAACTATTCCACAATGTGACACAGATTTACTGCATAAACCCTAAAGGATGAAGTAAAAGAAGTTAGCTTCAAATCAGGGTCAGAACACAAAATCCAGAGGGAGGACAAATCACACACAGACGAGGACAAGTAACAGACATTAGAGCCGTGCCGCTAGCATGCGGCCCGTGTTCAACTCGGTTATTTCTACGACAATGCAGAGGTCTTGTTTAATGGAGAAAGTACCCAGACATACTTTGTGAATGTATGTGGATACTGACCTGGACTTGTGACAGGACTAGAGGTAGGAGGCTCAATAATTTCTACAAAAAGGGAAAAGGAAAGAAAAGAAAAACATTTTGTGTATTAATCATACATAAAAGACAAACACGCATGAGACAATCAACAGTCATGCAACATATACACAGGTGGGCTTTTATTTGGTGGCTTCCCTGACCGTGGAAACCATTGGACAAACTGCAGTCTCTGAGGGGTACACAGCACCTCATCACTGTCTTTGATATTAAGCCAACATTTTGGAGTCATTTCCACATTGTAGGCTATAGCATCAAGTTATGCTGTGCTAAGAGTGAAGAGCCTGGACTTAGAGTTCTCAAGCAACAGATTTCAAGGCTTCCTTCTAGAGAAATACCAATACTTGCATGGAGAAAGTCTTCTTCTGAGAAAGCTGATGTCAGCTCCTACAAAGCCATTCAGTCAAGGGCTGCTTCATAATATGTACTAAAAATTAAAATCATGGATAAAATTCAAAAGTTCTCAACTAACTTTCTGAAGTAAATCTCATATATTACAAGCATATGTATAGAATGTGGCCACTAAAAGGACCAATTATGTCTGCCTTTATGTCTTTGTGTAGAAATAAACACATACACACATACCACATACATATATACAAACAACATGCACATGTTTTGAAGGACCTAAAATATATTTGCATGTCTACATGACACTGCTGGCTATAGTCCAGGCAGGCATAATTACAGGGTAACTTTATCCCTGGTGTATAAATATAATTTTCCAGCAGGTATCTAACACACAATAATAAACTCCATGGCATAATATTGATGGCATATGTTTAAATCTTGTGTATTTTTATTTAAGATTTCCATTTTAACTTACTTTTTCATAGGATTGTTTCTTTTTCAAGTGTTAAAGGATGGAGATCATAAAAATAATGGGAATGTAAAGATTAAACACCATCACTGGCAATCCTAAAGGATATAAAAAATTTTTAACAAGGGAGAATGAAAATATTAGGATAATGACATTTTTCAGGAACTCTAATAATGGTAACGGCCTGCAAGAATTATTTCAGTATTAATTTCACATAAATAACCTACTTCTCCTCAACCTAGTTAATTAGCAAACCATATGATACTAAAAAACTAACCTGGATTATAAAAGACAAACACCGTGAGGGTAGCTATAAAAGGTAAAGGCACATACCCTCATACAAAATCTTGTCTCTGAGTATAACCTACAGGAAATGTTGCAAAGCCAAAAAAACCCCAAAACAAAACTTTCTTCTTTTCTTTCTTCCTTTCTTGCTTGCTTTCTCTCTCTCTTTCTTTCTTTCTTTCTTTCTTTCTTTCTTTCTTTCTTTCTTTCTTTCTTTCCTTTCTCTCTCTCTCTTTCTTTCTTTCTTTCTTTTCTTTCTCTCTCTCTCTCTTTCTTTCTTTCTCTCTCTCTCTCTTTCTTTCTTTCTTTTTCTCTCTCTCTCTCTCTCTCTTTTTCTTTCTCTCTCTCTCTTTCTTTCTCTCTCTCTCTCTTTCTTTCTATTTCTCCACCTCTTTGGGACCCTTGCTGTCCTTCACTAATTCTTCAACTGATAATGCCAGGCAATTACTATTTCCATTCAGTAGGGAATTCACACCTCTTATATATTCGTCTAGTTCAGCTGCTGGTTTGAATAATAAAATTCTAGCGAGAGTTATAAAATGGAGTTTCCAAAAAGCATTTTTTTGGGTGTCAATTATGGGGGACTGAAGTCAATATGTTTCCTAGTCTGCAGGATTGATTCTCTGAAGAGAGACGTTCTCAAGTTGCCAAATAATTAGTCAGATAACAATCTACAATTAAAAATTCAAAAGTCTAGTCATCCATCTGGCAGTGTGGTTTGGCATTGCTGAGAAGTAGAAACTTACTAAGGCAGCTCTTCACTAGCTTACTTAAAAATGTGAGGAGTCCCTGTGGCACAGTGGGTTAAGGATTTGGTGGTGTTGCTGCTGCGGCTCTGGTTACAGCTGTGGCATAGGTTCAGTCCCTGGCCTGGGAACTTCCGCATGCTACAGACATGGCCAAAAAAAAAAAAAAAAAAGTGGAAGTTTTTATATTTTTCTTCTTCAAGGATGGCAATTAATATTTTGGTTCCTTTTATGTGTTAGGCAATATTCTAGGTGCTGGGATTACAGTGGCTAATTAAACAGTTAAAAATACCTGCTATCATGAATAGTATGGATTGTATAATGTAGGGCTTTAAAATATTAAAGCATTCAATCCTTGTGTCAAATTCTAGTAATTATGGAAAATTAAAGTTCGGAATATAAAATCGTAGCGAAATGCTGATCTCATTTAGAAACTGTTCTTTTCTTAGGCTGGTATAAACTTTCAAGTATTTTTATGCTATTTTGCTTTTAAATTAGAAAAAAAAGCTCTTTCAAAAATAATGAAAATTTATATTAAACTTGGTTTAATGCTATATAATAAATCTCATTAATATAGACTAAGACTTGTATATGAAAATGAAAGGATTTTATAATCAAAAGAGAAATGAAAGCACAAAACAGCTTGAAAGGTAAAAGCTTAATCAGAATATTTATTCACAGGAACACTAAATTCAATAGGACAGTGAACAGAGTTTTCTACGTTCAGTAATTTGGACATTTTTAACTTCAATTTCTTCAACTGTTTGGCTTCCATTGTTTCGAATTTCTAATGCTGATTTGAGAGTTCATTGAAAAAGATGGTATGGCATACAACTACAACTTCATCTCAATGCAAGGATGGTAGAAACAAATAGCTATCCCACTGAACCAAGCTCTTCATTGTGCTTTATTATGTAGAGCTAAATTGCTTATGTATAGCCACATTGTCTCACAGAATGGGCTTTTAAAAGAATACAGGAATTTAGTGCATGAAAAATTATGTTACACACAGGATCCACTCCATAATTTCAGATTCACAGTCAAAGTAAGTCCCCCCCCCCCTTCCCCATAGGCCACGATGTAGTAGAATCCCTAGTGAGGTAATTTTATATAAAACAAGATTTGGGACTAGAGAAGTGGTTGAATTGGAGATTCAGATTATAAAAAGCAAGAGGTTGAACATAGGTCATGAAGCAGAAAAACCAGGGTGAGTGAGGTCAAAAGACCAGGGCCGGGCAAAGCTGTTGCTGAGCGTTGTGGACGAGGAATGGAGTTAGCTAGAATCCTTGACATGATACAGTTTGATGAGTTACGAAGGACCTAGATAGAACTGGGATCAGATCTCAGACCTGCTGTTATTCAGCTGCATGATGGTGAGCAAGTTAATGAACCTCCAACCCCCCAGTGTCCTCATTCATTCAATGTATATTCTATATGGTAAACCGCATTTAACATAAATTTGCCATCTTAACCATTTTTAAGTGCACAGTTCAGTAGTGTTAAGTATATTTGCATTGTTGTGTATATTTGCATTGATCTCCAGAATTTTTTTATCTTGCAAAATGGAAACTCTATACCCTATTGAAACAACAATTCCGCTTCCTTTCTCCCCTTCCCTCAGGTCCTGGCTACCCCATTCTACTTTGTATCTCTAGGACTTTGACTGCTCCAAGTACCTTAATATAAGTGGAATCCTTGATTGTCCTTTTAGGTCTAGAAGCCTAAAGTAAAGCCAGTAGCCCAGCCAATTTAATGTAATCTCTTCCAAATTAAAGCTGCCACAAGTTAGAGAACCATAATATGCAACATAAGGGCAATAACCTATTTTGTAGGGTTATTGGTAGGATTAAAGATACTTCATGTAAACAACCAAGTGAAAGTGAGTAGTAGTGGTAGCCTTTGTTACCACTTATAGAAGTGAATGGAAAAGTTAGTATCTGAATCAATGAAGAGAAAATTAAATATAGTGTTGATATTTGGGGAGAGTTTAACTTTGCCAAGTAGAAGGAAAGATGGGAGAATATCATGAATAGTTGAAACGATAAATAATAAAATTCCAAGAATGTGGGCATCAATTATTTCCAATTAAAGGGTTAATATATTATGCTTTGGGGTAATTACTCAGGAGCCACTGTGACTCTTGGAGGCAACTACAGAATCCTACACAATTTTTTTTTTTTTTTGGCTTTTTGCTATTTCTTGGGCTGCTCCCACGGCATATGGAGATTCCCAGGCTAGGGGTCGAATCGGAGCTGTAGCCACCGGCCTACGCCAGAGCCACAGCAACTAGGGATCCAAGCCGCGTCTGCAACCTACACCACAGCTCACGGCAACGCCGGATCGTTAACCCACTGAGCAAGGGCAGGGATCGAACCCGCAACCTCATGGTTCCTAGTCGGATTCGTTAACCACTGCGCCACGACGGGAACTCCAGAATCCTACACATTTTTAACAGTTCTGATTTAGGCTAAGAGTAGAAATTTATAGTTCAAGATCTTACAATTTTTGTGAAAGACAAATGCACTTTAATTTTTAAAAAGGCATATATTATTAACACAAGCAGAGGTACTTAAATTTTAAAATTTCTCCTTTAAAACTCCAAACAAATTAGAATGATATTTTTTATTACTTAGGATATATAGGCTGGGTAATAGTTGAAGCTGACTAGATCTAAATCTGCTACAGATTTATTTATACTCTGTAGATACCAATTCAAATTTTTTTTTTTCTTTTTACAGCTGCACCTGTAACCAATGGAAGTTCCCAGGCCAGGGGTCGAATCGGAGCTGCAGCTGGGTCTTAGACCACAGCCACAGCAACACAGGACTCAAACCACATCTCCTACTTACGCCACAGCCTATGGCAACACTAGACCCTTAAATCCACTAAGCAAGGCCAAGGATTGACCCCTCATCCTCACGGAGACAATGTTGAGTCCTTAACCCACTGAGCCACAACAGGAGCTCCTCAATTCAATTTCTTATAAACTACTTTTGAACAGCTCGTAGAACAGTGGAATAATGATAATTATTATATTAATTACACTTGATGACATTTATTGAACTCTTATGTGGCAGACACAATTACCTATATGAACTCATTCCCCACTATTATTGATTTCCTTTTTTCAGATGAGATAATGGAGCACAGAGAAGCTATCTCACTCTTAGTCACACGACCAATAAGGAACAGTGATGAGAGAGATGCTATGCTAGGATATCTTAGCATTTCCTTTTTTCTCCTTCCAGAAAAAACACCCTTCTCACTTTCGTTATATCTCTAATTACTTAAATGAGATATTCCTATTCAAGGGATCTTACCACTAAAACTAGCTTTCTCAACAATAAAGTCTCTCTATTTGAGGTACCTAACAAATAGCTTCTGTCACCAAAAATGGAAGAGAGGCAAATTGAATGTTAATTTCTGGATGCTTCTTATAATAGAGGACTCTGCATAGAGAAAAGGATTTATAACACATGATTTTCCAATCTCGTCCTCATTTTTCAAGCCCACACCAAATATAGTTGTTTGCTTCTGTATAAGCCTCGAAGCCATAGAAGGACAGTTCTCTAAATAGCTCAGAGGATGTTATCCTAACTGGATTACACAATCAAATAAGAATCTTGAACTTGTAAACTCCCACTCTGTTAACACAGTAGTTTGACCAGAGATTGCTTAGCTTTCAAGAACTTTGGTTGTTTTTATAAGGATCAGATTTGAGCTGTTGTTCCGTCATCTTAGTAATCAACTTGTAAGCTGCGAAATATTCTTCAGGAGGTGCAAAGTGGGCTCTTCCAATGAACAACTGTAAGGGTTCTCAGTGCGACTTTCTTATGTGTCTCATCAGAGTGAGTGCTCCATGGTTAATGGCAGAATATACCACTGTGGGCACCTGCATTTCTGTAGGGAGTGGTCTCAGCAAAGGGATGATTTTAATTGTACATAAAACAGAGGTGAAGACAAGTTCACCGAGACAGACATTTTCAACAGTTACGTGGAAAAATGAAGTGTCATGTAAAACAACGTTTTACTTCATTAGTAAATGTGGTTTTGGCCATGGCAGGGGAAAATGCTATTATGTTAAAACAAGGTATTAAGGACACAGAACAGTGTGATAGAAGGAGCCATTTGTAATGACCCTTTCTACGGAACTCATTAATTGTTGTTTCAAAACTCTGCACACACAGTATGTTGTTAGAATTGTCAAGTATCAAACCCTTTCATTTCTATGTATTTTGGAAGGCTATATTTGGCTTCTCGGTTGTTATTTTATCTTTTTGCTATTACACAGCCATGATATGTGTGAGTTATCTCTTAGACCGTTGAGAGATAACATGGTTGTGTATTGAGACAAGGCAGAAATTAATCTTTTGGTTGCCATGGTTTCACGTGAAAGCTCTGACTCCCAATCGTTGTGGAGTGGAAGTAATGTCATTTTCACAGCAGAGTGAAGAGGATATTGCCCTGGACAAAAGTTAGCGCTGATGGAAACCACAAAAGACAGACTGTGAGCTAGTTGGATCCTGAAGGCAGAGAAGGTGACCTTTCCTTTTTACTTTTATGAGAAGGCCCATAAAGCGTATGTCAGGCCTCTTAAGGCACTGGAATACCAGAGACTTTGTTCAGAGATCAATTTAGTCATTACACTTTTGCCTCCAGAAAGGAGACAAGTGATCTGTGAACATTCATGGGACTGGAGCTGATATTAGTGACCATGTGGTATTACTGTCTAATGCAGAAAGCACTGTCTTGGGAGTCAGAAGATTTATTTTCCATCCCATCTGCCAACCATAGGTGTGTGATTCTAACTCAAGCTCTGGATGTTGCTTTTTTGATGTATAATTAAAAAGTTATAATAGTTCACATACTTCCCTGGGTTATTTTTGTTTCCATTACATGGCTCTTACATAAAAGTTAGTTTAGCACAGTGGTTAATAATAGAGTTTTTCTGGAGGAAACCTATCTAGGACCAAATCTTGAGTCTGATACTAAGAAGCTACTTCTATTCTCTAAGTTTGCATGTTTAAGAAAACAGAGATAATGATAATGTCTATCATTCAATGTTGTAGTGAAGGTAAATGAGACAATACATACAAACCACTTCCCATGGTGAATGCCTGGAAAATAAATAATTACGGTTGTATAAAAACTAACTTATTTTTTACCTGAAATTATGATAAATGACATTTAAAACCATTAGCATACACTATCAATACTTTGCTGTTTTAATTGACTATGGTATGATTTAACCTTAAAAGTAAATATTTTCCCCTCAAGAAAACCCTTTTTATTAATGAGAAAGGTTATAGAAATATTTCCAAATGTTTATAAGGGAAAGCCTACATGTTAACACCAGTCACATTCAACCACCAAAAATTGACTATAACTTTACAAATGCACAAGATTATTAAGGTTTTTTTTTTTTTTTTTGCAGACGACTTTGTGCCCAGTGTAAGGAATATGCTCCATGCAGAGGATTCAGCAGTGTGAGAATTAGAGGGTTGCATTAAGTATCTCTGTATGTGTGTATACCTCCAGAGTCCATGTGAAAACAAAGCCCTATGTCAAAACTAAAAACAAACAAAAAAATGCCTGTTAATCATCCTGGTAAATATCCTGAGGCAATATAAATGTTGTTATATTTAATCTTGGTCAAAACTACTTCTTTGAATATAAAAATATCCTCTCCATCAACCTAAAACCTGTTCTGAGTGAGGAAAACATTTTCTATAGTTAACAAAAGCGCATTAATGGCAAAAGGTACATTCATATTCTTAAAAATATTAATACATAACTTTCTAGACATTCACACTTTCCAATATATTTCTCCACTGGATGAGATTTTTGAGAGGACAATTTTGGAAAAATTTTGGTCCATGTTTGGATTACTATTTTTTTTCCCATACCCATTTTATACATGGTTCCAGAGCCACGGATCAAACTCATGCCACAGCAGCAACCCAGCCACAGCAGTGACAATGCTGGATCCTTAATGTGCTGAGCCACTTGTGTTGCTGTTTGGATGCTTTGAAGTACTATGATTGATGTGTTTACTCCATATTTTTTTCTAATAAACTACTAACTTTTGGTAATTGTAACATTATTCAAAAGGCCATTGAAGAACTTTGGGTTTTATTGAGTAATTCATATGGCACTCTGATGATGAAGACAATGTGACTTTCATCATGATATTGATAATCTTTGGAAGGAATCTGATGAGAGCGTGGTGTTATTTCTGAAACATGCCTCCCAATATTAGAGAAGAATAAATGTCCCGGCTTTCAGCAAACACACTTGGTTTCCTCTCTAATACAAATTAGAATAAAAATCAAAGTAAAAGGGATGTAGTTAAAGATACAACAAGGATCCACAAGAAGAATATTTACCACTGATGTATTTAGAAAAAGTCCATCGTATTGATGTTGTGCAAGGAAATGCAGGGCCTAGACACCTGGTAATTAATACTTGGACTATTTATTGTCTTAAACCTATGAAATTCTAATTACTCCCAGGGATTAAATTGCAACCTGTGTTTTCTTTCCAATTCTTCCCCATACCTACTGGACAGAGGAATGGCTTTTACTGATAGCCTTTGGATTTGTGTTGGTGCAGAGATCCCCCAGGAGTTGGCCAATGATTCGGTGCTTTGTGATACCCATTTCACTGTATCAGCACATTACTCATCAATTTGACATGTCAAATCTAAAAGGTGGTTTGGGAGTTCCTGCTGTGGTGCAGTGGGTTAACGGACCCAATTGCAGGAGCCTGGGTCCCTGTGGAGACACTCAGGTTTGATACCTGGCCCAGCACAATGGGTTAAAGGATCTAGCATTGCTGCAGCTGCAGTGTAGATTGCAGCTGTGGGTTGGGTTCAGTCCTGGGGCGGGGCGGTGGGGGGACTTCCATATGCTGCAGATGGAACTATAAGGAAAAAAAAAAAAAGGTGGTTTGATGAATTCAAATCAACACTAAGATTTAGCCATGTGAGCTGTGCCTTTCATATGGTTGGAGTTATAGAGAAATGTATTTGAATCTCTGCCACATATTAGCTATGAGATCTTTTACAAGTTAACCATCATAGGTAAGATGGTTTTTTTTCAAGATGAATAACCAAGTCACCTAACATACTGACTGACGTACAGTAGGAAGATCACAATTTTTGCACCCTTCCTGTCTGGTTAGGATTGAACACTTCTGACATCATGGAAGAAAGATATTAATCTCTAGCTACCCTTAAGCTCTATTTGGGCAATATATTTGTGAAGACTGAGGGATGAAGAAAAAGCCTGAAAACTAGTAATAAAATGATAGTTTGAGGATGGTGACAAATGTCCTCCAAGTACAGCTCCATTGATGATATATTAAATGAGGTCACCTGTGTGTGAAATGACCTACAACGGCAAGTTCTTTGACCAAGAAGGATGCTCTGGGATATGTGTCACAGGCAGTAAAGTGAGTTGCACTTGCATCCAGCTCTTATGAGCCAGGTGAGTGAGGACAGGTTCAATATGGAACAGCAGAAACAGAATAGGCTGGGAGAATGCAAGTCACTGAATCATCTCAATGCTCTGTTTGAAGCCATGTGGCAATGATACAGTTTTCTGGGATACCAATGCTTGCAGAAAACTAGGCCTGCCGAGAAGCAGCTACGCTATTGGCTCAGCTCAGGAAAAATACCAAAGGCCAAGGGCAAAGCTTTGAGAGGAAACCACAGAAGCTTTTTGAGAGAAGCTATGCCTGCTATTGCCACACTGACAAATCAGGTTATTATTAAGTTTTTATTTCCTTTTTCAACACAGCTTAGGAGTATGTTCTATTTTGCCGAGACATTATGCTAGATATGTTGATATGGTGGTGAAAAAGACAAATTCCCTTCTCTGGAAAATATAGTGTAAACAAGACTGGCAATAAATAAAACAAAAAAATAATTACATAATTTACATTGTGGCAAAAATGATGAAAAATAAATACAGGGTACTTTAGGAGCATGTAGCAGAGGAATCTATCATGCAACTACGCTACCTCGTTAGGAAAAAGATCTCTGAGATCTGATACACTAAGCTTTAGTTTCATATTTCAATTATGTGCTTTGTCCAGGCTGGTGACAGACAACAGAAGGGGATGTCACATTTCTGGTGCAAGCCTGCTAACAACAATTTCAGCTATAGTACCGTCTGCACTGGGCAATGCTCTAGAGAATACGAGATGTTGAGAGGGCATGACATGCTGTGCTCCCTGAGTAGCATGGTACCAAGTAAATGATCCCAGTTAGAAGCAAAGGATGTTACAGCCTGAAGAAATCTTAGAGGCTATTGTCATCCCATCTGTTCATCTAATAGATGAGGAAAATGAGACCCAGACAGATACGGTGATGCACCCAAATCACAGAGCTAGTATATCACGGAGATGGAATTAGAGGCCCCATCCTTTTACTCCCAATCTGATGATAATGAAGAAGAGAGAAACATCCATAGGGCTCTATTCAGCAACATTAGCCTAAAAATTAAAAATCAAGGGGTGAAGCCAAGGCTCTTTAGTAATGTCGCAGGGTAGGTGGAATCATAATTTCACAGCTGTCATAAAATTTGGTCCTGATAACTCCATGAGGCAAGGAGAGCAAGC
The DNA here is from genome assembly GCF_016906955.1 of Phacochoerus africanus. Classification (NCBI taxonomy): domain Eukaryota; kingdom Metazoa; phylum Chordata; class Mammalia; order Artiodactyla; family Suidae; genus Phacochoerus; species Phacochoerus africanus. Next base: position 141,055,782 of record NC_062551.1, on the reverse strand, counting down.
AAATGAACATAAGGACCCTATAACAATACTACTTGATGTCAAAATCTGACCCTACCAATTCTGGAGCACATGTAACTTCAGAAAATTTTCCATTTTGTCTTAAATTGACTTGGAAAAGTGCAAATGTGTACAGATCATCTCCAACTTACAATGGGATTTTGTCCCAATAAATCCATCCAGTAAAAAATATCATGAATAAACAATGCATCAAGTACATTTAACCTACTAAAAACATCAAAGCTTAGTCTTGCCTACCTTGAATGTGCTCAGAACATTTGCATTAGCCTGAAGTTGGGCAACTCATCTAACACAAAGCCTATTTTATAATCAAGTGTTGAATATCTTATGTAATTTATCAAATACTGTACTGAAAGTGAAAAACAGAATGGTCACATGGGTGTGGAATTGGTATATAAGTGTATCAGTTGTTTACCTACGCGATCACATGACTGACAGGGAGCTTCAGCTTGCTTCTGTTCAACATCATAAGACAGCACATAATACCGATGGCTAGCCCAGGAAAAGATCAAAATTTAAAATGCAAAGTACAGTTTCTACTAAATATGTATCACTTTTGCACTATGATAAAGTCACAAAATTATTAAGCTGAACCATTGTATGTTCATGTGTGTATAAACATGCATGCACATATACATATAAATACATGCATGTTTATACACACAGGAACATATATGTGCACACACCTACACATACATGCATGCACACATATACACACACACTATATATACATGTTCTATGATATAAACATGTATGACATCATAAACATTTTATTTATTTATTTCCTGTCTTTCTCACTGGACTATAAGCATCACAGAAGCAGGAATTTTGCCAGTCTTGCTATTGTATCCTCAATGCCTAGAACATAACCTAGCACATAGTAGATAATAAATATTTACAAAATGATTGAAAGAACGTGTATAATTGCATATATATATGGGGGTATGCATCTGCTCATGTGTGAATGTTCTGATATGGACATTTGTACACACGTACATGTCATGTACATGTGATAACCTCACAAAATCTGCTAGAATAGGAGAACTCATGGACAGTAGTGACTCATAGACTCAACCGAACATCTTAAGGTTACAGTTTGAAGCTCGTTCCTGAGGTGAGAGGAGTTCAATTGCTGAGTCCAAATGGAAATTCCAGCTTTGTTTGCATATAAAAGCTTTTCTCAAAAATGGATTTTCTTTTTAATTAGGCAGAATTGAAGCAGTTACTATTATGAAATTGAAATAGTAAAGTTTGACAGAGATACATTCTACCCTGACCACATGATAATTTTTTAGTATTTTACTCTCCTGCCATTTAATTACAAAATGTTAAATTATCACAAAGAAAGAAGAGATAGATAATGGTGGAGGAGGGCATAATGAGTTGGACATAAATGGGTCTAATTGCACAATCTACTGTGCATACATAAAAGATAGACATATGATTTCAGTTAGGTTTGGTTTTAAAGCGCACACTGGTTTCAAGTTCAGCACATCTAGGTTTTGGTTGGTCTGGTCTTCTAGCAGACATTTAACAGACTCAGAAACAATTGAAGTTAAAAAGTTTGAAGAGGATATCAGTTATGACTGACATTTACCCCCAGCTACATATTTCAGTGAAGCAAGTTATTATTCTCAGGCACACAAAATTAAACTCTTGGGAAATGAATCCAGGGTAGAGCACCAGTTGGTTAAGTTGAGAGAAGGTTTAGCCATTAAAGTTTTGCTAGGTTTTTGGCCTTATATAAAGTCAAAGCAGTTGTTTTTAGCATTGTTGGTTTTGTTTGACTTTCTTTTCCAGCTGTGCCTGAAGAAGATGCTCTCACAGAGGCAGCTGTCAGGAAACAACCTTATCTATATGTTGCCTGGCCAAATTCAATAATCTCTCAACTTTCCTCAAACATGTAGGCTCTCCTTCCCCTTCCCGCTCACTCAGTGTTCATACCACTTGCTGAAATAGTATATGTTCTAAGCGACTCTTTGTTTACTGTTCATTCTTCAAGTTTTTTTTATTTCAGGGAACAGTCAGTGTAGTCATCCCTCAGCTCCCCCTTCAGAGCCCTTCCATCTCCCTTTCCATTAGAAAAAGCTGTCTTTTCTGCCTAGTTGGTGAAAAGAGGCTGATTCATTTATCTAAATCACTTAAATAGGGTATTTTTGCCAAATGAACATGAGTTTTGCACCAAAGGCGCCCAGAGGCAATGGATGAAAGGAAAAGAAAATCTATGCTGGGAGTCAGGAAACTTGAGTTCAGGTAGTGTCTTTGACTAGTTCAGTAATTGTGGAAAAGTCATAAATCCCTTGAGCTTCACTTTGTCACCTTGAAAAATGGGGAAAGTATCTCATAGCATTAACATCGGGTAAATTTTCTTTTTTGGTCTTTTTAGCGCTACACTGGCGGCACATCAAAGTTCCCAGGCTCTGGGTCTAATCAGAGCTGCAGCTGCCAACCTACCCCTCAGCCCCAGCAACACCAGATCCGAGCCACATCAGCAACCTACACCACAGCTCATGGCAATGCCAGATCCTTAACCCACTGAGCAAGGCCAGGGATCAAATCCGCATTCTTGTGGATACTAGTTGGGTTCATAACCGCTGAGCTATGACAGCAACTCCAACACTGGGCAGATTTAATGATTTGCTTTAGGCTTTAATTTACCCAGCTGTAGAATGGGGAAAAATAATCACTTGCTATATAAAATGATTATGAAAATTAAGTAATTTCTGTAAAGATTTTAGCATAGTGTCCGGTACATAACAGACACTGAAAAAAGTTAGTAATTATTATTAACATAAAGTAAATAGACTACATACGTGTTATTTTTTAAGTATTACAATTTTTTATCTCTTCTATCTAGCAGAAGACCAGAATGGAAGATTGTTGAGGCAGGAAGCAGTCTGAGTAGCTGTGGCTGGTTTCAGCAGGTAAATTTATAATCCCATTGAGATTCAATTTACTTTATAAGAAGACAGCAAAGTGGAAAGAAGGTAGAGCTGGGGAATCTACCCTGGCTCTGTAGTGAACTTGGCAGCCTGAGGCAGCTTCTCTAAGCTCTCTAGGACTGTTTCCTCAATCAAAAAGTGGAGCGGACAGCTGAGAGAGATTTGGAAAAAAAAAAAAAAAATCAGGTGTCACAGCACTGGTTGAGAGCAGAACCGAGATCCAGAGATGGGAATTCAGGTTTTCTGCCTGCCAGCCAGGTCTGCTCTCCTAATTTAGCAGCTGATTGGCTGCTGATTCCATCTGAAACACTCCACTTATTAGTTCATGCTCAAAGATTATTAATTATTATATGTCAAGTGCTATGTCAGATGCCAGAGATATAAGTGCGCAGGAAGAGACAACATCTCTGCCCCCATAAAGCCTAACCTAGTAGGGGTCCACTGCTGGATTTAGAGAATCTGGGCTGAGCTCAAAACCACAGATCAGGATCTGTTCCTCTGCCTTTGATCTGCCCACAGAAGGAACAAGGGATACTTTATACTTATCAGGAAGAGGCAGCCTACATCTGTCCCTCACTTTGTAGAGATTTCTCTTTGAGTTTTGCTGGCTTCCATGGCAACTGCCAAAAAGATTTTATGGAAAAGAAAAACTCTCCTCAACTATCCCAGCTTGGAGATGATTAGACTGTTGTGGAAGCCAATGCCCTTTGCTGATTTCAGTGTTTCATTAGATCCCTTTTAAATCCCAATTTAGTAGGTAGTCCACTGCCTTCTGTGTCTTCCTTCTGCCTTTCTGTCTCTGTCTCCTGTTTCTCTCTCACCATATTTCGCCTTAACTTTTTTCCTTTGTCTTTTAACTGTGTGTGGGCTGTGGCAGTTTCATAGGCATGATTCATCTTGTGACAAATCTCCCCCAAATTTCCGTTTCCAATAGATTTGAGGAGCGACATGAAGCAGGCAGTCCCTGGTAGCTCTGGCAGCTACCTCTATAGGAAGAACCGACTTACTGGGAGAAACTCAGGCTGTGTGCAGAGAAGTGAGGCATAATTTTAGGGTTGACAAGGATGGAATCCCTCTTATGTATTATATGACTCTTCCCATGTATCTATTTTTATATTTTAGGTCCTAATTAACTATGTGATTTTGGCACCATTTGCTTCATTCCTCCATGTAAAATTAGCAATCTGAATATATGGTATCCATGATAGAATCCAACCCAAAGATATTATGATTTTATGGATCAAATGGTTACATCTGTGAAGAGGAATCTGAGTCTGCTAAGTATTTGAGGCATACTGCCAAAAGGAAAAGTAATCTTTTATTTAGTTAAAAAAAAATTAACACAACAGTTCTTCTGTCACTGGTGTCTCTACCAAGTTACTTAACTAGGTTGTGGTTGTAGTCAGTGCAAAGATGAACTGACCACACTTTTCTTTAATTCAAGTAAGGAATGCCCATGGCACACATAATTTTCAAAAATGCTCATTCATTAAATAGAGGGTAAAATAACAGTTTGACGAAGAAGAAAAAATCACTTCATTTGTTAATTAATTCATCTATTTAGACAAAAGTTGACCATGTACCTACTATGTGCCAGCTGTTATTCTATGCATTGAGTGTACAAAAATAAGTAAGACATCATTCCTACTGGGGGAAAATAATTAAAATAAAAACTGATAAAACATACAATGTAAAACATAAATTGTTACCAAATAACAAAGAAGGCAAATATATTTTTAAAGATAGTGATTTTAGTAGTGTATATGCATCAAGTACATTCTGGGCAATGTTCTAAATGCTTTAAATACATTAACCATTCTACTCATTACAACCACCCAGGGAAGTAGATACCATTATAACCCTTATTACTGAAGAGAAGGAAATTGTGCATAGATAAATTGAGGAACCTGTTTAAGGTGACACAGAAAGTAAGTGGCCAAGCCAGAACTCAAATACAGAATGTCTGGACTCTCTAGAGTCTGTGGCACTTAACAATTAGGCCTTAGCAGGTATTGCTGTTCTAGATGCTATTGGGCAGGGGGTAGTTCTCAGGACCTAAGGAACGCATGTAATATAAGTTAAGATCTTCATCATCAATTGTCAGTTTTCTATATAAAGAAATGCCTCATTGGTTGGTGCTTCTGTAAATCATTTTCAAGCTACTAGCTAACAGGGCCATAAATTTAGATGGATCAGAATGAACTGAAAAACGAGAGTCTGGCCAATTAATTTGACATACTAATTACTGTTAAAGTTGTTTCATTTTATTTTTAAAATAAATTTGCTGACTATTGTGGCCAATAACTCTCTCTACCAACTTGTTTTCCTTCCAGAATGTTTTAATGGTTTGGATGTTTTCATATTGCTAAAGTTAGAGGTGGGAAAATCCTTTATGAATAGCTCTCCTATTCCTCCCATCTAAGTTTCTTTGAATCTTCATTTCACTGCCAATTCAAAGCAACCATTCCTTCCCTTGTTGTCTGATACAGTCCATCTAATTTTTTTTCTGCCTGTCTTTTCTAGGGTTGGACCTGCAGCATATGGAGGTTCCCAGGCTAGGGGGTCTAATCAGAGCTGCAGCCACCAGCCTACTCCAGAGCCACAGCAACACCAGATCTAAGCTGTGTCTGTGAGCTACACCACAGGTCATGGCAATGCTCAATCCTTAACATACTGAGCACGGCCAGGGATCGAACCCACAACCTCATGGTTCCTAGTCGGATTCATTAACCACTGAGCCACGATGGGAACTCCCTGTCCTTGTAATTTATTCATTTGTCAAGAGACATAGACAATAGACTGGGAAGTATTCAGGGATAATTAATTGGAATTGAGAGCACATGTATTTTGCAATTTAGCAAAGTCACCGGAATGGAAAGAGGATAGACTGTTTCTGCCACTCACAGTCTATTTTTGTATCGTTCCTACATGGGAAGAGGTGTTCTAAAAATTGGGTTCTGCAACTTTAAGAATCAAAATAAGAATCGTCACAGACCTTGAAAAACTTATGGTTTCCAAATGAGACAGATTGGAGGGTGGGGGTATGCGCTGGGGGTTTGGGATGGAAATGCTATAAAGTTGGTTTGTGATGATCACTGTGCAACTATAAATGTAATAAAATTCACTGAGTAATAATAATAAAAAAAGAATGGTCCACCACAGAAAGAGCATATAAAGTGAAAAATACTTAGAGGTGGACGAAAATGTTAAAAACAAACATGAGTGATTAATAAATAGGACGGTTTTCCACATCAGTGTGGACCAAACAAAAGTGGGGGTTGCATTCACAGCTCAGACAACCGACCCAGCCGAAGAGAAGAGCAGTGAAGAGCACTGTTTTGCCATTTCTGCTACTGCCACGGACCCTGTGGTAGCCAGCCTTCAGGTGGCATCCAATGATCCTGACATTCTGGTATTTATTCGCATCACTGTACCAGAGCTGGTGCGTTTGACCCATAGCCTGTGGCAGAAGTGATAGTATGTTACTTTGCTCTAAAGTGAAAAAACTAACACAACTTCTGTCTTGAGTGCTTTACCCACTGCCCACCCCTCTGCTCGGCAGTGTGAGAAAAGGCAATGCCAAGAGCACTTCTGTGCAAAAGCCCGCATGGAAATGACTGAGGTCTTCTGTCAACAACCACTCTTGGAAGCAAATCTCTTAGGCTTATCAAACCTCAGAGGACTACACCCCCATTATTGTCTCCCGAGAAACCCAATGCTGTTACCACCCAGTCAAACCACTCCTGGAATCCTAACCCACAGACACTGAGATTATAAATGATTTGTTGTTTTAAGCTAAAAATGTTGGGGTAATTTATTATGCAGTAAAAAGAGCCAGGACAGTCCCATCACCTCTCTTGACACAGGGCTGGTCCTGTTGTCACGTTGAGCCCTTCCCTAGCTGGTGCTTTTCTGAGTAACAGCATTCCTGCTGATTTGGGTATAACACTTCTCTGAGACAGCTTCGCACTAAATGAGGTCACTCCATGCTACCATCCAATGGGAGGGACTGTAGTAAAGGATTTCATAGGGGTTCGGCCCTCAAGGTCAAAAATGTGCCCTACACATTTCTCAACCTTCAGAAAAGACAAAATTCTTTCAGGCACTGGGCTCCAATATGGATTTGACTTTAGCTTCTTGTCACTGTTTCAAAGACATCTTACATTCTTGGATATTCTTGACGTTTGAATCATGTGTCAAGATGTTGTTGATTCTAGTGATGGCAAAGTTTCATCTCATATGCATAGCAGATTGTTAAAACATGCCGAGGCTGTGGTGCTCCTTTCCATTCTGCTGTTCCCAATTTTATTGTCACTTCAGAAATAAACTACAACATATAAAGGAGCACTGAGAAGGCGGCTTTAAGAGCCCTGGGGTAGAGCTAAAAGCAGCTCCCTTGATTTTATGTTTGAGCCATCTGGTGCTTACATCAGCTACCACTTGTTTTCAAATATATATTATTTGCGACTTTGTAGAGCTGAATAACATGAGCCCCTTTGGTACAGCAAATATTGTCAACGTACAGTGATTTAAATAAAAGAAGGAGCTAGTCATTTCATATGAGTCTGTGTGGAGAGAAGTTGATCGTTTCCCTGTACTGAGAATAAGAGAGTTCTTATACTAAGAGAAATGTCCAAAACTTCAACCTCCTGGACACCAAGAAAATAAACTAAATATTTTCAGAGAAACCATCTGTGTCTGGATTGAAGGCTAGCGTTTATTGTTTACTATATCCCAGGCATTGGGCTAAGCACTTCAAATGCTTTATCTAATCTAGAATAAATTAGGCAATACTGCAGTATTGCAATTTTAAAATCTCAAGGAATTAGAATAGCAAATGTTGATTGCCTTGCCACATATGCCCCAGAGATCAGGTTAATTTTCATGTTACTGCACCATATGGAAAGAACAAAATTTCTCCTTGGTCAACTTGAGAGAAAAAGCTATATTCATTGGTTCTTCTTTGCTTTGACATGGAAGCGTCACCTATGATTGCTCAAAATCTCACTGGTTGGAAAAAGTCACATGATCTTGCCTAAAAAGTTCCCATATGCCTGGAAGAAGAGAATGAGATCTAGGTTCTCCTGCTAGAAGTCCCTGCAATACTTACCTTTAACAGACATTTTATATGCACAGAAACCAGGACACAGAGAGGTAGAGTGATTTTTCAAGGCCATTTACCAGGAAGTGGTGGAACTGGGTAAATTTAAACCTGGATCTGTTAAAAACAAAAGCTCATACTCTTAAGCACTACATATGGGGAAGAGAACCCCTGGCCTAGAGTAGCACTAATTGAAAGGAGGTGGAGGGACATAATGTATCTATTCCAGCCACATAAGATTCTTTCATGGATTCTTTCAAGTAGTCATTCTGTAGCCCCTAAGTGAATGAAGGCAGGAACTACGTCTGCATTTGACCACCACTGACAACCCAAGTTCCCAGTATAGTGCCAAGCACATAGCAAGTGTTCAGTAAATTTTGGTTGAAATCTAATAGATGTCTAATTTGTGCCATGTATCACTCTGTACTATATATAACAGGGTCCAGAGAGCACACCTAGTGCTGCTTTAGGAATAATAAGGAAGTTTCCAGTGAGCTATACTTCCTTCCTCATTTATACAGGAAAATAGTAAAATTAAAGTATATTATACATTGCTACTCCTCCATAAATGTAGTAGCATTATAGGATGATCACATCTAATGTCAAAGGCCAAATGATCAAATAGACAGTATTTGAGTCTTCTGGTTTTTCCATCTTCTATCACCAACCAGGTGTTGCCTGGACTCCCAAGTTCAGCACATATTAACTTCTCCACCTACGATCAGCCTCATTCTCCTTCTCCTTGACATATTACCTTTCAAGCTCTTCACAGATTTTTTTTTCCCCTCACTCTTGCTAATCTATAACCAGTATAACATTTTAAATATGAACTATTTGGACCTTGTTGGGCTATGTCTTTAAGAGCTTCTTCCTCTATTAGGTCCTGGAGTTGCCATTTCCCAGAAATACCATTGCTTCAAGAGATCTTTTCAGGTTCTAACTCATACTTGCTCCTGATAGGATCCTGAAGCTGACTTTTTGCCTCAAACCCATTTTTTTTTTCTCCATCTACTGCTATGGACATGACTTTTCTTGAATTCGCTGTGACCAGATATGAAAGATCTACACTCTCATCCAAGCCTGACATACGTGGCTCTCAAAATCTTACTTCCATCTCAGCCACTGGTTTAACTCATGAGACCGCTAGTTTCTGAGGGATAATTCCTACCATCCACTTTCGGCTCCTTCTCCAAATCACCTGGTAGAAAAGACTGGACCATGCTTTTCCATGGTATAGGGAAATCTGCTTGTAGTATTGAGGGCAACACTTAGCTTGTGAGAAAGGATTTAGGGAATTTTGTTCCCTTTCTCAGATCCTGAAATATACCACCTAGGCAAGCCACGAAGTCAGCCCTGCCTATATAATCACCATTTTAAGTGTATACATCTCTCTGAGTATAACTTAGAACACCTACATCATGGTCATTATGTTGCTACAGAGACCAGGGTTATAAAAGAAATTTACTATTCCATAGCGTGGGACTCTACGTTGTATGCCCTTAAGAATTTTTAAGTACTTAATTAAATAATATTGCAAACTCCATCAGGATTGCCAATAGAATTTCTCCTACCTTAACACAAAACTGTAAGCATTTCTCCTCTACAACATACAAGCGTTATTATTATTTTTTTTTTGGCCACACTCACTGCATCTGGAAGTTCTCAGGTCAGGGATCAAACCCATGCCACAGCAGCAACCCCAGCTGATGCAGTGACAATACCAGATCCTTAACCTGTTGTACCATGAGAGATTCCACAAGGATTATTCTTTTACAGTGATCTTTACTTCTTTAAAAAATGTAATCATTGAAAGTTTCTGAAAATAGATCATTCCGTTTCAGACAATCATGATGGAAAAATCAATCATAATTTAATTTAATTGAGGGAATTTTAATCATATGCTCTCCTATTTTCAAATAAATAACAAGAAAGAGAAATTGAGAGTTACATTTCCCATTAGGCCACTTGTATTGAGTGTTTCAAAGGCAGCTTCAGAAAGCTATAAACAGATGTACACATGTAGATGTTTATAGCATATGAATATGGACATAAAGAATAGATTCAGATGTATTATTCAGTCTAATTTTTTTTAAAAAGCCTAGAAATCCAGAGACCCAAGGTCTTGTCCTTTCCTGCACTTACTCATATTTAAGATCTTATACAAATTACTTTGTTTTGCCAGCTATAGAATGAAATTTTTAAATAGGAAAAAAAAAACATGTTATATTAGTTTTCTCTCTCCAATACATCATAGACACTGATTAGCAATCAGGGGATTCATTTCAGCTGGCCAGAATGGCACCGGCAAAACCCTTTCCAATACTAGGCTCCAGGCAGCTCCTCCAACTGGTGTGATTTTTACACCTGATATAAAGTTCATTGGTCATCCTGGGCAGAGGACCTTAAATAGTCCTTCTTTTTTTTGAAATATAAATAGAAATATGTTTTTAGAAATATATTTTCTATTATAACTGAAAGGATTTGGAGCCTGAAAAGAACTCATTCACATTCATATACATAATAGAAAAACAAGTGCTGAAAGTGTGAAAACTTCTATACCTTTAATCACAGATATTCTTTCTTCTCTTCCTCCATCTTCTTTTTCTCCTTTCTTCCTCTTCTTCTCCATCCCCTTTCCTTTCTCTTTCTTCTCCTCCCCCTCTTTTCTCTACTTTCTTCTTAGAATACATGGTATACAAATAGGCAAAAATAGACTTTACTTTTTGCAGCATATTCTGCAGAGAATTCAATTGAAGTTGCCCAGTTCATTCACAACACAGAAAACTGGCATTGGCAGAAAAAGATATTTCTTTGCATTTGACCTAAATATGGAGATATACACTAATATTTATATTTTAACTTTTTGTAACAGATTTTATTTATTTACATTCCATATCCTTCCACAAAAGAATAGTCATCTTGTAAAAATTACATATACTGATGATGCAATTTCCTGCTTTCTTTTTCTCTATTATTAAATATCTACTGAGTATACAGTCCATAGAAATGAGACTACATTTTAAAGTACATTCCTTCCCATATGACATGTTTTTTTTAATGCATATAGCATTGTATTTTATAATTTATACTTATCCTTTTTTAAAGTGACCAATATCATCTGCAAATTTTCCTACATCTTTAAATAAAGAGGCTATTTCCAGCATTTCAGAATGAGTAATTAATTGCCTAGCCTGGAATCCATCTGATATCAAAGTATTAATGCCTGAATTAATTTTCAACTTATAACTGTTTTCATTTACACCTACTTCTTTGGTAGTTATTTAAGGCAATTTCATCTTCCCTGTCTGTGGCTTATATGTTAATGTACCTCATTTTAATGAATACACTTTAAGCCAGAGAAGTAGGCCAGACGCTATCAGAATGTGTCATAAGAGGAGAAATCTGACTCATAGATAAGCCTTTCAGATGAAAAGGTTTAAAAGGAATGGTACATGGAGATATTTTTAAGTCACCACTAAGACATAAGTCATCTGAAATATATTGCTATAACAGGTTCTGTCCTTTTCTAGGAATTGAATATGGACGAGGATTCACATCTGTTTGTGCACAGTTTCAAAAAATTTTACCCGAGACTGGTTGTACACACATGCCAATATGCCAAAAAAAGTTTAATAGCTAATGACTTTCAAAATAACTTGTTATGTGATTGAACTCAAATCTGAGTGTATAGATATAGTTCAAGTATCTTTATATTATTAGCATACTGCTAATAATTACATTTAATTAGGTACAAAATGTCTTTCCCTCTTTAACATATTTCCTTGATAGTATCAAATATCTTCATCATAGGACATTTTAAAAGTAAGGTTTAATAGTAAATTTGGCTTGCAGAAAAAGACTTTTATTGCAATAACCAAGTCAGCATCCTAAATGAAGATTCACTGCTTTAATTAATACTTTTGAGAATTAACAAAAGTCATTTTGTTGTTTGGCTTTCATCTTTATGCCTTTCAGACATATTAGATGCAAGAGTAGGCAAATAACATGGTTTATCATTATACAAATAACTACTTAACTTTTAACTCTAAAAATATTTCTCTTTTAGAATATTGGTTTTTCTATCGTTGAAAAACTGGGCATTAGTCAAGAATAAATGAGACAGGTGTCAATCAAGTGCTAATTGCAGGTCATATTATTTTGCTAATTAGACAATATTAAGTTGCTAATTAGAGATAATATTTTTAAAGAATGGAATACTAATATAAAGATCAATCAATCATATTATTATTCTAGTGCTTCAGCTAGCAGAGGCCACTCAATTATTTGAGGGTGTTCTTTAGTTTCCAAGATAGAGAATTTCTGTATTAAGGGAAGAATGAGTCACTTAATTGTTCAAAAGGTGAAGCGTTTGCAGCCAGAAAATCATCTGTTATTTGGGGCTTCTCACTCTCTGCATTCTATTATGGCCCTCAAGTTCCAAGAAACACCACACAGGATATTAAATTTCTTTTCTGGGATAGGACTTCTTTGCAGAACTCCGCTGGTAAAAAGATTCGGACAACCTAAAAGAAAAACTTTAGGCCCAAATTTCTTATTTCTCTTAATTAAGAGAATTCTTTTGAGCATCAGCTTCTTAGATTCCCTCCCCCCGCCCCGGATTTCATCAATTAGGTTACCAGAATAATGTCCTACATGTAGAGCCTGCTAGAAGGTTGAAATGAAAGCAGTTCACGGATTTAAAGTGTAAATTTCAGAGCACCAGAGTCACAGGAAACCAGGAGCCTTAAACTCAAGGTCCTTTTAGGGTCTCCAATGAAAAACACTAAGAAGTTCCCTAAAAGTACTCAACAGTTTTATTTTTCTCCATTCCTCCTGAAAGTACAACTCTTCCAAAGGAATCCATTTTTCCTCCAATAGATAGGGAGCAGCCATTTGGAATTCAAGTTGAGAAAGTGTTATTAGCCTTGTAAGTAATGAATTGAGAAGCCCTGGTTGGATACTGCTGTTCTGTACCCTGCTCACTCCCAAATTACAGATCACATATATTTTATATCATATTCCAGTTTAAGCAACTAGTCACTCTCAAATATCTCTAAGCAAATGGGTATTTCTTACATGCCAATTATGACTGATTGGTAGTGGATATTTGGAGGTTGCAGTTAGCTAAGTAACAAAAAGGAGTAAGGCTGACTAGCAATGGCTGCCTAGAGTGAGGAGAAGAAAGATACCAGCACGCCAGGTTACCCTCCCTGCCTTAGAGTGAGACAGAGAATTTCCTTTCTGAATTTTGGTTCATAATATTATCGGCTACAGAAGGATAGACATTTTTAGGATGTTTACTACTTGCAAAAGATATGTAAAGAGGACATATATGTGTTCTCTGCCCATAAGGAAGGAGAAAATTAACCTGCTACTCTAAGTAGAGACCAGGAGTCCAGCTAACTACACACAGTACATGGGACTGGGTATTCAATGTTCAAAGTTTCATATTTTGACAAATTCTATTCCTTTCACAGATAACTTAAGAAAATGAAGTCAACAAAGATCTGTTAAAAGAAAATAAATATCTTCTGGTTAAAAGAAAATAAATAAATATTCGAGACCTTTTGCACTCGATCTCTGGATGCATGGAAATCACTTCTGGTGCTCCTTTGCTGCTCTCTGTAACCCTAGGGATGGAGAGTATCTTCACATGTCCTTCAGCCTCACTGGGGCATTGGTAATACATAGGTTTGAGGAAAAGATCCTTGAGAAATCCTTTCAGATTTTTTGTTAGGTTTCTAGACAATAATGTTCTTAAATACCAGCCTGTAAATTTAGTGAAAGGTATTTTCTATGAAGTTATGTAATCTAAGAAAATATGAATACAGATAGATAATCTCATACATGATATGACTAGATTATAAAAGATGGTGCAAAGTCCCAAACTTGACATACCTACATAGAGAATATTATTGAATGTATTATAAGATATCATTTACTAAACCTCTTCTCTTTAAATGGAAATAAAATAGCTTTTAGATGAATTATGAGAGCCTGGATTCATCAAAATTTAATGCACAATAGCAGTATCTATAATGCACTGAAACCTGGGGTTTCCCTGATGGATTTTTAAGCACAGAAACTATATTTCCATGTAATATGTCTAGAAGTCTTTTGCCTTATAGTTGTCTGAGACAATCTGCTCATTACAGAGTCAAGAGATTGGCCAGGCAGAAAGTGGGAAAAATTTGCTAAAGAGAGAGGTGCACATAATTCTATTAGTGAGTGGTAAAGAATTTCTCTACTGTCTGAAGAATTAATACAATGTGGCCAATGTCAAATTAAATGCCATGGTTTACTTAGCAATTCCAGAAGCATTTACTTTGATAATGTATAAATGCTGATGCATTTATCACGCATTATCTTGTATATACATGGCATTCTAAGAAAAATCATCAATGTGTAACAATTCACTATTTTATCCTCTCAGTGACAATGTTTTAATGAATTTTCATCCATTTCCTAATCACACACATAAGACAACAGACATACAAACTCATACTCTTACAACCACATTCAGGGAAACAAAAAGAAAGAGAGAGTTAGGTTCCCAAAGTGCAAACATGGAAGGGAGGGGTATATATTGTTTTGAAGGTAGGCATAAATGTTCAATTAACCTATTTCTCATGTCTTTTTTATGACTACATATGGTAACAAATCTTCCTAATAAGAAGGGTCACAGAACAACAGATACATAAAATAGAAAAATGAAAACACAACAGATGTATAATTTTTATTTTGCATTAAATGAATAGGAATATGGAAAGCACATTTGGCAAAGCATGAAAAGCCCTTAAATTAGGAAGGTTGTGAGTTGGAATGGTTTTACAAATATTCTGTGGATTGAAGAATTCAGGAAAGACCTTCTCTACTACAGACACCCACATACTGTAAAGCCTGATAGCTTGTAGTTAAAGAATTAGTTCCTTAAGATAGATACAGTTAATCTCCCATATTTCTTTTTGGAAAATGCATGCCATTTGGAGGACACATCTGAGAAACAACCACCTCGAGGACTGCACAAAATAGCTTGGGAGATCATGGAGGGATGAGGAAGGTAGCAGAGTCTTAAATACAGAGTTGGTTTGTGAAAGCTTGGAATTGCTGATCTTTGAATATGATACAGCCTGGGAAATTTGGTTCTGCTCCAGACAAGTGTTAACCGGAGGTGGTGTGGAGGATGGAGAATGTCAAATGCTTTGAAAATTATATCAGACACTTGGAGAAAATAAATCAAAATGAGAAAGAAAGCAAATATTGACAACATATTTCTTGTATTTCTAATTGTTTAACTCCATTGGACTGAAGTTGTTTATCATTTTAATAAAGTCCAAGTCTTTCTTTTGACATAATTTTTAACTTTTTATTTTCAAATAATTTTAGACTTATAGAAGCATTGTAATGATAGGAGAGAGTCCCCATGTAATATTCACCCAGCTTCTTCTAACATTAATCTTATATAAGACAATGATCGAATACCAATTATCAGTAATCAATACAATTAGCATTACTAGGAAAATAATATTGATACAATATTGATTAATTGATACAATATCATTAATTATAGATTATGTTCAGGTTTTCCCCAGTTTTCCCACTAATATCCTTTTCCAATTCCAGGATCCAATCCAGAGTACCATACTGCATATCATGTCTCTGTAGTCTCCTCCCATCTGTGCTATTTATTTAATGTCTTTCATTACCCTGACTCTTTGAAAAGTATTGGTTGGTGTTTTGGAGAATGCTATTCAGTTTGGATGTTTTCTCATGATTAGACTGAATTTATATATTTTGGGGAAGAAAGCCACAGAGCTGATGTGCCCTTAGCTTTCAATCATATCAGGGGTACATTATATCAATATGTCTTATTATTGGTGACGTTAACTGTAATTGTTTGGTATCATAGTTTCTGTGATGTTTCTCCACTGTAAAGATACTATTTTTTATTTTCATATTCTAACCATAAACTGTGAGTCATTAAATCCAGTCCATAGTAAAGGGGAGAGAAATTAAACTCCACCTCTGGAGGGTGGAATAGCAAAGAATTTGTGGACATAAGTTAAAATCACCACAGTAATTAGTATATATTTGGGGGAGATATATTGGGGGAGATAGGCAAATATCATGCTTCTATTTTTAAAATTTCCATTTATTTTAATATACATCGGTAGCTCAGAGCAGCAGCAATTACTTAGGTGTTCTGACAGTGGTTTTCTACTTCTCTTATTCGTAAATTTATTAATTGCAATTTTTCTGTAAGGAAGGATGGCTTCTTATCTATGTATTAAATAATTTACTTATATCAATATGGACTCATGGATATTTTATTCTTTGAGTTATAATCTGATATTATCAATATTTATCTTGTAGCTCAAACTGTTCCAATTCTGTTCATTTGAAGCTCTCTTGGCAAATTCTTGTGTCCTTTTGACATGTCCCTCATTTTTCATTTTTTTCACTTCCTTACATCTTGGCATCATGGAATGTTCTAGGTCCACCTTATGTTTTACTTGCTCTAGAATCAGCCATTTGTCCAAGGATACCTGATTTATTTTATTGGAGAGCTGTATTAGAAATCAAGATCTGGGTGTTAGATGGTTCATCATTAATGGGCTATCAGTGCCTCTAGACTTCTCAGCAGGCAGTGTTAGGGAGTTTATGTATGTGTATTCACTCATGCATACGTATCCAAATTTATATATCTCTTTCCATATATATTAAAATAAACATAAGTTCATATTAATATCTCTAACTCCAATAAAGTATTAAATGATTAATTCCAGCATTTTGTCTTTGCTTATTTGTAATTCCTTTCTTAGAAGCTGATTCTCATTATCTATAATATATTTACTTATTTGTTCAACCCTAGCATATATGTAATATTTGTTTTAGAATTTCTAACCATAATCTTATGCGAAATAAATCTACCAGCTGAGTACAGTCCATTTTTATCTTTAGCCTTACAGTACCAAATCAAAAGACAATTTTACAAAGTTCCTTAGATCAGCTCCCTTCCACCTCACCTGTTTCAGTGTGGTTATATGATTCATTTGTTATCCAGTTAGATTATTTATCACAGGATGCATTCTATCTTGGGTTTTCTCGACATCCTGTTCGATTTTTTAAATTTGCATACAATAAAGTTCACTTGTTAGTGTGTACATTTTTATGGGTTTTGACAAAAGCATAGAGTGGTGTATCCACTATCCTAGTACCATGCCGAATAGTGCCATCATCACAGAAATTCCCAGCAAAGTATTTTGAAACAAACAAAACAATGACAACGCATCGAGCTTTTAATCAAATTTCTAAAATATGTTTTTGAAGTGCCTGCCAGGTTGAACTGTGATCAGCAATGGATGGATCCCACTATTTGCATGGAATCTACTAAGAAAAATACCATCTGCTAGATCACACTGGATTTTCGTTAAGGCGATTAGAATTACCTTTTGGTCTCAAAACCAATATTTTGTGTCTCATGAGGATGAGCATTCTGTGTCTCATGAAGGACCAGCCAAGATCCTATTAGCAGCTGAGAAAGGATTTGACGCTATGTAAAAAAGTGAGCTTGCTATCCATGCTCTTTCTCAAGTAGGAAAAATTCTCCTAACTTTTGCCTCCTTGTCCCATAGAGCTTGGATGTAAGGGGAAAGATTCTCAAGAGTTTTAAAAAAGAGTATAGATTTGCTAGCTAGTTAGAACTGGGTTTAACTCAGGCTCCACTTTGCACTAGCTATATGGAGAAGTTCAATTTTATGTTCGTCAAATTTGAGAAACTATTTCATAATGTCATAGTGAGGAATAAATAACACGCCATCCATAAAGTCCTTAGCACATCCTGTCTATTGCCAGTGAGATCAGGTCTTAGGGCAACTCTTGATCTCACTAAGCCATTCGACAGCCCCACCTTCCTGTTAGCCAGTAAGTGACTGAAGGAGGTTAAGAAGTTTACCACGAACATAATTAAAATAAGCCTTTAATACAGATTGATGGTCCTATTAATTTTGATTCAGCATTTATATTCCAGTTTTTCCCATAGCTAGTACGACTATATGGTTTGCCTGGGACAATTCTTATACGATTTTCAATAGGGCCTTTTTTACTTGCAAGAGTTTCCCAGCTTGGATGATATGATATGGTCACATTACTCAAAAGGTTTTGTTTTGTTTTTATTTTTCTTAATTCTGCACTCACGAGTCCCAATGTCTTTTACTCCATAAGATTAAACAGAAGAGACTTTCTGAACTAGATAAAATTATGTACTCACTTGAATTTATAAAATGCCAACCTTAAGCCAAATTTGAATAACTCTAAACATTTTGCATCATTAAAATAAAGAAGGTAGTAAAACAAACAGTCATTTGAAAAAGAAATGTTTAGGTTCTCAAATTCTGGTATGATTGTTTCTCAATACACTTTGGTGTTCAAATAGCTAAAGGCAACTATGAATCTTGAAAGCACAGATCATCAGAGTCCTGTGTGGCCAAATGTGTTGAGTTCTAGAGTTTTCAGATGAACAGATGGCTTAGGTGTCATTTTAGTATCTGTTCTGCCTACATCAAAAGGAGAAAAAAGTGACAAAGTATTCTTTTTATGTCTTTCTTTCATGAATATGCATAAATATAGAATTCATGAATCACTGAGATGTAGGAGACTGTTAAATTGCATTTTTGCTGGAGTTTAAAAAAACATATGATTAACCATACTTTTGACTGTGAGTAATTACACTTCCTTATTTAGAGGTCATTTTTTGAATCTGTTCCACTGCTGGCTTGTGGGCTGAAGTGAAATGAAGGCACAAAGATACACTTATGATGAATTATTAAAGTTCTTTTTATTCCTTTGTGGCAAGAAGCTTTCTAGTTAAAACCTAGGTGCCAAAAGTTTGATTCAGATTATTATGAATAAATCATATAGATTATTTGGCAAAGTAATATTCAAAACAATAATTTAAAAATAATTATAATAAATAATAGCCATAATAAACTTTCTCATTAGATCTTACTCTGCCTTGTTACCTTTTCTGTTGTTATCCTGACATCCATTTGACAGCAAGCATTTTCTCTAGAATCCAGAGAAATCTTATTTCCTTCTTTAAAATACTTCATACAAATGCTCAGGTTTACCTTATATTTTTCCTGGTTCGAAAACAAGGATCGTAAACATTGTGGTGCTCATAATTACTCCCCTCACATACCTGTGAATATTAATGATCTGTTTTTTTCCCCCTATACACCTTATAGTCATTTTCATCCCAAGCATTCAAGACAGGCATTTCCGAGGAAGCAGCACTAGCAACACTAGAATTCAGATGAAATCTATATACCTTCCCTAGTACAGATTTCCTAGGACACAAGGCAGACTGTGACCTTCTGTACTCACTAACATTTAAAAATTGCTATAGAAAATTATGTGACTCTTTAGCTCTTTTTAAATTCATTGTTGAAGAGTTTCATTCTCCTTTCCTTTAAGTCACCTGAATAGGTGTAACAGCACTGCTCCAGTCATTGTGTGCTAGGTTATGCTATGGTAACAGTCTTAAAATCTCAGTGATCCCAACAGCAACATTTATTTCTTGCCCATGTGACTTGCTGACTGTAAGTCAATACCAATCCTGCTCCTTCTCTGTCTTTGTTTTAGGACCAGGTTCAAGGAATATCTTTTACCTGGCTCTTGACCTTCTCATGGCAAAGGGACTGAGACAGAACTATTAGTGGTTCTTGGAGCTTCTATTTAGATGTGGGGTACACCACTTCTGCTATTTCATTGACTAAAGCAAGTCACATAGCCACTAATATCAACAGGAAGGACACTCTGCATGTTCTTCAGAAACAGGTAGAGATGTATAATGCTCTTACAGGGAGGGAAGAGATTATTTGCGAAAAATAATAGACTCTTCCATATGTATATATTTCTTTGCTATTTATTTTTTAGAGAACTATTGTTCCATGTAACATATTGAGGCAGGAAGAGATAGGACTACCTCCTATTTAAGAGTACAAGAGATTTCAAGTTTCCTGCTGACTCTGGGAGATACTTAATCTCCTAGAAAGACATATCTAAGACATTTGCCTAGGAGCTGGTAGATAAACTGGCCAGTGCATGAACCCAAGATATGGCTGATTTTTCCCTCAGTGTTTTTATGCTGCTTTGCATCTGGACTCTATAAGCTAGACCAGAGAAAGCCGCATTTTTGCAGAATAATGTCCTAAATTCCCACGTAATTTTAATTACAGACCCAGCTTAAATGGATAATTTAAAATATGTTCCAATCATACAGAGGGAGAGTAAATTATCTTCTATTATTTACTGAAAGAACTGGAAAGACAACTAAATGGTTGCTAGGCCTTTTGCTACCACTTGGAAAAATAGAAAAGTATAAAAAATGGTAAAACCACAAGCCTGAAAGAGTGTGAAATTTTTTGTTGTTACATTTTCTTAACAGAGGGAAGTTTGAAACAAGTGAAGGTAAAGAATTTCACTGAGAACACTGCCTTTCTAGTGCAAAGGAAAGCGACAGCTTTTAATCAATAATTTTTAACATTTGAGAGCTCGCAGCAGTGGCTGAAAGAAAGAAAGAATCACAGAACTGAGTGAAAGTTTGGGGAACTTGTCCCAGCAGGTTGACAAGAGATGACTTGAAAATGATACACTGTTGGTATCTTTTGTCCTGACTATAGGTGCTGGATGACTTTGATATAAAACAGGCATACTGATCAGAAAAAAACTGAAACTAAAAACCATAACCAACCTTCTAATCTATCATTTCAAAGTAAATAAGTACTTATTCTTGAAGGGGGAAAGATGAAGTGCCGAGACACTCTGTGTTTATTAAATGTCAGTACCTTTGCTACTCAAAGCTTTGGTGTTATCTGGGAGCTGTCAGAAGTGCAGACACAGTCTTAAGCCTTAGCTTAGACCTAGGAATCAGAACCTAGGTTTTTTTTTTTTTTTTTTTTTTTTTTGTCTTTTCTAGGGCTGCACCTGTGGCATATGGAAGTTCCCAGGCTAGGGGTCCAATTGGAGCTGCAGCTGCCTGCCTACGTTACAGCAACAGCAATATGGGATCCAAGCTGCATCTGTGACCTACACCACAGCTCACAGCAACAATGGATCCTTAGCTCACTGAGTAAGGCTAGGGATCAGGGATCCAACCTGTATCCTCATGGATGCTAGTCGAATTCGTTGCCACTGAGCCTCAATGGGAACGCCAAGAATCTACTACTTTTTATTTCCCCTACTCAGCCATTTTTTTTTTTTTTGCTCTGAAAACAGAATAATACAAGCTCTGTTTCTGTTTCTTTAGCACCTCAACTTCCCATGATTCAATACCTAGCACCCCCCCTCTATCTTCCTTTCCTCCCTTAGTACTCACAAGTATAAAGCTGTACTTAAAGCACAAAAACAGAAATAAAAGGAAACAAAAAACTCTCAAAAATTTGATCGCAATTTTCTTTTGTAGTTCAAAGAAAAAAAGAAAGTGTTATGGATAACTGTGTTTTATCAATTTTGGATATCAATAGTTTTCATAAAACTGCCAAGACAACAAATAATATGTGGCTATGATAGACTATTTATAAGTATGTCTCACAAGGATAAAACTGAAACTCACAGATCACGTAATCATTGACTCAGAGCTAGAAAGGGATTTAGAGATAATCTTATCCCACACCCTGAGACCTTAAGGTGACTTTCCAAGCTTTCCTACTGCAGAGATGTGGTTAAAATTTAGGTCTTCTGATTCCCAGTTTGGGGTTCATCCATTTCTACTATATATCACACTACTTCTAAGAATAAGCTAAGAGTACCTGTCAATTCAAAATCATTAAGGAATCACATAGATTTTGCATGGTATTTTCAGGTGAAGAACCAGTACTAAGATCCTCTCCTCATATTAGCCAACAGCCCATTTATTGAAAGGTAACCAGGTAGAATAACGTGCTCATAAAGAAAACACTCCCTGATGGTTCCTGGAAGGAAGCCATACTTCCACGCTTTGAGGCTTTGTATGAATTCTATCCAGAAACAGGGCTGGATCAGATTCCCACTGAGATACTACTTGACTTAATCCTTGGCTTGGGGTTACTAAAGGAGGCATATTCAAAAGAAAAGAAAAAAAAAAGACTAAAATAAACAGCTGGAGTTTGTGTGCTTGTGCATGCTTCTATGTATATATATACAATAGTTTGAGCCTATGACTTTTGTGATTCATGTCATTTCTTGTATACAACTTCATCTCAGCTTTTAGTAGTTTTTAGTAATAAGCGATTTGCTTAGCAGGGAAAATAAGTGTTTCTCCCTATGATTGCCAACATTGTACTGGTCTCTGTGCAGAACGTATTTCTTCATCAAGACCTCAGACCCTCTAAATAGGACAGAGCAACAAGTATTGGCATGCAGACAGGAACATGTTGAGAGTGCCAGATGACTTCAGTTTTCTTCACCAGGTACATAGAGATACAGAAACAAGAAACAGCACATAAGTTTGAAGGACGCTTATGATGGAAAATGAATATAATGGATGAAGTGGACGTTGAAGATACTGAAAAAGAATACTGTTGGTGACATTGAGGGAAGCAAATTACCTAGAAAAGATGTGTTCTTAGAAACACACTGGGTGTTGGCAAAGAATGGTTATGGGGGATGGAGAGGACTGTTTAGGAAACGTCAGAAGAGTGGACCTTGGAGATACAACAGTAAAGGACAAGGTTAGAGGGACCAGGGGCTAACGTGGCGATGCCTTCTTGGTAGTGGAGAGCCCTGCCTTCAAAATACCTGCAACCTGGGCATAAGCCAGGTGATCTCCATTTCTGCTTGCAGGAGGGAAGCCTGCATTATCTTTCCTATGGCTCATCAGTTGACTACACAACACAACTGATCCTAGATGGAGCAAGAGATGTCTGTGTCCCTTCTGGACCCTTTTTACCCCATGTTGGGGCCACATTTTTATACAGACAGGCCATCTGGTTGGATCAGAGGAGGTCATAGACTCGTCTCCTACGTTTGATGTTACAGGGGATAGAACGCACAGTCATTACACCTCTGAGCGAGGAAATGTTTACTGATGCTCCCTGATTAATATCCTGAAGCTGTGGCTCAGCCCTTTATCTCTTTGAGATCAGAATTTAAAATTTTAAATGTAAAATAATCTATCACATAAAACCTCTTTAATTGACATTGGCATAGTAGAGACTACAGTAAAGACACAATCAAATAATTAAGCATTAGGAGTCTTAGAAGAAGCTTTCTGATTCCCTCAGGACAGTTTGAGACTAAAATAAAGAAAAGAAAGAGATGGCTCACTTTTGTTTAGAAAAAGGCAGACCAATCAACATTGTTTTCTTTGCTTTTTGTTGTGTTTTTTTTTCCCCTCCCTTTCGTCCCTATTTCCATCATATCCCCACACTAATTGCTTGAGATAAAATTTATTAGGTATTGCAGAATTTGGTGCATTTCAAAAGTGTGTTTCTTATTTAGATTCTGCTGTGAGCGTAGTGGCTGAGTATTAGAAAACTGACTTGAGGGAAGATGGTTCTAAAAATAATATTTCTAGGAAAACAAATGATACAGGAATTGATAAGCATTTGCTATTATCTATACTTTAATCATCTATGATTTTTGTGAGCAGTTACTTATATCGTCTAATAATGATTGTTTATATGTAGTTGCTTTTTTGCTTTCTTGATACTCAGAATAAAATACAGATAAATTGTGCAATTACTATCATTTGATTTCACATAATGGAGACATGTAGGAATTCATGGTTTTCTGTGCTACGCATTCTCGATTTCATATTGCAGTTGATTGCTGTCATTGGTCTTCCACAATAAAGTATACCAGCATATACCCTGTACATAAGTTTAAATGTGCATAAAATGATAGCATTTCTATCCCACTGTGTACCAAGAGAAAAGTCACTTTTGTTTACTGTCAGATTACTAAAGTCCTTGATTGCTTTAAGGAAGTCATTTTATTAACTTGTTTATGAAGTGAGCAGATTAGAGGCCTCTTTAAGCTTCCTTGACAGGGAGTATGCATTCTACAGCTGAGAGCCCAAAGCCTCCACAGTGTGATGAGCTCTGGTAAAGAATCATCTCTGCTGGCTGTCTAGCCTTTACACTGCTGATTCTATTCTTCTACCCCTGAGTGACTGCCTAGAGAACTGAGGAGAAAACCTGGGAGAGCAGGAACAGGGCTAGGCTTCCAGGAGTCCGGAGTAGCTTAGAGGTCATTCATGTATTTATTACAGGTGAGTAAACTCAGAAAAAAAGGCATTTGTTCATTCTTAGTCAAATACTTATTGAAATTACTGTGTGTTAAGTCCTGTACTGGGAATGAACACTGAAATAAACAAGTTTGGTTTTATATATATGTGTATATAGAGAGAGAAAGGGAAAGAGAGAGAGAGAGTGTGTTAATATGTATATATATGTGCAAAAATCTCTATATATGTACATGTAGTATATAAAATAAAAGAATTATATGTTTTTTACATGTGTAAGTATGGGTATATATATATACATAACATTTATATATAATATTTCTTATATACAATATTTCTCAGGGGCAAGGGTCCTTTGTCATCTCTTATTAGAGGTATTATATAGATTTTAGAATTTTAGATAAATAAATCAATCACTTCACATAAGAAAAGCACTAAAAAAGAAAAATTAATAGTCTGATGATGAAAGGAGAGGATGAATAAAAGGGAAGGAGGGAGAAAGACTGTGAACCAGCACAGCTTGAGCTTGTAAGAGAGACAGAGAAAAACTATATTCAAGCAGTTAACATGAGGTTTAGAGTGTTTCAGAGAGAAATGAAGAGATTTATGATATCGCTGTTAGAATAATTTGGTGACGTGGCCACATTCTTAAGAAAATGTTCTGTAATGATCTAGATCACCGTTTCAAGGTTTGTACAGTCATGTTTACTTAGTTATTTAATTTTAAAACAAGATTACTCAGTTTTATTGGGGTTGCACCTGGATCTGGCCCTCACTGGGTGCAGAGTTGAGATAACACATATCTGGTGCGTGGCCTTTATTTGGGTTGCTTGGAGAGAGCTGCAGTGTGGCCAAAGGAGAGAGAAAGCATCATTCCACGTGACGTCACTAAGGGGATTTCTTCCCAGTGGAGCTATAAACTGGTGACTTGAACCGTGTTTCAGGTGACCTTCCAAATAGTTCAGACACACCTGTTGCTCACCAACGAGGTCATTCCATTTTCCTGGGTCTTGCTTGCACTGGCTACTTTTTATCTGGTGGTAGTGTTATAGTGTAACAAGTACTAATTTTCACAAAACAAGGTTCTAGCTTCCTAACTGCCACTAATTATTTCTGACACTTTGGACTACTTAATCTCTTCATGCCCTAGTTTTCTGGGGAAGGAGGGAAAGAAGTTCCTATGCAAGAAAATTTTGAGGACCAGATGAAGTGTTTTTAAGCCCTTACTATAATTTGGACAATGCTCTCCATTGTTGTTTTTCCTAATCTATGGAAACACAGAGTTTTCCAAGGATAGCCATGTTTTAAAGGGATTCAGCGAAAGTACAGTTTAGTAGTTTTTATGTCTTTTAAAATAAGAAGCTGTTTCTAATTTGTTGTCATTATAGGCTTGGATTTTTTTTTTTAAATATGTTTGACAAGTGGCACATCTGTACCCCAAAGCCACTTGTACTCTCATTGAACTTTATATTTGGTCTCCCTGCCTTAGACTGTACATAACGCATTAGGGGTCTGAATATACCTCTTTATCCACCTGAGTAATATATTGGACCCATATGACTTTACAAGTAATAAAATGACCTACATTTAAAAATTGGAAAGTGACATATATAACTACTACCTGGTAATTACATGTACCTTTCAGGTAAAAGATACCATATGAAATCTTTGTGTTATACTTTTCTTACTTGTAAATGCATACTTCCAGTGGTCAAATTATTTTATGCTGCACAGTAAAAGTTTTCCTTATTAAGACTTACAAACTTTTTTTTTTATATACTGGGTACTTATTATTACTTTTTAAAGAAAAGTGTTCTGAAATACTACTGTATGACTCTAGCCACCTCTTTCTTTTTAATGTATACAGGCATAACAATTAAATTTTATAGGACAAATCACCATAGTCCCAGAGGAAAACTAGCTCACATGTCCATAAGCTTTTAACCAAATGGAAAGACTAGAGTTAATAAAACATTTCCTGATGGCTTAGTCCAAAACTTTTGTAACTGTTGTAGTTATTTTTGTGCTTCCATGGGTTTTATTTATTTATTTTTTATATTCATGGAAAAAGACAGTTTTCTGATGTCTATCTTCAGGCCTAAGTATGTTAGTTAATTGCCAAATTCAACTGATGTTGTGTCAAGAAGTAAAAGAAGTTTTAATTTTGAACTTGAATTAAACAAACCAATACATTAATGGCCAAAGAGCTCATATACAGTGTGAAAATTCATGTGAGAAAGTGGGACACTTTTTAGCACAAAATAGCATTTTATGATTACTTCCTTCTTAGCCTTAAATACATTTTGGGCCAGACTTATCTAAAGTTTTCTGAAAGTCAAGATGGAGGAGCTGCCATGTGTTCAGTTATCTCACAAAGCATTTTTAGGAAAGATGCCATCACATTCTTTGTCAATATAGGACGATGCTCATAATTCCCTGAAGCACAAATATATCTATTGTTAGTCACAGTCCAAGCCAGCATCATGAATTTGCCATTTCTTGAAATAAATAGTTGTTTTCTGTATGACTGACCAAATTGATTTTGTCATGATCCAGGTCAAACACAATAATTGGCCAAAACATGCAAGATTAATACCAATGAAAACAATAACAATATTTTAAAACCTTAAAATTTTAAAGACAAAGCTGGTATCTTCAAAGAACACTTTTTAGAACATAACACTTTTCAAAAGTCAAGGGTGTAAAACCGTTACAGACAAATGTGCCTTGCCTACATCATAGCTAATTTTCATACGATCTCCAGTAGAAGCCTGGAGTGGGAAAGGGTGACAGGCAGTTCTTTGCCCTGTAAATTCATACTATGTTTGGCCCATGTAAATTCCTAGGCCCTATTTTGAAGCTTTAATTTTTCATGTTAACTCTGGGCATCAGCTTTTGTTTCTACATTAGAATGATGATGATTTCCGGATTTAAATGGGCTTTATTTAGCTGTTGCAAGTTATTCTTTAGAGTTTATAACTCTAACAAACCGTCCTAGCATTTGTGACCTCTTTGATCTCCATTCCTTACTCTTGTCCCATTACGTTTGTCACATACAGCAATTCTAAACAAAGGCAGTCTGCTGAGGTTCTGGGAAATTCTAATTGCTCCTAGGGAAGAGGACAGGTAAACAAATGCAACATAAGGCTCTGTTCCCACCAAGACCACTTCTTCATCATTGCTATTTCAAAGGGCTTTTCTGTCTGAGGTGAGCACAAGCTCATAACATACTTACTTTCAGGATTCTGAACAAGAGAAAATATGCTCAATACAAATACCCTGTACATCAACTCCTTTCTCACTACTGAGAAAAGCAAGGCATCTGGTGCTGCTAATTACCAAGCATTTTATACCACTGAAAACCCTTGCTTAAGCATTGATTTCCAACATAGGCACCAGACATGTACTCTTGAGGTCCAGAAGCTTTAAATAGCAGAGGTATATGTTCATTTAAACACATCTCTGTGTTCAAGTTTATTTTGCAAATGTGTAAGTACATTAACCTATTCGAGGTAGGAGTCATTGCTATGGAAACAGTACCAGTTAATAAATGCCTGGCTGCAGGTATCACTGTGCTGGATTCTAGTAAATGAGTAGATGTAACGTGGCACCTCACTTCTGGTTTATAACATCCTCAAAGGGAGCCCTTGAGGAGTGATCAGTGAACACTTGAAAAAGGATGACTATTTCGACTGGCTTGATAATATTATCTTAAAAGCAATTTTCAGTTCCTGGATGACTAGAAAAGAAAGTATCCCTGGGGGAGCCTGGACCTAAAGGAAGCTTCTAGAGGCCACGTTCTTGTAGCAGATGAGAGTTTTGTGGAGAATTCTCACTTGCTGGAAGCATCCCCTTCCCACATATAAAGTCACATGGTGACACTACCTCTGGTTTAGGAAACTTGTGGGTTTAAAAGGGTATGGGTTATTGTGTGTTAAGAATAAAAGTAGTTCGAGGTTGAAATTAGGAAGTTTGCTGAACTAGACAGATAAAATGAAATATGAGGTTTTCTTTGCATTTCACATAAGAAGATGTAGAGAGAGTGCTCTCTAGAAATAAACAATTGTCTCTATGAAAGTGAGACCCAGATAGATCCTGATTACATGAACAGATAGAACTGCTGTGTAGACGGAAAGGAGCTTGGACATCAGGACATTCATGCTCCACATCTTCCTGATAGCAATTTGAAAGGTTAAAAGATTTAGTTGAGGCCTCTGCGGCTATCTGCTCACCAGCCAATGACATTCAGAGCTGTGAGATGCATTGTGTAAACCAGAAAGCTTGCCAGACCTATCTGTTTTTATCTGCCTCTATCTCTGCCCTATGCCTCACTGTCTCTCCTGGGCAAAGGTGTAACTGTGCCAGGAGGGAGCAAAATATCCACTTAGGCTCTGAGCCTACTTTTTACTTCCTGATGGACTTCTGGGTAAAAAGCTGCAATGATCAGAGGAACTCAGTTTATTGAAATTTTAAAAAACTAAATATATTTATTTAATTCCACCCATTTTATGAAGAAGGAAAATGGAACTTCATAGACATGGGGTGACTTGCTCAAAGTCACAGATCAAGGAAATGGCTAAATCAGGAAAAGAAGCAAGCTCTTTTGAATCCAAAGGTAGATTTCTGATTTTAGACTTTAAGAGCTGATTCTGGTGGACCCAACTCGAAAACGAACTACATTTTCTAGCCTTTCTTATAAATGGAGTGATTATGTGACATATTTCAGGCACAGAAGTATGGGTAGAAATCACTGAATACATCTTTTGGGAAAGTTCCTCAAAAAATAGCAGATTCAGCCATCCTATGCCCCTCCCTTCTCACTTGGAACATCATTGTGATGTTGGAGGGCTCTCTGCCCTCTTGTGCAAATGAGGTAAAAAGAACATGCTAAGGGAGGTTGAAGGGTTAGATTGTTTGGTCCCTGTTTGCACTGTGGTGCCAACGTCAGGGACTAGTTTACTTATCTCTAGATTTTTAATCACACACAGAAAACAAACACAAAGAAAACAAAGCCACTAATTTGTTTAAGACACTGTCTATCTGACACATCTTTTACTTGCAATGTAACTTAACTCCTCATTGATACACACAAAGATATATAAACATACATGTGTTCACATAAGAACATGCTAGTTAAAGTCTCTGAGTCTAATGCATAGCACTATGAATGCATGTTACCTTAAATTGGAACTCTGAATACAATTGTACAAACTATGCCTAACAGAGCAGACATATTCTATTGCATAATTAAACCTATCCTTGACGCAATATTTGTAGGGACAATCAGGTGATGTGGCTTCTTGTCTGGGTTCTACCACTAACTCTCAAGGATATGTTGGACTAGTGACTGGGCATCAATTTCCCTAATCAACATATTAGGTGTTAGGAGGTCCCATCGTGGTTCAGTGAAATGAATCCAACTAGGAACCATGAGGTTGCAAGTTCGATCTCTGGCCTTGCTCATTGGGTTAAGGATCTGGCATTGCTGTGGCTGTGGTATAGGCCGGCAGCTATAGCTCCAATTAGACCCCTATCCTGGGAACCTCCATATGCTGCAGGTGTGGCCCTAACAAAGCAAACAAACAAACAACCCTCCCCCAAAAAACCATATTAGGTGTTAGATAGGATGCCTTCTTAAGAATTATAGCCTTTAGACCTAAGATTCAACAACTAAATCTTTTCCTTTTTCTCAATCTATCTGTGATTCCACTTTAAGTAATTTACAGGTTAAATAGACTTTTGTGAACCCGTCTGGGAAAGAGTCTCCCTCACCTTGAGAAATTATACATAGTTTCATCTAGCCTCTCCTTTTTGCCTCATTCTTCAGGTCTAGACTACAAATCAATTTCTTCAGGAAGTCATGCCTGACACAAGTATCATATTTGTCTGATAATATGTTTATATTGAGTACAGATAAAATATTTCTTGAAGATCAGCACTGTGGCTGCCTGATTGCTATTGTTTCAGAAACTGATGCACATCCTGGCTCAGAGTCCATGTTTAGCAATGCAAAGGTGAATAAATACGTGAGGGAACATCATTTCTGTAGAGAAGAGATATTTAGATTTTCAAATAGTGGGCTAATAATAATGTCCAAAGGAACATGGTTTATTTATGTGTAGATGTAGTTTGGATATAGTTGATATCTACATCTATACAAAGATTGAAGCTTTTTCATAATATTAAGTTTTAGACAAATTTCTAAGTACATACAGGCTCTGGCTGGATTAGTCATAGAAATTTTACAGGACTATTGCACAATGTTTGATGTGATTTGAACAATAGTAGGATAATTCATTCATGTGGCCTTCAGTGGCAACTTTCCTAAAAGCCTTTGAGAAGGAAAAGCTCATTTAAAATGTTTATTTTGGTCTGGGGAGTGGGGGGATGTGCTTGGGCTGTTGGATGGAAATTCTGTGAAATTATATTGTTATGATCATTGTATATCTACAGATGTGATAAATTTATTTGAGTAACAAAGAAAATAAAAAAAAAGAAAGCAAAAGAAAAAAATAAATAAAATGTTTATTTTGGAGTTCCCATCATGGCGCAGTGGAAACAAATCTGAGTAGGAACCATGAGTTTGCAGGTTCGATCCCTGGCCTTGCTCAGTGGGTTAAGGTTCTGGCATTGCCATGAGCTGTGGTGTAGGTCACAGATGTGGCTTGGATCCTGCACTGCTGTGGCTGTGTTGTAGGCCAGCAGCTGTAGCTCCAATTAGACCCCTAGCCTTGGTACCTCTATATGCCACAAGTGCGGCCCTGAAAAGACCAAAAAAAAAAATGTTTATTTGAGAATATTTGTTTATTCTCACAGGGTCCCCAAATAATCAGTTGAAGAAGTAAGCAATAAGATAATTGGTTGGACTTTTACTGAATTGCCTTTGAGATGGGCTATGCCTGCACCTCACCTGCTGAATTAAAAATGAGGGAAATTAGCCCATTCTCTGAGAGTTACATTATGAGATCAAAACAGGTATATGCAAATTATCTTTTAAAAGCAACAACAAAAAAGACTATACAGCAAACAGAACTTGGCAGAAAGCTGACTGAATGTATTAACGCATCTAAACAAAGAATATATTACGCTAAGGGGAAGGAAGTAGCGATCTAGGACTTGGTCAGCTGCCCACACAGACAACGGCAAGTCAACAGAGGTAAATTGGGATTTGGGGGTTGGGAGAGGATTTAGAAATGGATGGGATGTACGTACCACTCAGAGAGTAGGGAGCCAGAATTATTGAACTTTATGCATATTTTGTCCCACTGGTAAAATTGCCATTTTTTTGGTGAGATGAATGAAGTAACGTTGATTTTCGACTAATGCCATTTACTGTTTGATTTATTTATCTCCCCTTGTTCTGATTCTGTGCTTACCAAACAACTGTTAATTGTGATTTGATGTCCTTTGCAGGTCTGGCTGCAGAGAGAGACTGGCTCATCTTACAGACTTGAAGTATTTAGTGTCCTCAGACAGTGATTTCTCATGAAGGATTCATAAAGTAATTTCTGATAATGATGTGACTTCTAATATAACTTCATTTCAGGAACAGGATGAGCTCATCATGCCAATATGAACATTATAATCCAAGTCAATCTCTTTTTGTAGATTGATAAATCAGTATCCAGGGTCTACCCAGAGTATACGTTGTAGTCTCATATTTTTTAGTGAGTGTCAGCTTAGCATTCCCTCATAGGCTGCTAACTCCTAGGCAGTGGACCAGAAAGACTCTCTAATGCTTTTGAAATAGAAGCCCAGAATCTAGATTATGATGACCTAAATAAACCATTCTCAGACCCAGCCTGCAGCTGGCTATTTAGTGACGTGAGGTCCCTGGACTCACAGATTAGCATCCCTGGGAACTTGAACAAACTGAGAACCTCAGCCTCTTTTCAAGAATCACTGAATCAGTCTGCATTTTATCAAGGTCCTTATTATATTTGCGTGCATAATACAATTTGAGAAGTGACGCTTTTTTTTTTTTGGTCTTTGTAGGGCCGCAACCTTGGTACATGGAGGTTCCCAGGCTAGGGGTTGAATTAGAGATCCAAATTCCATCTGAGAGCCACACCACAGCTCACAGCAATGCTGGATCCTTAATCCACTGAGTGAGGCCAGGGATTGAACCCGCATCCTCATGGATGCTAGTCAGATTCGTTTCTGCTGAGCCACAATGGGAACTCTGAGAAGTGTTGTTTTTGAGGATAAGCCCACCATTTTTATCTCTGTATCTCTACAGGTTGTTGGGAGACACTCCATGGATATTTCCCACTGCTGCTTATTATTTTGTTGGGAATGGCCAGAATGCTACACCTCAGTAAAGAATCAAGAGGACATGCTCTTTTCAGGTCGCTTCTTATAGGATGAAGTAATGCCTCCTTCTGAGCAGCCTTGCTTACTGGCTGCTATAAAACGCTGGGTTCCCAAAGCTCAGTGTTCTTCTCTTTTAAGAGAAGACACGACCCATACTAATATCCATGTAGGTCACCCATGGTGCCCCATTTGGGGCTTAGGGAATGGATGCAAACATGCTGACTCTCTGGCTATTGCTTTTGCTCTGAGTAATAAAATCCTACACCTCTGATCCAGGAGCCTGTGTTTTCTGCCAGCATCCTCAGTTCTACTAACATCAGCTTATAAGTAGAGTAAAACCTCAGACACCTCACAGTTATTACCCCAGCCTTTTAAAATACAGTTACCCAAAGCAAAGTGCTAGGAGAACTGGGTTCTTATCCAGGTTCTACTATTAACTAGTTGTAGTTACTAGTCATGCGAAAGAATAGTTATTACCTCTCCTCTCTGGAATGACTTCTTCACGAATAAAATAAGAGGAGGGAGGAGAAGGACAAAGTAGTTGATGAGAGTTTGTAGATCATTAGTTCCTTAGAATAGTATCCACACTTAAGAATTTTTTTTTGATCAGTGTCCCCACTAAGAATCAGCATATTTCTTTGAATATTGGTGATAGCAATAAATATATGCTCTGTTTTGGCCATAGAGTCTCTTAGGCTTTCTTTGAGAGTCTCTTAGAAAGGCCTATTAAGTTATTTTCATTACCTACTTTAATTCTTTATTAAAGGATGTGCCTGTGTTCTATGCATACTTTATTTGGTGAAGACAATTGATTTTTCATTGAACTCAAAATACACGAATGGTTTTGATTATCTCTGGCTCAGCAGTGTCAATCATTTTCAGGTCCCTATTCATTTGGGGTATTCTGGAATGAGGACATCTTTTAAAGAACAACTATTTGTTCAACATACAATACAAAAGTCTTTTGAGACTAAACCCACAAATAAGATGATCTGCAAGGAATAGACAACAATAGGAAAACTGAGAAGGCTAATGTGTGTTGCCTGCATTATGCCACTTTCAGAGTCCTCTATTCAACAGAGTGCTAACTGGTCTTACAGAGATGGCAGGGGATATACCTCTGCTAAAGGAGGATCTTGCTGTACCCTCCAATCTAAACTGATGGGGAGTCCATGTAACTTATATCTTGCAACACTGAAAAAGCCCAATAGTTTCTGTTTCCAATGAAAACAATAAAGTAGCTACAAAGCATTAACCTTAACATGAAGACTAATACCCTGCCTTGGGAAGTCTGAGAGCTTTGAGGGGACAGACAAGACTACAGTTATTGCCCTTCCAACCAAACCCACTATTTCAATGCTTAATGCAGCTGCTGTTTGATTGAGAGAGAAAAGAGTTGATATAAAGTAAAAGATTGATTCCATTAATATTCAAATCTCTTTCTATGAAGGCATTTTTCAAAATTTGCTAACAAATAAAATTAACAAGGCTGGAAGCCTACTAAGGTTTTGAACACATTGTTTTGTCTAAGAAACCACAAGCCTGGTCTACAATTAGAGCTGTTGCCTCTTAAAGAGAATGCTCTGTCAGCAGTCTACATTAGTACCAAGTGGCCCACACAGGCTATTAAGCTCCTAATGCTTTCTCCAGGGGTTTTCATGGAGCCTAGTGTCCAAGAAGGACTTTCCAAGAGGAAAAAGACAAGGGCTGCAGAGAACAAGAGACTTTGGGGTACTTCCCAGGACAAGAATGAGTAGTTGTCCTATCTGAGAAACACACAATACTGTTAGAAAATGGAGTCTGGATTCTTTGAACCAATAGGATCTACTCATTGCTGTGAAGGAGTGGCTGCTGTGGGCTTCCCTTTCTCCCCATCTCAGAATGGGAGTGCTACTACAGTGTTCTGGCTTATATGCCACCAGAGTATATTGGGCTTGTGTGTGACAGAAAACATTTCTTTTAATCTCGAGGTTGGCTGACCATGACGTGTCACACTCAGGCTAACAGAGGAGACTACACATCACACAGAGATCCTGGACCTCAGCTAGAGTCAGCATGTGATGGAGCCCTAGGGTCTTCCACCTTTGATAGGAATTGCTACGTTCTCCACATAGGAAGAAGGGTGTGCCAAGATATTTATGTCACAAAGAGACAGATTGTGGTAGAGACTGCTGGATCATTGCCCCTCGATATCCACTGCATCCTCTTCCTATAAGAAAAGAACCACAATTTCTGGCAAAGCATCCAGTTGTCACTGACATAGACACTATGCTAAATGAAATAAGCCAGACAAGAATAAAAAAAATTGGTATGGTCCCATTTATATGTGGAATTAAAAAAGGTCAAATACATAGAAGCGGAGAGGAGAACAGTGGTTTTCAGGGGCAAGGAGGTGGGAGAAATAGTGAGATGTTGGCCAAAGGATACAAAGGTACAGTTATGTAAGACGAATATCCAAAGATCGACGGTACAGCATGACGACTGCAGTTAATGATCCTGTGTTGAAAACTGGAAATTTGCTTTGAGAGTAGATTTCAGGTTCTCTCCTCACATACACACAAAATGGTAACTATGTGAAAATATATGATAATTAGCTTGACTGTTGTAATCATATATATAAGATCATGTTGTACACCTTAAATATATAGTTATTAAAGATTACAAAAAAACTTTTATATGGAAAAAAGTGTAAGTAGTGTGTACAGATTTGGGGAAGTATTTATAAGAGAGGGAGCCTTCTCCTCCCCTCTATTCTTCCTATAGCTTGGAGTATAGACATGATGCTGAGAACTGGAGGGGACACTTTAGACCACCAAGTAAGTTGGAAGGGATGCTACGAAGTAGAACAAAATCACACAGAGTTATATCATGAATAGTATGATATCATTCTAGTCCTGGCCTGTATATTGCAGGGTTCCATGGAAGAAGAAATGAAATTCTCTTTTGCTTAAGTCATTATTTTGGGTTTTGTCACTCATAACAGTTCCTAATCCTAACTAGCACAGATGCTTTAGAAAAAGTATCTGGAAAGTTATTTACAGATTCTAAAATTTTTGCATTAGTTCTTTAAAGTCTCAGAGGATTTTAACACTAATGAGTAAAAAATGATAAGTTAGTTTCTGGAATACTGCCCTTCTGATAGAAGGTCTCTAAACACTTTGGTTCAACAGAATTTTAATCATAAAATAGAATGTAGATAAAATAATCTGCTTTTTGTTCCTAGACCTTTGTTGTAGACATTTCACTTTCAAAGGTCATTTTAAATTACGACTGCTAGCATTTTATTGCTTTAAAGGATCACCTATGAAGAGGCCTATGGCATGGCTGCAACCATCAATGAACTATCAACAATGATGGAGGAAAAAGCAAGCTCCTTTGAAGAGACAAACATAAACAAGTACTTAAATGACAATGTGTCTGATGGTGTTTTAGCATGGGTAAGTTATAAACAATACATAGATTGATGCTCATGGAGAAATCAGATCATTATTAGGTGATTTTTAGTCTAGCTCTGCACGTACACACTGTTAAAAGAATCATTTCCATAAGAAAGGGAATACACACTCACACACACACACACATATGGCCGGGTCACTTTGCTGAACTGCAGAATTTGGCACAATATTGCAAATCAACTACACCTTTTTTTTTTTTTTTTTTTTTTTAAGGGCCACACATGCAGCATATGCAGGTTCCCAGGGTAGGGGTTGAATTGGATCTGTAGCCTCTGGCCTATGCCACAGCCTCAGCAATGCCAGATCTGAGCCGCATCTGTGACCTACACCACAGCTCACGGCAAAGCCAGATCCTTAAACTACCGAGAGAGGCCAGGGATCAAACCTGCGTCCTCATGGATACTAGTCAGATTTGTTTCCGCTGAGCCATGACAGGAACTTCTCAACTATATTTTAATTTAAAAAAAAAATGTAAAAAAAATCATTTGCATGCATTATAATAAGTTCCACATTTTTTTTTCTGTTTTTCATCTCGGTAGTAATTAGCCCAACTGCTAGTCTAAAATTGTGCTCTGTCTAAGCTTTTCACTTACCTGTATTTTCTCCTATAAATAACAATAGTAACAACAATATAACGTGGTAGTTTTCAATATAACGTGGTAGTGAGGCCTATCTCACATTGAATTCAACTATTATAAATCATGAAAGATAATACTGTTGTCCTTTGTACTTGAGGATGATGATTCTGAACCACCATCAGCGGAATACTTGCTTAGAGCTACATTTTTCCTTCAAATGCCTTGGTACTCTCTCAAAGCCATGAGTATCTTATCTAGACATAGCTCTGCATTACATTTTGCCTTTCCTCATTCTCTCACTGAGTCCAGGGACTAAGTTTGATCTGACACACCAGTCATACTAAACAAAGATGCTATACTCTCTCCAGATACTTCTCTTTCTTCATATCTTTACCCTCCAACAATTAGGAGAGTGTGGTATATGTAGGTATTTATATTTACTTCCTGATTAATATTAGGGCTAGATTTGTGCTAAATTATCTCAGCTCTCTCACCTAGTTCCTGTCATAATCAATTGCAAGAGGGTGGTCTGGGACTAGAGATACAGGTTATTAAAAACTAAAACAAAACAAAATATTAAAAAAAAGATTGTAAGGCAAGTTTCCCTA
This sequence comes from Phacochoerus africanus, assembly GCF_016906955.1. NCBI lineage: Eukaryota > Metazoa > Chordata > Mammalia > Artiodactyla > Suidae > Phacochoerus > Phacochoerus africanus. Next base: position 141,018,542 of record NC_062551.1, on the reverse strand, counting down.
GAGAGCTTAACTCTTCTTTGGTCTGAGACTGGGGAAAGTACAGACAGTGCCATATATTTCATTGGATAAAAGAGACTGTCACTAAATTGGTAAAACTGTCTTTATGGCCTGTTTTGCAGGATGTAGAAATAATCTTTAATATTTAGACAATTAGATTAGGAAGATGTGGTATATATACACAATGAATACTACTCAGACATAAAAAAGAACAAAATAATGCCATTTGCAGCAACATGGATGGAACTAGAGACACTTATAATGAGTGAAATAAGTCAGAAAGAGAAAGACAAATACCATATGATATCACTTATAACTGGAATCTAATATACAGCACAAACGAACGTTTCCACAGAAAAGAAAATCATAGACTTGGAAAATAGACTTGTGGCTGCCTGGGGGAAGAGGGAAGGACTGAAAGAGGGAGGGAGTGGAGGGATCGGGAGCTTGAGGTTAACGGATGCAAACTATTGCTCTTGGAATGGATTTACAAAAAAAAAAAAAAAAAAAAAAGGACCATTCAGGTCAATAGATTATCAGTTTCCCAGGAGGCAGCTGGTATATATGAAATCCTGGCTCCAGGGAGTGGAATTTTGTAGGTGAAGGCTAAAATAAATACATAAATAAAAATTAGGCTCTTGTGGTTTTCACACAATTTGCTGTGCAGAAATTCAGACGTCCTTTTCTGTGATAGTCAAGCACTACAACACGACTAAGGTTGCTGTGCAATGTAAATGTTCGGAGGACTTATATCCTCTTCCCTCGCCCATAATCTTTGTGCTTGTGGACAGAAAGACACTAACTTCTCAGTGGCCAAAAAAAAAAAAAAAAAAAAGTGCCTAGGTGAGGTGTCCATCAATAGCTAATATTGATTGCTAATTAAAATAATGTTTTGCATTTAAAAAAAAATTTAGCCATCAGTTGTTACTGTGATGTGACTAGATATTACTAGTCAAGTGATTCTATAATCAAAAGACAAAGTGTTACAAATATATATAGGAGAGTTCTCTATGGGTTACTTCAGGGGAAAGCATATTTAACTTTATTACAGTGTTCAGAGATGAAGATTTTGCTCCAAAATATCTTTGGAGAGCTTTCTTCCAACATGCTGTATAATTGGAAGGAAAAAGATACTAGACTGAACAATTATAGGATACATTATTGAATAGATTAACAATGTGCTAGAAAAAAAATTAGGGAAGAGTATGTTAGAAAAAGGTTAAACATCTCATTAAATGGTTCAGTACTAATTATTTTACTATTTGATCAGCACAATAGATCAACAGAGGGAAGTAATTGTTCTTCCTTGAATTAAAATTGACGCAAGTATATATGATTTTCGAGAAACATACAAGGAGGTGATAAATAAGTAGTATATATGCCTGAGGAGTACCAAAAGTGACAGAGAAATTAATGCTCAAACCAAAAGTTGTCTTTATCTTAGTAACTGAGGTTGTTTCACATGCATTGTGAGGCATCTTAAGAATCACTGTGCTAAGTATCATTATGTTCTAGCAATAAGTATTTGTCTTTTATGTCACTCACATTTTAAAAGCTATCAGTAGTATACGAAAAAATGCTTTTGGCTGGTGACATTTCTGTAACATGCTGAAGAAGGCAGCATTTGCTTACAAGGCCATTCACAATCTAACATCTGCCTTTCGTTCCCTCCTCATTTCTTTCCATTTTTCCTTTAATTGTCCTCTGTGCTCCAGCCATATGGTATTTCTTTTATCTATTCATATTTGTCACACACACACTCTCTCTCTCATCTCTAGAAATTGACCATATTATTTGGAGCTTCTTGAGTTCCCAACTTCCCCTTCAAAAATAGCAGTTTTCAAAAGGTTAGAAAAAAAAAATAGGAATCTCATTAGCTCTCCTTTGGATTCCTAACGTAACAAGGGACTAGGACGAGGCATTTAGATGGCCAATAAATTGACAAGTGAATAAATACTAAAGTTTTAACATTATGGCTTTAGTAGTTAATCTCAGGTCCCAAAGTATTTACCCTACAAACTACAGTCTTTTTTAGAAAACAAACCATTTTAAGATATTTTATTTTGGGAAGAGAGGTGATATGGAAAGGAAATGACTCCATCTACTTTAAAGCAACTTAAAATATCTATTCCTCCTCCCCTGACTTTAGCCAGGTTTAAGGAGAGATAACATTGAATCTGGAACCTATTGTGATGTTAATAAAAGACATTGAAAACTTTTTTGCAGGGTAATATGTTTTTCTCTCTGGCTTCATACCATTAAAATGTTACAAGATAAGCATTCCCTGAGGCCTCGTTATAAAATGTTGCTTAAAAAACTAGGGTGGGGTGGGAGTTCCCATCATTGCACAGCAGAACAGAATCCCATAGGGACCATGAGGTTGCAGGTTCAATCCTGGGCCTTGCTCAGTGGGTTAAGGATCTGGCGTTACCATGAGCTGTGGTGTAGGTCGCAGACGTTGCTCAGATCTGGCGTTGCTGTGGCTCTGGCATAGGTCGTGGGCAACAGCTCTTATTAGACCCCTAGCCTGGGAACCTCCATATGTCATTGATGCAGCCCCAAAAAGACAAAAAAATAAAAAAATAAAAACCAAACAAAAACTAGTGTGGGGTGAAAATGAAGCATAGTGACAGAGTCCATTTTAAGAGGATATGGTTTATGTTGTAGCAAATGTAAATAAGAAACGCTGCATGCTTGGAAATTCAGATATGCATGAGCTTATCATAGAGAGAATAAAATCCAACTGTATCAGGGTCATTATGTGGATTTGGAGGGACTGAATCAAATAATCCCTTCTTCACAGTAAAGTTAAGGAATTTATAGATATTATGAGGGGGAATGAAGTTATTTAAGAGGGAAAAGAAAGACAACTAATGTATGAATCGCTACCATGGATCAAATGGTTTATATATAGCTTGTTTAATATAAGATACACTTATCCCTTGGTATCTGTAGGGGATTGGCTCCAGGACCCACCACAGATACCAAAACCCACAGATGTTCATGTCCCTTGTATAAAGTTGTGTAATATTTGCATATAACCTACATACATCCTCCCGTACACTTTAACTCATCTCTAGATTACTTATAATACATGCCAAAATGTAAATGTTACGTGAATGGTTGCTGGTTGCATGACAAATTCAAGTTCTTCATTTTTGGAATTTTCCGGGAGTAAAGAAATTTTTTCAATTCATGCTTGGTTGAATGTGTGGATATGGAACCTATGGATATGAAGGGTTGATCCTACTTCCACCTCCACGTAAGCAAGTATTACTAATTCCACTTTACAGGGGTGCAATGGAGAGAGCCTATGTAATTTTCCTAGAATCATCCCATTTGTATATAGAGAAGCCACATTTTCCTTTATATTCACTCAGGTAGATAGTAGCATGCTGAAACTGGCTTGTGCCAGGCCATGAGACCCAAATGTTAAATTTGAAAGAACTCTGCAAGCAGTTTACTAAACATGGCCATTGTTAAAATTAAATTATACAAACTTAAATTATATTAAAAACATGTAATAATTACTCAAAACTCATTATTTCAAAAGTATTTTACTGTATTTTTACTATTATCTATGATCTTAAGGTTTTCTACATTATGCCTCAGTGATAAAAATATTATACAATGGTATGATACTGTACATATTTCCCAACTCTGCATTCAGAAACACCACTTGGTAGCTTGAAATGTGCCATAATGGGAATACTGACACCCTGCAAATCGGCAATGCCCCAAAATAGGGGTTGATTTTGTTGTTGTTGTTGTCTAGACTAAACATAAAATATATATTGTGTATAGAAATTACATTGTGAACAGTACAAAGAAATTAAGAGAAGTTTCTTTCAGGACTCCAAAACTATTGTCTGTTTCAACAAAGAAGTTACTTTCATCTTATTTGTTACTGTAAATTAAAATACCAACCCATCTTCATGACAGAATAATCCTTAGAGTTGGAATTTAATTCCATTTGTCAAGTCACAGTTGAATTGCAACCAAAGGTTGGGTAAAGCTACATGATTTTGGCAAAAATCAATGAAAGTGTTCTATGAGAAGAAATTGGTTAGATGGAATTTACGATACAGTATATTCTATGTTTTACTGTTATTTGTAAATTTTGTGATACGCATGCACTTCAGTTAGATATTTACCAAGACACTACTAAACATATAAACAGTGAAGCCACCAAAATATTATTTGATAAGTCTGAATAGAAACATGGGGGAGTTTTTGTAAGGTATAAAATTGAAATCTATCATATAATTATAAATAAGTAAAATAAATACATAAAGATAGTAAGGTTTATGTGAAATTAAAAGGAGTTTTGTGAGGAAGGGAGATAATATACAATAAGGAGGTAAACAGGAAAAATGGAAATGCATAACAGAAGTCTCCTGTGCCCTAGAAGAGTATCTATAATGTTTTTTGTTCCAATCTTATGAAATATTTTAGAGAGGAAGGTTGGGAGATATTGTCACAGAATACAGTTCTATGAAGAAGGTTGTTTTGCTTCCATCACAGTAAACAAGTTTGGTTTTTCATTTTTGCTTCTAGAATTACAAAACCCACTGTGACATTTCCTCTTATTTAATAGCAGAATATTATATTGCTTTTTTTTAACCTAATTAATTTTCATTTCCCCTAAATTTTCACACACTTACTGATGAGTTTAGTACACAAACTCATCTTTTCAAAGTCAGCTGGGATTCTTTGGGAGAAGCAAGTTTTTCTCAAATCAAAACAAATATTAAAAACAAATAAAATATCCTTTGGGCAGCCCATTCTGTGACTAAAAATGTTTTTAAAAAGTAAGCCTGCTTTTTCCCAGGAACATATGAGAAAATCTTCCTGCAAATTTCAAGCACAACCAAGCTGCTTCCCAAATTGGCCATTTGCACTCCAGGGCTAAAGCTGAAAGTGCACAGAATTGCCTGAGTAATTCGATTGCAGTCAGAATCGATGCAAGTGTGAATGCTGCCCTGGTCAAAGGTTGGCCCTTAGGCTGCAACTTAAATCAATTTGGGGTGAGCTAAGTTTGATTACATTTTCAGTGATGAAGCTTTCGAAAGCAATTTTGAGCTTGCCTATTCAGAGGATGTTTGTTTCTATCTGGAACCTATATTCCTGGTTAGAGAAGCATCTACCTATCTGTTTTGGAGATGATTAAGTCCGGGAGCTGAGGAACAATGAGAGAAAGGAAGAGGAAAAACAAGAGGGGGTGATCCAGAAAGTAAAAAATAAGCAGATGAGAGCCTATCACTACTAATATGTGAGTCAGTAGTAGTTTTTTAAATCTTCTTAAAATTACATGAGAATAAGAGGGAGAACCAGGGAGTATGCTAACAAGGAAAAGTAAATAATAGATGGAAAGTTATGATAATGATATGTGGTAGTCAAAGAATATTTTGGCATATGAGACATTGTTTCAGGTGCTGCTGGTAGGACGGCTATTGGGGAAACACAGGTGGTTTGAAGTTTGAAGCAAAATGGGTGTAAGAAGGGATGTCAGATTCCGACTCCAACAGGCAGCATGCTGGCTTGAGAGAAATGAACCCTTTCAATCTATCTTTTTCCAGCAGAGCCACGCCTGCAGAGTTGTGCATCCACAGCTTTTGCGAGTCTTCCTAGAAAATGTGTTTATTCAGTTAAATAGGTTGATTATAGATCTTATCTATATTTGGGTAAGCATGTTATTACATCACAAAATATAGTGCTCCCAAGCAGTTGAGATTTTTTTTTTTTTAGAAAATATAATTTCCCTTCAGGTAAGACCACTGATTCTTAAAACATAGGTTACTATCCTGCCAGTTTTAGGAAAATACGCTGTCTTATCAAGTATTTTAGAAAACTTGTGCCTTTCTAAGTGGACTGAGTGGTGACTCTAACGGTTCTTTGACAAGAATTATAATCTGCCTCACTAATTAGGCTGCTTTGCATACGCACTAATTGGATTGATTTAAAAAATCAAAGAAAAGAAACCGAAGAGCATGTGATTATCTAATACTGCATTTTAGAGCTGGATAACTCAAATTACTTCTTTGCCTTTAAACTGTTGAAAGAGAAAGCTTATTTTTATAAAAAAGGATAAAATTGGAAAAAAAAAATCCTACCTACTAAAAATTTCTGGCCATGCCATAGGTGAAACAACATTTCCATACCAGCAAGTCTTGCTTGATTTATTCAAATCGTACTTAAATGTATACTGGACAGATACCTGATTAGTGTCTCTGGAGAGAAATACCAGTTGAATTATATTTATAAGCAAGGAAATCCGGCCTATGCTGAATAGACACATTCAATGAGGACATGTGATTTTTCAGTCCCTTCCCCAGCAGTTTTATGGCCACTAAAATGGAATTTATAGTGCTTTAGAGAAAGTGTGGCCCATTGAAATATCATTGCTTTCACAATTAATTCTTCCTCTCATTTCCTTTATCTAGAACATCAAAACAGGAAAAAAGAGCCAATTTCACTTTACTTTTCCTTTTGGTTGATATATTCTATTAACTATGTTTCACATTGCCTGAGGAGAAATGGTAAGTTTAATAATAATGGCACTTGGCACTTCATAATTATCTTTTTCTTCACACATATCCCTGGATCTTATATTAGGGGCCACATAGAAATTTTTCAGAAAAAGAAATCACAGTTCAGAAGCGGAGGTAGGAGAGCAGCTCAGACAGCTACCTTATCATGTGCTCAAACCATTAGATCATGCTTCAAATCTAGTCACAGCCTCGGGGGAACGAGTGCATGCTGGGTAAATATTCTCTAAGAGACTTCTTAGAAATAATGGGAGGGAATCTCTCTATAGGACCTTCAGTTTGTTCTGTCAGAGAAAAGGCACTGGTGAAGGTAGAGGCTGCTATATGTTTTCTTTAGGCTGGAAATGTTGGCATGTTCTCATTTTTACAAAGTCTTAATGGTGACAACACCCATTACATAGAGGGTCACATTTTGGCCTAAGTTGTTATAGGGTTAGAGCTCTGTGAAATAAAATAGCAAGCAAGGAGGTTTATTCTAGTGCCTTTTCACAGGTTATTGGCCAACGGAATTGAAACTGTGAACATACAGGAAATTTCCCTGGAGAGTAAAATTCTTTGTAGAGATGACAAAATGATTAGGCCAGCAGTGCCATTAGCTAAACTTTATGGAAACTCACCAAAGAGCAAAACACATTAAAATACAATTTTTTCTGTCAATAAAAAAATAATTTTGAGCTCAATGACAAAAAAATATACAGAAGGGAAAAATATTGACAGCATTTCTACTTTGTTAAGGAGTAAGTGTAACTGTTTTTAATAATAATCCATACATAAATATTACTTTTTAAAAGCATAGAAAGATTTCTTAGAATTTTAAAGCATTACAGCTAAAAGAGAACTTGGAGATTAGAAATTCTATTCTCCTCATTTACAAATGAAGAAACTGAGACGAGAGTTAAATGATTAGCCTGAGGACCTCTCCAAGCAAGGGCCAGACCTTAAACTTTCTGACTCTTAGGCAAGAGCTCCTAATAACATTTCGTGGTTAAATGTGAAATTCTTTTTGATTTTTTGGTAACTAATTTCCACAAGCTGGCTACATTTTAAGGCTGATCACTGACAATAGCAAATACCAAAGCTCCCTTATCCCTCTGCGTTTACTGACCCTTTGTCAGCTATAGGGATGTGTACTCCACCTCAGTAGCTTGAGGATACAGCTGTCAAATTGCCTCTTAACCTGAGAGAAACATATCAGTAGAGTAATTAATCTTGTACAACCCTCTCTATCAACCTGACCATTTTCTTCCCCCCATCATTACAAGTGAAATGCTTATGTGCATGGCTGATTTAATTAATAATTCTAATAAAAAAAGACAGTATCATAGCAATTTACATAAGTCCCTTATTAAATGCCTCAAGGAACTAATGCTGTTCTTGGATATTCAATTAGATAAAGTTATAGAGTTACTGAGGATATGTAGATCCAAGCCTCTCTTGGTTTACCCTTCAACATTTGGATTGCATATGATAGAGAGGAAAGAAAAGGAAACAACATTTAGTGAGCACGTCCTCTGGAATAAATTCTATATATTCTATCACAATTAATCATTACCGCAACCCTATAAAACCAAGTTATTTTCCTTATTTTATAGGTGAGGCAACTGAGATTCAAAGTCTGGACTTGAGAGAACTGTCCAGGATACTGCATACATGCAGGATTGTGGTTTCAATTCATTTTGATTCTAAAGCTTTTGGTGGTTGGCCTGGAGAGTGGAAAGAACCTGGAAAAAGAGTAGGAGAGACTAAGTAAATTCTAGCTCTAGACCTGCTGTGACAATGTACAGCTCTGGGTTCTCAGTCACCTTCTTTGGGTCTCAATTCCTTCACCTCCAAAGCAAAAGATTGGTTCAAATCTAATTTTCTGGAACTCCATGGCTTTTTGACAGACCTCCAGATTACTATCATATTAAGGAAGGAGACAGGATTTTCCAGCTTTACCTCCAAAAAACCAAATGAACTCCAATTTTTATCTCTGTTATATATTTAACATTTGCATAAGGTTTTATTTGGGGAAAGAAAAGAATCCATTGCTCTAAAAAGTTTGAAAAAAATTTGACTAGGTAATACTTGAGACCTACTCTAACTCTCAAGTTTGGTCATTTGACATGGATGACTAAAGCTCTGTTAGCATCTGTATTTGGTTCTCAGTTGTGGCAGTTTGGTAAACTGGAAAACCACGGGTTTCAACAATTATTCTAACTGCTTCAACTGGTTAGCAGGCATTTGGCCTTGTCCAAAATGTCCATAAGACATTGGTCCATGCTAAAAAGTCTCTGATTATATGATCTGCCCAAAACCATTTGGCATGGACCAAATGTATACATGGATGTTTTGAACAGGACCAAATTTCAAGGACCTTTTGGTATAGACCAAAACTGTTCTGTGGTTGTTCTGTATAGGACCAAATGTCCTGTAAGTCTTCAAACTATTGGATATCTCCCCTCAAGTATGGGCATGAATGACCATTTGGGGTCTAGTCTCTTGAGAATACACACAGGATCTAGAAATAAGGTCAGGGAGCAAAAAACTCCTTTTGCTTCATTCATATTCTATTTTGGAAAATCTGTATACATCCATTATTCATGTGACAATTAGGACTGTGCATGCATATCTGAGTATAGTAGAGTGCCATCTGATAGGCTGATTTAGCTATATCAACATCTACCTATACCTGCAAACTTAATTTTTGTCAACTATTTATTACTAGAGCATCCAGGAAAAGGTGCCCATTAACATCATAAAGCTGTGAGAATAAAGCAAGTTGGCTTGCATAGCATGCTGTCTTCAATAATCACCAAGTCTAAATTTATTACTGCCTCTTTCAACCAAACCTCTTTTAAGTTTGCAGGAGGGGAGATCAATTTCAATCTAAAATATGAATCATTCAAATTTGTAGTATCACCTTTCACATGGAATCAGGCTTCATTATAACAGGCAAAAGTAACAGAGAGCCCGTACAGTTGCTTAGTGGCATATGGGGACATTTGAAGCAAGCAGAGAACTGAAATATTACTTGCAAGGGCACAGCTGGTTCCATATTCAACAAATCAGTCAAAAAATAAAGTTTGCCTGCATCAGTCAGATCTAAACAGGGAAAAACTGTTGTGCTACCCACATTCTTACTTTCTCCAATAGCCTCTCCCATTTTCCCTTTGGATAACAGCTACTGACTTTTTTTTTAATCTCAAAGAGGAGGTTTCCATCAAATTAAATAGACTAGGAATAAATATTCTCTAAAATGAGAGATTTTCCAGAAAGTTAAATAGCACTTGATTGTACAAAGCATTTAAAATTGGAACTTTATTATTGTCTCTATAGGGTTGCTAAGGCAGGAAAAAGACAAAGTTTTGGTGAGTCTTTTGAATATCTTGTGTGTAATATTTCTGAGGCAAATACTTTGCTATCGGAATAAATGAGTGTGCATATGTATGTGCGTGTATGCGTGTGCATGCGTGCATGCACACACACACACAAGAAAAGGAGAAAAGTCCCTATAGCATCGTTAGAACCTAAATTCTAGCAAAATATTTGATACCATAATTTGGGGAACACATTAAAGGGTGGTTTGGCAAACATATATAGTAGCAATATTATTGTTATCTATTTGGAATTGTAAGAAAAGATTCTGTTAATATTAAAGCTTGAATTGTCCCAAATATTTTCATATATTAGGTCTCATGAGAAGATTGTATTAAACCAAAGCTAATTTTATGCATTTTGTTTATAGATTTCTGAGATTTCTTCCTTCTTAATTATCTTTATTTCCTTTCAGATTGTGACTCTTTTAATATATGTTCCATAATGAGTATCTTTTTTAGAGAAAGTAGGAAACAAAGTACATATGTGTTTTACTTACGGAAAAATACTTTTATTGGTTACTAAGTTACTGCTCAAATGATGATGTACATTTGATGAATTGGACCCATAGATGGCAGGATGGGACCATTCAGTTCATGTTCTTTAAGGAGAAGACTTAGAGGAATCATCTCTTCCATTTGCTCATTTTCAAGAAGCAAAAAACACAATTGAAAAATAATAATAAAATCCGCAACAATTCTGACTCCTAAATTTTTTACTTAATAAGGAATTTTGCTATGAATAGTTGACACGCTGTCATCCACTATTAAGACTGTTAAAGCATTGTTCCCTGAGGCTGATCTACAGTGATCTGCAGAACATTCTCTGTGTGTGTGTGTGTGTGTGTGTCTTTGTCTCTTTCCCTACCTCTGTCTCACAAAGAGACTTTTTTAATGCAGACATATATCAGAAATTTCTGGACAGGTAATCTAGAGGATGAGGGATTCATTGTATACTAGTTTTCTTTAGTTTTTCCACCATACTTTTGCTTTCTCCTTACTTGATAAAGTATATACTCTACCTGAAGTAATTCTATTGATTACATTACTAACATCTCTGCTTAGAATTACAGGTCCTCTTATAATTATAGTCTAAAACCTATAGCCCGTGGAAGGCAAACTAATTCAAGGTGACTTCATATTAAATCAAAGCCCTTTCTTGCTTCTCTGGGACCCAAGAAAGATATAAGAAAGGGGCTAAGAAATTAGAAGGAGGGAGGCTTGCAGAAAAGCACAGAACATAGGAAACATCATTCATCAAAGACTGGGGTATAGCACCTTTGCAGGTCAGGGAGTTGTTGATATACACTTGGTCTATTAATCAGAAAAGAAACCATATCAGGCCAGCTGCTGAGGCATCAAGGCAGATCATCAGCCTGTGCTCTTCCTTTTTGAGCCTAGCCTATAGAAAGAGTAGTTTACTACCTGTGTCGCTATTCTTTCACCTACCTATTAAATTTAATTCATTCATTAATTAAAATTTAATCTGGCTTCTATAACAGTTTTCTACAGAATCTGCTTTGGAAAAGATCACCAATAGCTATCAATTGTCAGAGATGGGGTTGATTTTCAGACTGTCTCTAGCTCGATGTAACACCGGACACCGTGGAGCTTCTCTCTTTGGATGGGTCTACTCCTGTGGCTTCCTCCTGATCCTCCTCTGGCATCTTCACCCAACTGAGTCCACATGCCTTTACAGGATCCTCCCTTGCCTCTGCTCACTTGTCAATGCTGATTTTGCTGGGATTTCAGTCTTTGATCATCTTTTCACTCTATATGCCTTTATAAGAAATCTTACTCACTCTCACAGTAGAGACCACCACATCCATGCTGATCACTTCCAAATCGTATCTCCATTCTGGACTTTATAAAGTATAGCTATCTACTAGACATTGCCTCCAACTGAGTAGTCTAACATTAAACTCACTTCTCTCTTTCAACCTCTCCCTTCCTAAATTCTCCTCTCATGTTCTATCCTGGTTAACGTCACCCAAACTAAACATTGAGTGTTATCTAGATTCCTATAATTCCCTTCCCATTCTCTTCAGATTTAGTCTTTAACTCCCTGTCCTAATTATCTCTCTCATCCCTGCTCTTTTTATACAATTATCATCTTGTAAGTCTACTATCTGGGCTTAGCCCTCCAAATTGCCTGAGGATTTATTTCAGAAACGAAAACTGTTTATATCCTTCTTTTATTAAAATGTGTCACTGGCTCTCTAAAACCAAAAGAAAAAGCCCAAATTTATCTGAAGACCTATCTGTCCTAATACCACCAACTTATCCAGCCTCATCTTCTCAACACTCTCTTCTCCCATCTTTTATTTTAACCGTATTAAAATACCATCCTGTCTTTCAATGTATCAGATGGCTTCATGCTGCCATGTCTTTACATGAGCTGTTTCATACAGGAGTATTTCTCTCTCTCCCATTCCCATAACCAGGTTCAACCCAATCACATCCTTATTTCAAGGGGCATCTCCTCTAGAGCTTGCCTTGAGTCATTAACAGTGAGTGTCTCATTTGTTCATTTGTACCACTGTACACTGTGCTCATGATTGTTATTGTATAAATTCTGCAAAGTTCTGTCTCTGAAACTAAGACAATTATGACTACAATAGTATTTCGAGTTGTAGCTTAGGTATAATTCATATAGTGATGTTACTTACTCTAGATGACAGTCCTTTCACGGCACTCAAACTGGATTAAGAATTTCTGCCCTCACATGCTAGTGTTGACTATACTGCATCATACTTATTGGCTTCTTGTACCACTCCTCTTATGCATCTGAAAACTCTTTGAGGATGAAATTCTCATTTATTAATACATTTTTTTTGTCTTTTTGTCTTTTTAGGGCTGCACCCATGGCATATGGAGGTTCCCAGGCTAGGGGTCAAATCGGAGCTGTAGCTGCCAGCCTATGCCACAGCCACAGCAACATGGGATCTGAGCCACATCTATGACCTACACCACAGCTCATGGCAATGCCCAATCCTTAACCCACTGAGCAAGGCCAGGGATCGAACCCGCAACCTCATGGTTACTAGCCAGGTTTGTTAACCACTGAGATGTGACGGGAACTCTCATTCTATTAATACTTTTCTTTCCAACATCTAGCATAGAACTTTGTACACTGTGGGCAAAATATATAACTATTATATATTATAACTGTTGAATAAATTCAATATGAATATTTCTATTGAATAAATTATCAGAACCTCATAATGAAACAATTGTTTTACTTTTGCCCTTTACTCTTTAAATCTTCTAGATGTCTGAACTTCTATGCTGCAAACATCATATTTAATCTAGAATTAGTGCCACAAAGTGTGGTTCAAGGAATGAACTGGGCAAGGAATGAGGTTAAGTTATGAGCTAGAGTTGGGACATTATATCAAATTTGCATGCCTTCTCTCTGGTTTACCAATGACAATTTGCCATCTAAACACTCAGTAAAGTACTGGGCAGTCAATCATCAGATAAGTTCAGCCATCTACATATATATAGTTTTTGAAAGGAACTGAACTGCATGTTCATGTGAGATATGACATAATAACAATGGCTGACATTTATTAAATGCTTGCTTTGATGCAGGCTAAGTGTTAAGTGCTTTACATGCATCATCCCCTTTAAGTTTTATCCTGTAGGTGGGAGCTATTATCACCCTCATTTTATAAATGAATTAACTGAAGCTTTGGTACTTAGGTAACTTACATAAAATCCCATTACTGTATCTGGTAAAACTATGATTCAAAGTAAGACCTGCTTGACTCCCTTTATGAGAAACTCAAAAATATTTACACACCAAAAAGTGCTGCATTCCTTTTTGGAAGATCTTAGTTATGACAAGGCTCTAAACTACAATGTCTTGCCTTTTATCTTCTTGGTGACCTGTAAAATGTAGATTATTACAAATCAGGAGTAGATTTTAATAGAATCAAGATTTATCCCAAATAGTCATGGGTGGGGGCCTGCTTATCAGTGGTTAACACTCTACTGGAGTGCTATCGTTTCTGATTACCCTGTCTTTGAGCATATTAACTATTCATGGATACAAATCACGGCATATTCCACATATCACATACACAAGTGGCAGACCCTTTGGTATCTTAATTCCTTTCTCTTGGATAAGAAAATAGGCAAGTTTTATATACTCTCTTGACTATAGGAAAGGCTAATTTTCAACAACAGATTTTTAAAAATTCTTTAGGATGTTATAGGCCAATATTAAATCACCTTAGGAACAGCCACTAGTCTGGGATCAGTTTAGAGGTTGAAGACCCTCCCATCCCTAGACCTGGTGATAATATGGCAGGAATTCTTATCAAGGGACAGATTGCTATCTCTCCAACTCACTTCATCTGAACTTTAAGAAAGCCGTTTTTCCCATTTTAGAGATTCACAATGACTTTTTTGGATAACTGTACCATTCCAAAGAGTTTTCAAATCCCAGAAGTATATGTGTTTAAATGTCTCTGAGTCTCATTTTTGCCTATTTTTTTCAGTCAAATGTTAACCCCATTCATATTTCATTTACTTAAATTTTATGTCTGGTATATGTTGCTTATCTCTAAGCATTTCTTAAAAAAAAAAAGTTTTTATATATTTAAGAATAGCACCCTAGGAGTTCCTGTTGTGGCTCAGCAGTAACAAACCTAACTAGTATACATGAGGATGCAGGTTCAGTTCCTGGCTCTGTGCAGCGGGTTAAGGATCCCGCATTGCTGTGGCTGTGGTGTAGGCTGGCAGCTGCAGCTCTGATTTGACCCCTAGCCTGGGAACTGCCATATGCTATGGATGTGGCCCTAAAAAGACAAAAAGACAAAAAAAAATAGCACTCTAAATTAAAGTTCATAAAAACCTTAAGGACAGCAAACATATTACATGCAGAGGTTTATTTTTCAAAAATATTTTGCAAATGATATAATTTATTTCCATTGGTGGCTTTATGTTCACAGTGAGAGAGAATGAAACACAGAGGTCAAAAGCTGGGCCTCTGAAACAGACTGCTGGGAGGCAGGTTTTTGCTTTGTCACTTATTAACCATTTGACTTTGGCCAAGCTTTTGATCTCTCTTCATCTTAGTTTCCTTATCTGTAGGAACAGAATTATAGAATTTACCTTTTTGGATTGTATGAGAGTTAAAAGAACAAATTCACATAAAGAGATCAGAATAGGATCTGGTCACAGTAAGTATTGTCACCCCTGTGATGTTCCTGTGTGTATTCTAGAGAGTGTCAAATATACATTCTACAGCTTAAATCCAGTTCATGCATTCATTTATTCCTTATCTAATCACTTATTTAATGTTTAACTAGTTCATTTAATCACTAAAGATTTACTGATTGTCTATTAAATAGTAGACACTGTGTTTAGTGATATGAGAGAGAAAAAAATTATTCAGATAGTGATCCTGTCTTCTCAACCAACATAACTTGGTGGAGAGATAAAAACTATACAAAAATAATTGTTGTACAGAATAGAAATGCTTAGTGCAATAAGAACTTCAGGTGAGGTCATATAAGAGTTTGGAATATTTAGACATTTCTTCAGAATTCCACGGCTGTATTCAAAATTACAGATGAGACTAGCATATTACATTTTTCTTAACGAATTAATCAAATTGCACCATTATTTCTTAGCACTTCTACATAGAGGGAGCCAGTAGCAAAGGAAGATCATTAGAGTCCATTCTGAAGATACCACATTTAGAAGCATTCTCAGCAGTGCATCATATCCAGATGATTGTGCTAAGGTTGCCATAGTAAAACAAACTTAAATAAGTGACATTTGTTCCTAATTTGTCACATTCATTAGTGCTTAAGTTTTGAAAATCAGACCATGATTTATAAATTTAAATAGCAAAAAGTTAATATGTCATTAAGCCTTCAAATTTTCTTTACTTTGTCTAATTCATTTACTCTTTCAGGTTCTTGAATATTTAAACCATTTAAAATATTAATAACATACCAAAAGAAGTATCAATATTTATATTAAATCAGAATTCATACTGCTCTATAATATTTTCAGTGATTTATATTATTCATAATTACACTAAATAAATCATCCTCATGGAAGAAACTTAGGCAAGTATATTATACTTTGGCTACTGCATAGCAAGCAATGCTTTTCTTTCAGAGTGGAGGATACCAATAAATGATGTGATGTTTCAAAATTGTATATAGGACAAATCTTTTTCGAATTATTATTTTCTATTAACAATAAACTGATACATTTTATTTAAGAACAGAGGTTCTTAAATCATGGTAATTCAAAGTTCATAAATCATAAAATTTTTTCTCTTATTATGTTTTTAAGTAGTAGGAATATTATATATATATCCCATTCCCCATTTCTATGAAATATAAATGACCATGTCTGTCATGAATTCACAATATTCACATCTTTCAGAGGCGTTTACCATCACATGATGTTAATAGAAATATACATATGTCAGATTATCACAAAAATATAGAATATAAAAGATAAGGATGATTCAGATAACTTTGTGGAAGTGGAAAGATAATGTATTCTCTGTAGCCTTCTTTGAACATTTTGAGAAACACTCCATGTCAAAATCAGGAATATTTTGTGGTTATAACAATTTATTGGCTGATACTCAGCTTCTAAAAAGCACCAAAACTAATTGCAAGAGGAAAACATCAGCATAGATTTCTCCCCCTTCCACTAATCTTTGTGTTTGCTCTTCTTTTATTATTTCTAGTCCTTAGGAACTAAGATACATTAGAAATACGGTATCTATTTTAGTAAAACCTTAAGTCGTATTTAAAAATACAGTTTTGAGTGAAAATGCTATCTGTATTGATAAAATATTTTGTCCATGATCATTTACTTAGTATTTCATTTTGTTTATGGCATGTGAAATTCTCACTATTTCAAGAAAACC
Source organism: Phacochoerus africanus (assembly GCF_016906955.1). Classification (NCBI taxonomy): domain Eukaryota; kingdom Metazoa; phylum Chordata; class Mammalia; order Artiodactyla; family Suidae; genus Phacochoerus; species Phacochoerus africanus. The sequence continues at coordinate 141,001,734 of NC_062551.1, read as the reverse complement.
AACCATGAGTGAATTCAATCCAAATAAATCTATGCTTAAAGATAATACAACCCATTTTTTAAAAAGACGAAACAAAAGCAAAATCCCACCAAACCAACTGTCTTCAGTCAGAAGACATTTTTAGTGGATCGTATTATTTGTTATTTTTTCCACCTTTTCTCAGCTCTAAAATATTTTTCTGAACACATTTAGCATTCTATAGGAGTTATAAAATTCTCCAACACTCAGATTATTTGGGAGTCAAGTTTCTTCTGAGTAAGGAACATGCCACATCAGGCTGAGCTCTAAAAAGAACATCCTTTGTTCTTAGGTCTTATATCTTTTGATGGATAAGAGCCAAAAGGCCCCTGGGAGCATTCTGGCAACACTGTATTACTTACGGTTGAGAGGCAGGCTCGCATTGGTTGTGCCTAGCTTGTTGGCAGCCACACAAGTATAGTTGCCGAAGTGCTCCTGCGTCACATTGGTAACAGTGAGAATGGATCTTGTGCTAAAATTTTGAATAATAATTCCTTGTTGGCCATTGAAGAGCCTAAAAGACAAAATAAACTCTAGGTAAATATGCGTTGTGAATACTGCTTTCTTTTTTAATCTTTGATGGGGTTGTCATGGCAACCCATCAACAGCTGTGACCATGCTGGTGTTAGCATATAACTTGAAAATGGAGCAATTATATTTTCCTTATAGTAATAGATATTAGGGAAGAGAGGCTATATGACAGCTGTAGACTGTTCCTATGGGATTATTTGTGCGATATAACAAACTGAGCTTAGATAACCACATGTCCTATTTATACACTGATTTGTATTTTAGAAAATTAAAATACAAATCAGTATTGGCCTTATCAGACACAACTTAGAATAGATTTACAAGGAGATCCTGCTGAGTAGCATTGAGAACTATGTCTAGATACTCATATTGCAACAGAACAAAGGTTGGGGGAAAAATGTATACATGTAAGGATAACTTGATCCCCTTGCTGTACAGTGGGAAACAAAATTACAAAAAAAAAAGAAAGAAAATTAAACAGTACAGCAATGGCATCTCAACTGTTAAAGACAAAAAAAAAAAAAAAAGTAAAGAGAATTAAATAGAACGATTCCTTTAAAAATACAAACTGATGGTTTCAAAAAAGTTGACTAGAATGTGTCTAGGCCATTTTAGATGATACAATTCGAATACTCCATAAAAGTTAAGCTTTCAACTGGGCTGGTATGGTTCTGAGTCCAGGGTCAACACCACTTTACTATTACTACGTACATACAACCCAGACAGATGACTTACTTTTAAACCTAGAAAAAGGCTACAGTATAATACTGAGGATAGTATTTAGAGTCAAATCTTATCTTTGCCACATTTTAGAAATGTGCTCAGGAAAGTTCTTTCACCTTCTGGGCCTCAACGTAGGATTCCGTTTTACCTGATTCCATTCTGACGACCCAACATTCTCCCTCCAGATGTAGCAGCAGACTCTCAGATAGGCTTTACTGTTTGCCACACTTGCCCGCTTACTTCTGCTTCACTCTTTTCCTGAATTCTCACCCAGTGGTCACCACTCCCTTTTATTTCTGACAGCCAAATTCTTCCTTCCTCACTAGGTCTGACCTATAGCCTATCTCTGTTATGCTACCGCTCCTTAAATGACTTTCTCTCCCCCCTTTTCACCCTCCCACCCCATTTATTATGCTCTCCATGTTCCTTTCCAAATTGTTATAGAATTTATAAAACCCAAACCACATTATTGCATTGATCTCTCTAGCAGTTTCCATACACGTTAAGTCTACCCAAATGTACTGAATTGTTTTCAGTTTCTCCTAAGTCAGGGCCATATGAACATACACGCTATTCAGGTTATACATGGCACTTAATAGTGGTATCCTAGGTACAAAATAACCTAGTTCATTGGTCAATAGAGTTCAGGTGACATCCCTACAACACAGGGATTGTTAAGCCCCCTTCCGTGGCTCCTTCAAGAAATTCTCTTTCTAAATATGAATTTTGCTATAATGAGATGACAACCAAATAATAACTTATCCCTAACTAACCCCAAAGTCTATTGTGAAAAAGATTTGCTGATTACAATATGAGCTATGGAAGCTTACAGCTCAAATGGCATCCTAGTTTTTCCTCTTTAATGTGATCAAGTCTGGTACTAAGTATTTCTTTAATCACGAAGATGCTAATAAATGGCATTCCCCTGAGAGTTTAGGTTGAACTCCTTTGCATTATGTTATGTGACTTGCATCTGAATGCAATGACTTGCATTTATCTGAATTTAGATAAAATATACTGTAGTTAAATGCAGATTAAAATAAGCAACCATGCCTGATTACTCTAGGAATTACTTATATTTCATGTAATAGCTACATTTGGCTTATCTAAAACCCGAAGTTTAATCAGATTAATAAAACTTTGAGTTGAATAAATATTGAAAAATTCTAACCTGAGCAATAAACCTAATAACCTCCAACTCTGACACAAGAAAACAGGGCATAAAAAAATCAAGGATATGGCAGTTTTTACTCCTCTGTCACATACTGCAAATCTATCAATATTTATGCTAAAATCCCATATGATTATTGCATAATTTTTTCTGCATCACATCAATAAATTTATTTTTAACAAATTACTGTAAGTTACAAAGGAAAATTCACAGTTTCATTGTCCTGCAAGTGGCAGCATTATGGCTTAAATCAATTTGCTCATGTCTATGGTATGGCTTCATTCTCCAGAGAACTCAGTAACCCCCTACACAACTAAATCCCTTTTGTGCCCCATCTATCAAAACCAAGATTCATTTTGCTGCTAAAGAAGTAGGAAGAGATTAGTCAGCATCTTCATTTGGCTAGACTCTGGGAAGAAAACCCCAAGGGCATATATTTAGTTACTTCATGGCACTGTTTGCTTATGTTCCATATGGCTGTTGTTCTGAGTTGGGTTCCAATACTCTACCCTTTAATATATCTGAAGGCAGAGTCCCAGATGTTGCTAACTGACACAGTGTATCCACACTCGTATGTGCAGGTCCACTTTTGGCCCCTGGCCAGCTGTGCTATGTGCATTCTTACCAGAATGGCACATTAGTGGCACTTTTGCAGCAGCGGATCCTGCTGCTCCCATTAGCTTGGCAGGTGATTATAGCCAATGAAAAAGAAAAGCATCTTCCCTGAGGGGATTTTCTTCCCTCTAGAGAAAGCTACCTCTTTTAAGACAACTGGAAAAGCCCAAAGCTTACTTTCTTCTATTTGGGAGTTTTAGAAGTGTTGACTCTTCAAGCACCATTTAAGAACCTATCTTGGCCTGGCAGATGACTGGGACAGCCTTTCCAAAACTGACCTTGAGAGAGTGACTTCCGAGATACTGGATATCTCTGGAAGGTTGACTTCTGTGATTTTCCTACAGGGATCCTGGAAGGAGTGGTGCATGGAGGCTTTCTCAGTTATTTAAATCAATTCTGAAAATAGTCATTAATTAATAATGATGAGTTCTATACCAGGTAATTAGGGGTTAGGCTGGACAACAAATATAACCTTCGAAGATCTTTCAAGAAGAATCAGATGTAAACAGCTGTTTACAACAGAGAGTAGTTTGTTCACAGCGGGTAACCCTTTTAAGATGATATATCTATGTTTAGTTACTAGATTCAAAGAATTTGAACCACACTGAGAAGTCCGGTCATGTACAACCCTAATGTCATCTCACTCCTTGACCAAAAACAGATAATAAAAGAGCTCTTTAACTTATAATACCTTTTTATGAAACAGATTTCTTCTAATATCTTTAATTATAATTATATTTTCTGGAAAAAGAATTATTTTTCTTTAAATCTAACATGTTCAATAAGCTGAATTGTTATTCTGTTTAAAGAAAATCCTTGATAGGCTTCAAGAATGCACACATGAGCTTATTCTCAGGATGACCCTGGCCCCACTGGAGCTTTCATCTTCATCTCAGACTTGTTGGGAACCAGACTTCCCTGCATCAGTCATGTGAAATCTGAAAGTGAACAACTCAAGCAATAGTTCACAATACACCTTGCAATAAAACCGGAAAACAAAATCCAGAATATTGCCTTTTCAAGAGTTCTTTCTCTCTTTTCAAAAATTCTTAACTCTTTCAAGTTCTAAGTGAATCATTCTTGTACTGACTTAGATGATAGAATGAGAGAGATTTTCTCATAGTCTCTCCCCGCAAAACAAGAGAAACAAACTCTGTTGAGCTAGGAATTAAATATGGCATTACTTTTCTCAGCAAGAGATGGACAGCATATGGGGCTTGCTTAGAAATGCCTGGTCATTTTTATTTTTTGCATTTTTACCATTCAGTGCACCCCAGGTATATGACTCTTCTATTACCGTGGACACCACTGTCCTCTAATAGGAGGACACCAAGAGGGGTTGGTTCACCTATAGGAATTTGTTCCATAATGCGGATGGTGTCCTCCCCAAACTCATATGTCGAAATCCTAAGTCCCAAAGATGATGTATTAATAGGTGGGTCTTTGGGAGGTGCTTAAAAAATCATGAAGGTAGAACCTTCATGGTTGAGATAAGTACCTCATAAAAGAGGCTCCAAAGAGATGTTCCATGTGAGGATACAGTAAGTCTGCGACCCAGAAGAGGACTCTCACCGAAGGATGCTGGCACCCTGACTGTGGACTTCCAGTCTCCAGAACTCTGACATACATTTCTTTTGTTTATAAGCTATCCAGGCTCTGATATTTTGTTATAGAAGCTCAGGTGGACTAAGACACATAACAAGGGCCACTACCCTCCCTCTTTCTCCTTCTGTCTTTTGTTAATGCCTCATACATCTGTGAACTGCAGGCTATTTGCTTTGCGAGCAGATGCTGCCAACTAGGAAGTGGCACAACCTAACCAATCAACTAGTTCTGAAGTTTTTTATATTTTCAACTGTAAATCAACTACATTTCAATAAAATTCAATTTTAAAAAAGAAGCAGAACGTGGAAAACATGCTAATAACTACAGAACTTCTATTTCTCACTCATGAAATATTTACAAACTTTCCAATAATAACCTCTCTTAAGCAGGAGCTATCTAGGATGGCCAGAAGAGCCCAGAGCAATATCACAACAGCAAAACTGACCACATAGCCATTGGCACTGATTATTAAGTGTGCAAAAATAAATAAAGCAGTTATACCTGACCTCATTCATTTACATATAAATCCAGCCTCACTACACTTTGGGGGCTATTGTTTATTATCTGCTTTCTAGGTCAGAAGTAATGATAAATATTTCTAGAGAAACAAATTTTCATGTGCAAATAGTCACAGAAAGACTTTGTTGCTAGTATAGGAAACATATATGAGAGTGTCAAACGACAACACTTAAAATATTAAAATAACTTGAAATAGGAGTGGGAGAGTTATGTTCAAATGATAATAGATGTTTTATCAGACTAGAATTACAAAAGACTATGATAATAATATATCACAGTATGTAACTAGCTAAGATGAATACTGTCTGATTAACTGATCTTTGGGTGGTAGCATAGGAAAGATGTGAGATGGGAGGGGAAGGTAGGTAGCTCTGGAATCATAAGGGTTAAATTTCCACAGAAAAGGAATTTTACTTCCAACAATGGGTTGCATGCTTGTGGAGTCCCAAGGCATAGTATGATCTAAAGATATAACTCAAAAAAAGAACATTAGAAAAGGTCATGGGTGATGGGAGAGCTCTGATATGGTCTTAACAGAAATGAAGTTTTATTGGTCATTGAATGATGATTGAATGCCTCCTATGCTCCTACTGATTTAGGAACTGAAGGAAAAAAGACAACTATGACACAATTGCTATCTAAAGGACCTTAACTACACCTTAAAATCTGAAGATGACACTGAGATGGCATATAGGCCCTTGCACAGCACATCTTATAGATGGCTCTCTCAGTGATAAATTTCCAGCTCTTACATATATATATATATATATATATGTATATATATATATATATATATATATATATACATATGTCTCTGACTCCATGACTGCCTTTCTAGTCTTTTCAATGTGAGCAAGAATCCTTTATGTATGGTATGTGGAAAATGTTAGCTGTTCTCAACACATTTATGACTGATCTAATCTAACATTAAAAAATTTCAACACCGTACCAAAAAAGTTTAGTGTTAAGAGTGTGAGAAACTAACATTCAGAAAACATTTATGCATTTTCAAATGTATATCAACTGATCTTCACAGCCATCCTAGGAGGTGAACACTACTAGTCCATTCTACAGATGAGAAGAAAATTTTATTTTCCACCAAGTCGTAGAAGCAAAATTCAAATCCAGGTTTTCTGACTATTAGTACCCTCTTAAAGTAGAGCTTGATATATTCAAATCACCAAGTAGAAACCAAGATACTATATTTGAGTTTGGAGAGACAAGTCAGAAATCATGAGTGGTTCAAGGAAATCAAGTTAAACCCGGGAATAAAACCATTGGAGCTAAATAGCCAAGTGTTCTGTGGCATTCATTCAGAGCATTTACCATGAGGTGAATCTAAGGGAGAAAGTCAAACAAAAATGTAGGGTCCAATTAAGCTGGCTGTGTGGAGGGTTTCTCTGGACTAGAGTTCTCTTATCTATTATGAGCTTAGTTATGTCCATCAGTGCAGCCTCTTACAATAGCAGCTGTCTTTAGCCTCCAATGGAGTCAGCCTTTCAGGCTACTCAGAGTCCCAAGACGAGAGGCACAAAATAGGCTTTCATCTCCCTCCTCAAACTATTTCCCTTGACACACACAGGTTCAGCATGGTTTGTTTTCCTTCCCCTATATTCACTAAAGATTTGGATGGTAGTACATCTCTCCTCATGGTGTATATGTATGACATATCAAGAGTGACAGAAAAAACAGAACCTGGAAGAGTGGCAAGAATTCAGTATTTTAAATTAAGTCCGGAATTGTCTCTAAAGTCCAAATTCCAGTGATGCTATGGAGTTAGTGTGTTCTCTCTGACTTGGTGAAATCATCATCCTAACAGCAACTACGTCTCTTTGTAACACAATTTCAATTTTAAGTTTTCATGTATTTGTGTGATTTTAGATTGCGTTCCATGTCCCACATTCCTCATTAGAGTGTAACTCCACTTGGGCAAGGATCCTGGCTGGTTTTGTTACTCACTGTATTCTAGGCATGTAGCAGAGTGCTAGACAATTAATAGTTACACAGTAAGTAATTATGGCATGCTTGACTGAATGGATTATGTTTTTACATTTTTGGGATGCTTAGTATTAAAGTCTGTGAAATGGGAAAAATGAAGCCAATCTCAAAGTGTTGATGTAAGAATTTTTAAAATATGTAACATGTAATATCTATGCATATATATACACATTAAATTGCAATAGGCACTAGATATATGATAGGTGTTATTATTGTTCAATGATAGGGTTTGTTTCTTAGAACAGATACATTTCCTCTCAGATGGCAGCACAATATTAAATATTGAGTGTACAGGAAATTATTTTTAAAGAAAAGTTCTGGGAGAGTGACTGAAAAGATCGTGGCATCATGATTGCAAAAAATGTGCCAAACTCAGTATCAATTACACGCACATTATCAACCTCATCTAGGCTTTTCACAGATGTGCAGGGTAGATAAAAAAAAAAGTAAAAAGAGGGAGGAGTAAGAACTGCTAGCAACCAGAGAGAAATGAAAATTTATGTGAACATGCTGCTATAGCAACCTATTGGTTTACTGTATTGCTTAGTACTTAAGGCCTGAAAACAATATATCATTTATTCCCAGGAACAGACTGAAGAATAGCATGCATCACTGTTTTAGCCCCAAGAGTTATCTATCTTTAGTTGCATAGTTGAATAAATTAATGTTATTATAATACATTAGGACATTTTTAATGATTTTAGACTTTATTAGGCTATTTAAAATGTATATCTTGTTTACTTTATTAATTTTAATGAAATTAGTAATTTTAGATTAGAGACCTTTGGGCTGCCTTATGTGTGACAGTTTGATTTGCACAGGCAGGATATTGCCTTTTAACCCTACAACAAATAAACAATGGCTACAGTGCAGGTGTCAGTCCTCCCCTGACTGTAGTGTGTCTTGTATCCCTGACAACCTGGCCTATGACTAGATTTCTCCCCTCTGCTTGAACTGCTTTTCTAATATCCATGCACCCATGATTTTAATGTCAGATTTCATCCCACAATATACCAACACAACCACTTTGCAGAGACCACATTCACAAAGAAGAAATCCTGGGAAATCAGAACTGAGCAAGAGAAACCAGCTGGGTTTCTTCTATTGGGTTTACACGTGTCTTGCAATCCAAGGTTACAAGATGCATTTCTACTAATATTTTCTAAACAATCTGAAAGTACATCAAAGTAAGAATGGCTTTCCTTTATCTTTATTAGAAGGCCAAAACTCATTCTTGAGACAGAGTGTGTTCTAATGTTTGATGTTGGGAAACAATGGTTATAATGGCAGAATTCTCCCTTCTTGGTAGATTATAGATTAGGAGGAGAGATAGACCAGTGGAAATTTGTGTATAGTTTAAAAAGTGCTTTGATAGACACGAGCATATGAGAGTACATGTAGAGACCCTTCTTTTCCAATAAAAAAGGCTCAAGGTATTTTTCTGAGGGAAGGTGACATCTGAATTGAAGCTAAAGGACTAGTGGAAGGCAACTCTAGCCTGTCGAAGGTAGCCAGCGTAGGAGGATGTGTGGAAGGGGCTTAAAAGCAAAGTGGAGCAATATACAAAGAGGCTTGAAAGATAGACATCATGTCACAGTTTGGGAATTAAATATTTCAAGATGTCTACAGCCCCTATTGTGTTGGCAAAATGATAAGATTCATAGCCAGAGAGGTCAACAGGGACTAGAACATGAAGGCCTCCAAAAAAGTGCTGGGCAGTTAGGACTTTATTCCTGAGACAATCAGGAACCACTGAAGGATTCAAGTACAAAGTGATAAGATCAAATATTTATTTCGGAGATATCACTATAACTTTTAAGAGCACAACCCCAATCCTTGATTTCAGTATGTCCCAAACCAAACCCAGCATGATCTCATCCAAATCTCTTTTCCTGTGTTCCCAGCCTCAGCTACTGACTTCAGCATTCAGCCTTCTCATTGAGATAGAAAACTTGGAATTGCCTTCAAACTGTCCTTTCCCTGTATTGAATCAGACTCTGAAATATATAAATGCTATCTTTTCTCTCTCTGGCTTTTTAATTGCACAAGCAATACCACAGTGTAAGCCATGTTTGATATTTTCCCCTTCCAGTCCTCCTAACTGCTCCCAGAAACATTTTGTGAAGATGGGGAACTGATCATTTCACTACTCTTTAAAAGCACTCCAGGGACTTTGTGATGCTTCTGGAATCAAGTCCAAATGTCTTATCAAGACATTTAAGATCCCTCAAGTCTTTCTCTAAGGGGCCTTTCTAAACTTGCCTCCTATTATGCCAGATTTCACATCTTATACACCAAAGCATAAAAAATTCTTCACACAATGCTCATTTGAATTGGCCATGTTCTTTTCTTGCTTATGATTATTCTTAACCCCTTGCAATATTTGGAAATAGTGTTCATCATTCAGCACCAAAGCTACCTTTTCTCTCAAGCATATGTTAATGATCTGATTTGAGTTGAATGGATCCTTGCTGTGCACTTTCAAGGACTTGACTCAAGGTTCCCTTAGGATCTTCTTACTTAGTACTTATTTCATTTTGGTATATTTTATGACAAGTCATAAACTCTAAGTCAGGTATGCAAACTAGAATTGCTCCACTTTCAACTTTGGCCCAAAGTTTTCAAAATAATAATATGTACTTTTGTCTTATGTGGACATGTAGTTGAAATACTCTCATTTGTTTCACATATTTACCCTTTATTAATCTGGCCTCGGATGACAAAATCATCACAGGAGTGGTGGAGTTGTACTGGTAAGACTTTGGTTATAAAAAGGAGTGAAATAACATCAGAATGAAATAAATGAAATCATAAACTACTGAGCAAATAAATAATGAGATAACATTAGAAATCCAAGTTCCTTGAATGTAGGAGCTTATTTCCTTTTCAAATTTTGCAAATTATCTCACAGATAAGTGAGAAGAAGTAAAATCTCAGATCAGCAGGGGAGATTATTTTCGACATGGGGTGGTAATGAAGTTATTTCCAGTACCCTTTTAAATCAAAATATGTAAACCTCTTACTCTTGTATGAATGGCCCTGCAAATGAGAGGATGAGAGAGTGGTGGGTGGGTGGATGTGGGTGCGGTGTGTGAGAATAAGTGAGAATTTGAGAATAAGTACCTCACCTGTGAAACCATCAATACCAAAGCCATAAATATATCCATCACTTTCCAAGTTTTCCCTGAAAAAGATTTTACTTCCCATTCTGTACTTTCCTTCAACACGTCATTTCAGTTTTATGAGATAGTTTTTCTCAGGCATAATCTAATTAGAAATATGCAAGGACTGGGTGAGTTAGCATACAGCGAGTTATACAATATGTATTGTAGGACTGCAAAGTCAGCATACAGGGTAGAAGTTGCATGTTATTAACACTGTCCTTGAAAATTCCATAAACTTGTTTACTTTAATACACTTTACAAGAGTCTCCAGAATGGAGAGGAAGTATCTCAAGGTGGTACAAAGTGATCTCTTGCAGTATGAGAAAAAATAATAGAATATCCATTTATGTAGCATCTGTATTTCATCTTTTAAATTTTATCTGGTGTAGGTCATTTATATGCATGTAATATACTAGTTCAGAAGTGCCTATACATAATTTGCAAATGAGTATGCACATATTGGTAGTTTTTGCTAAGTTTTAAATTTTACTTATACGGATATATCTTTCAAAAATACTGTGGACCCCTGTTTTATATCATTCTACATGGTTGAGCACTGGATGAAACAGTTGGTTTTTGTTTTAGAACCATGCTAGACACATAGGTAACCTGAGAATCTTGCTTTGCATGGAGCAATACACTATCAGATGTAAATGGGAATGAAGACCAAAGAATGTGTCTCCCATTGTATGAATTTCTGAAACTTAAATATTGAATAGAGCAGTAAGTCCATGCCATTTAACTTGTTACTATTATATATTTCTCCCTCTTTCTCTTTTTCTCTCTCATGTAGTACCTAAAGCTTGAGGAATTGACTCAATTGTAAGCGAAATATAAAAACGTGCACATTTTGCTAAACTACATATATAAAAATGCTTTGAAAAGCAGAGTGTTTTATACAAATGTGATATATTCATAGCTTTGACACATATAAGTTACATGAAAAACAGCAAAGAAAAAAGAATCCTTGAAGATACAGAGAAATATTTTAACTCATTTTTCTGGTTCCCTTGAAAATAAAAGGGAAGAAGACCCTCCCTCTCACATTCTTTCCTCAAAGTGAATAACTCAGATGAAATTTATGGCCTGTCTAGATGATCCAATAGTAAATAATCTAGACTAGGAAAAAGGAGAGGAAAGGTCACTTCACTTCATTATGATTTCTCAAGTTCATCTCACCTCTGTAAAGCCAACAATAAAATATCATCATTCTCTAAAGTGAAAACCTAACCTGATTGAAAAAGGTCATCATACTTCTGTGTAATGTGAATATGGCCTCCTCTCCATGCCTGGCATTTTCCTGTCCTTTCAGTGGTACCTGTATACATTTTGTAATGTATATGTGCATACTTTATGCACAGAGATAGTAAATCTTTTACAATAGGCAATAAAGTAATGCTTATCACATCTCCTCTGAAGCAGTGGTGCAGATGGGACAATTAACGTGATCCTAAAGAGAGGTGTGCTGACATGGTATTTGTTTAAAAAAAATAACTTAAAAACTCCTAGACTCAATTTGAAATTCTTTGCTTAAAAAGTCAAACTATAACAGGTTCTCATCATCGAATGCAAAATATTCAATTTTTTAGGTACGCATTTGTTTTTGAACTGATGTACTGATAATTGTTAATGTTTTACTACATATTTATTTTCCATTCATGGATGTAACTTGTATTTACCTTATTTGTAAATTTGTATCCCTATTTTAAATTATGATAGAGAATTAAGAAAGAAACCCTGTTGAGATTAAAGAATTTCAAAAAGCACTACTATAATTGCCCATTTGCCTGGAAATAGGCAAAGTGAATAAAGTATGCTCTATTGTAAAAGACTTTGGAGTGGCTAAACTCATCATAAAATACTGGAAGGCATGCCTTTCTAGGATACAGGCTTGGATCTGAGGAAATCTTAAAAAAAAAAAAAAAGGAGGGAATTCAACTGAGTAAATAAATAAAATTCTGATCCAAGACAAGATGGTAATATGATCTTCACAAAATGATACAAAACTGTTTTTGAAATATGTATTTAAATATTAGTCCATTACAATTTAGTTCATATTTTTAGTCTTAATCCTAAGTGAATGTTCTCAAGATGAATTTAATCTCATATCATCCAAGTCATTATTTGCTTAATAGTAACTAGCCTGTTCTGAAAGTGTCCTTTCACTGCATGAAGGTATTTCTTCTTGTCAATCTTCTCTATTATTAAGGGGAAAAAAAGTTTAAATCTTTGGCTATGTAAACGAACTCTGAACTCTAATTTTCCCAATAGTTAAATATATATGGAATTAAATTTAGCCTATTAGAATTGTACCTGCTAGGTATCTGAGTTAAAAAAAATGACCATTTTATACAAAGGGATAATATTTTAATAACAAGTATATAACTTTAGTCATTTTCATGATGCTTATCTAATGATATATTACACTAAAGGTAGGATGGCTAATATTTCTAATATAAAAATAACTACACCATTCATGAGACAGTGTGACAGCTGTCTTTGAAGATGGCATCTGATCCTTCTCTCTTGAAATTTATGTTCCCTGTTATTTTGTCTAATTTTTTTTATTGCAGTATAATTGATTTACAATATTGTATTAGTTTCAGGAGTGCAGCAAAGTGATTCAGTTATATATACATATAATAACTATCTTTTTTTTCAGGTTCTTTTCCCATATAGGTTATTTCAAAATACTGAATAGAGATCCCTGTGCTATACAACAGGTCCTCATTGGTTACTTTTTTATACGTCATAGAGTATATTTCATAGCCAATAATGTATTGCAGAAATGACAGAACACGACTTCTGAGACTAGGTCATAAACAACTTCTACTGTGTTTTCTGGAGTCACTAGTTCTGGGGAGTCCACTGCCTTGTCATGAAGGCATCAGGCAACCCTATTTAGAGGTCCATGTAGTAACTAACAGAGGCCTTCTGCCAAAAACAGGCACCAAAATGCAGGGCATATGAACTACCTTGGAAGCAGCAGGTCCTCCCACCCTAGTCAAGCCTTCAGAGGGTCAGCACCGGGTAACATTTGATAGGAACCTGATGAAAAGCCCTGAGCCATATCCTGCTAAACTGCTCCTGGATTCCCAACCTACAGGCACTGTTTGATTTGTGGGTTTTGGAGTTTGTTTTTGTTTGTTTTGGCTGTGCTGCAGCATGCAGAAATTACAGGGCCAGGGATTGAACCCGTTCCACAGTAGTGACCTGAGCCACAGCAGGGACAATGCCAGATCCTTAACCCACTGAATCACCAGGGAAATGCAGACACTGAGAAAATAAATGCTTACTGTTGTAAGCTGCTAAATTTGAGGTCAATTAGTTATTTAGTGATAGATGACTAATAATGGAAACATATACAAGGGAAAGAACATGGGCTGAGACGCTGACAGATCTAAAATGTGCCCCGGCAGCATCTTTTAAGTGAGTGCTCTTGGACAGGCTAAGTCTCTTGTGTTCCAGTTTTGTCTTCAGTAAATTGAGGATAATAAATCATATCTCACAGTGGTCTGAAGAATAAACGGGACAGAATTTAAAGGGCTTGGAAAGTGATTTATCCTCAATATTGCTTCTTCCTTTTCTTTATGTTATGTTTAATTTTGCGGATTTTTTTTTATTTTAAAGTTTTCAAGCAGATTATGCTCAGTGCATGATAAATAGATTTTATAGACTGTGGAAGAACCACGGGCAGAGATAAGACTAGACATAGTCAGATACTTCCTATTTTTTAAATTTGTTTGTGTTTCTTTGTTTCTCTTTACTTGAATGAAAATCTGGTCTTGAAGATTTTGATTTAAGAGATATGAGTTTTTATAAACACTGTCTTAACTAGAAGTGAAGAAAGTAAATTATTTCTGAATATTTTTTGTACGTCCCAAGTATAAAAGATCTCTAGGAAATAAAGCTTTTCCAAATCCTGTAAAAACTCTGCTCCACTCTGACAGTCTTTGATAGTCTCATGCTCTTGTTAATAGCCTTGACGTCAAGAAAAAAACTTGAAAATATGCTGTGTCTGTTTCTTCTCTGTCTGGTTACCTTGATTCCATTCTTTCCGTGTCTTTGTCTAAATATTTTGGGAAATTATAAGTGAGTGCTTGTATGTGTAATCATTCCTTTGCTAATGCATAAATTCCCTGCAATGATTTTACCCTGGCATTTAACACTGACATTTCAAATTATTATTATTATTATTATTTTTGTCTTTTGTTGTTGTTATTGTTGTTGTTGTTGCTGCTATTTCTTGGGCCGCTCCCGCGGCATATGGAGGTTCCCAGGCTAGGGGTCCAATCGGAGCTGTAGCCACCGGCCTATGCCAGAGCCACAGCAACGCGGGATCCGAGCTGCGTCTGCAACCTACACCACAGCTCATGGCAACGCCGGATCGTTAACCCACTGAGCAAGGGCAGGGACCGAACCTGCAACCTCATGGTTCCTAGTCAGATTCGTTAACCACTGCGCCATGACGGGAACTCCTCAAATTATTTTTGATAGACTCTGAGGTCCTACGACTAATACTAGGTACCAGAGTAGAGGGGTTAAATCCACTGACTCTTTGCAAATATATGCAAGACTTCCTGGGTTCCTGTCACTAACTACAGACTTGCTCACATTACTTAAAACGACTGTACTTTGGTTTTCCTTCAGCAAAAGGTGAGAATGATAATAGTACCTATCTTACAGGTTTGGTGAGAAAATAAAATGGATTAATGTTAAAGAACAGGTACTCATTACATAGCTTTTCTTTTTGATGAAATAAATATTTACGAGACAATGCACGGCCCACTATGCTAAGAAGGCACTTGAAATACATATTTAAATGGCCTGAACCCTGAAGGTAGCTTTGTAGATCCACTTGGTGAGTATAACAACAATCATGCAGCAACCAGAATCTTTCTCCCTGCATATACTCCAGTTTGCGTTTCTACAACTTTGAGAGGACTTTACATCTTATAGAGGTATTTCAGAATTTGGATATTTCCTCAAATACAACCCTAACAAAAGATAAATGTATACTTCACTCTGAAATGAAAATGTTTGCCTTTGACAAGTGTATTTGATTTTCACAGCTGCTAGATTTTCTCCATGTGGGTGAGTGTATGGGGGAGGGGAACTGATTGAGGAGAATCAATATATGTTTTTTAGCAGTGGTTCTAAATTCCTTTAGAAATCTAAGGAAAGCTATAGTCTATTACCCCAGTAGGAAAAAAAAAAAATCACTGAAGCTATGACTGTGGGCACCAATTGGCTCTTTGCTATATTTGCTATTGGCCAAGAAAGTGGACTGGATAATTGTCACTTTTTTCTGACAATGGTTGGTGAATTTAGGAAAGGGAGAGAGAGGGAGATAGCAAAGAACACATTAGAAACCAAATGGACTTCAACAAAGGAACTCTCACTTGTGCTGCTAGGAATAACTCTATTTTTTAGCTTTTAAGAAAGGTGTGACAGTTTCAAAAGTGATTTTGAAAGGTATGTACAATAATTTAAGTTGTTTTGCAAACTGTGCTTTCTTGGGAACCAAGGATTGGGAGGGGAGTGGCTTCAAGGACATCTGAATGGAAGGGAAGGTTCTGAGCAGGTGGCTTGGGGCTCTATTCTCCCCTACTGTCCTGTCACACATATTATTTATTGGGCTTCCAAATAAGATTGTATTTGTAAAAAGGGTTTCATAACTTCCAAAGGATTGAGAATCACTCTCCTAGATGTTTCTCTATATAGATTATCATAAATGGAAAACTTCCCAATGTGAATTTTCAGGACCTGAGAAAGGTTATACTGCCAGACATATAATTTTGTAGGATGGGACGAGGGTGACCACAGCCCAGTGTATCTAATTCTAGGTATATGAAAATATGGGGACTTCTGTGAAGCTGCAAAGAGGCAGATTTAGAATTAATAAAAGCATGAATTAATTAGTAAAGAACATTAGCAATTGAAGAGCCCAAATTGTAGAAGAGGTTGCATATAAAATGCCTGTACAAAATCTTAGGTAAGACTACTGTCATTTACCAAAGCAAATGAGATAGTTATGGGGATATTTTTCATTGTTAAGGCTGATGTTGAAGAAGAAGACTATCTTCCATAAATTCTCTTCTGATTATAATTTAAGAAACAAAGTACCTGGTTATGTTACGTCCTTTCTCATCTACTGTGGCAACATCTAGGTTCTTAGACATTGATTTCATGTTTTCTCTTCAGACATTTAGCCTAAATTAGTTATGAGCCATGACACAATAAACCCTATACATATATGTTGAACAGCATGGGATTGCCAATATTTAGCGTCTTTGACTGAAATAAAAAGGCAATTTCATATGGTCCAGTCTAACATTTTTTTGAATACATCCCTCCCTAGTTTTAAAGCAACAACATATGTATTATAGATAATATGCTCCCCTCTGCATTACACCTTCCATCTAACCCACAGGGGGTCCCACTCTTCTCTAATGGCCTGATAAGAGCAGCTGAAGAGGTCTGAAGGAGCCCACTGGTTGAAATCAAAAGGAAAGCCCTGTCTTCTCTTGTTCAATAGTTCTTGCCAAGGTGTTGTGAAGCTCCTCAAGGGGACAGTCATACAGAGAGGCCTTAAAATCCGATTGCTTAGTCCTTCATGTATTTTATCCCTCTACAGCCCCCTTAGTGACAGAATACCTAAAACACAATGTTCTATAAAACAAAATGTTAAAATGTCTTGCGGGGGAGGGAGGCAAGTGAAAGGGTTGAGGTTTATTAGGGAATCCAGGCAAAGTCAGCAGCTCCAGTTGCTTTTGCAGTGCTTTCGCGGAAGCCTTGCCCAAGTCCTTTAAGAGCTGGTTTATTTCCCAAGTAAACATGGTTGCCAGCAAAAGCAATGGTGTGCTGGTTCAGAAAGGAGGGGAAGAAATGAAGAGTATCAGTGATGGGTGATTTGCCGGCATTTCTGAGATCATATAAACCAAAGTGGACATTTCTTCTGGATGCTATTAGCTACTCATCCCTCCCACGCGGCCCTCTCCAGTTTGCCTGCCTGCGAGGAGGCTGCTGAGATTCATTCAAGCCAGTTAAAGAAATTGCTTAAAGTAAGTATCTGAAACACAAACACATTAGCTCAAAGTGCTTGAAACACAGTAATAATCACAAAGTCCTTACTTCCTCTCTCCTTTGTACCATTCAAAGGCCGGAGGCGGCACACCTGCACCTTCGCATCTTATCAATCCGCTGCGTCCAGGGACCACCGTGCCAGATTTAATTTCCTGAATCGTAGGAGCGACTGAAAAAGAAACAAAGAAAGAAAGAAACTGGTGGGTAAGTTAAAAACAATCTCCCACGGAAATATAGCTCACACATATTTTTATTCCTTCTATATTCAAAGCAATCCTGTGCCTGATAGGCCAATGCATCACATTTTCAGTACTTTATGCTTCTAATACAAGACTAGTCATTTTCAGCTTCATTTTTCAAGTTGGACAATAGATGAATGTTCCCACGGAGTACAGAGTAAATGCAATACGTTTTGGCCTTGCTTCCTATTGGAAAAATGGCATTGTTGAGGGGAACACTTCATCTGTACTCCAGTCAAACTATACTCCAATAATAGCTCTCACTGAGTGATGGCTGGGGGCAAGTCTCTGATTTCCTCACAACATACTCTGAGCTTGATGGTATTATCCCAGTTTTACAAATGTGAAAACTGAAACTCAGAGAGGTTAAATAGTTTGTCTAAGGTCACACAGCTTTGTTGACCCAAAGACTGAGTTCTTTCCATATTCTGCCTTTTTCCCTACTCCCTATGTTTTACCATGTTAGTGCTTTTTTTTTTTTTTTAAATGTGGCTTTTTCTACCTTGAATGCTATCCTTCCCCATTTCCACAGATTCAAAGCCCAATTTAAGGGTCATCATCTCCATATTCTTCCCTGTTGCTCTAGCTGGAAATAGCTTTCCCTTCTCTGAGTGGTTTATGTAAGTTTTTTCATACCATACACTTTCTATCTTATAATTATATGAGTATGCCAGACTTCCTTGTGAGCTACCTGAAGGCAGGGTAAATATCTGATTTCATCTTTGCATATTTAAAGATCAAAGGACAGTGCCTGGCACAAAGCGATCCTTAAAAATCTTCCTTGTAGCATAGCCATTGCTTTTATTCATCAAATAGTTATTGAGCCATCAATACATAGCAGGCCTTTCTCAAGGCACAAGCAGTTAAACTTCCCTGACAGATTACATTTTAAACCGGTGGGGGATGCGGAGACAGACTAAAAGCAGTAAATCAATTAAGTAATTTAAAGAAAATGTTAAGTTTTTTTTTTTTTTTGGGGGGGGGGGCTTGTTTTGCTTTTTGGCTGCACTGTGGCAAGTGGAAGTTCTCAGGCCAGGGATCAAACCCACACCTCAGCCTGAACCACAGATGTGGCGATGCCAGATCCTTAACCCGTTGCACCTCATGGGAGCTTCCCAAATGTTAAAAAGTGATAAACAATATGGCAAAAAAGAAAATTAGTGCAAGGTAAGAGGAATTAGAGCAAGAAATGGGTTATAATTTTTATGAAGGGTAATTGGAGTAGGACTCATTCAAAAGTTATGATTTAAGCAAAGATGATGCAGAGGAGTGAGTTTGCTATGTGAATATCTGGAGAAAGAGTCTTCCCTGTGGAGGGAACAGCTTGCAGTAAAGTCTTAAGGCTGAAGCAAGGCTGGTTCACTTGAGAAATATCAAGGAGATCAGTGTGACTGAAGAGAAAGAAGGGAGAGCAGCAGGAGACAGAGTGTGATGGTAAATTTTGTGTTAATCTAACTGGGTCGCAGTGGGTCCACATATTTTCTAAACATTATTTCTGGATGATACTCTGAGAGTATTTGAAATGTGATTAGCATTTGAATAAGTGGACTGAGTAGCATACTGCCCTTACAAGGTGGGTGCACTTCAATCCATTGGAGGCCTAAATAGAAAAGGCAGAGGGAAGGAGAATTTGCCCCTTCTCTGCAAAGACTGCTTGAGCTAATTTATCAGTCTTCTGCTCTCATTGAGATTTACACAACTGCCTCCCCTGGTTCTCAGGCCTTCAGACTCAGACTGAACCACAGCTGTGACTTTCTTGGGTCTCCAGCTAGAGACAGAGTTTGTGGGACTTCTCAGTCAGCTAAGAAGTGAGCCATTTCCTCATAATATCTCTCTGTCTCTGTCTTTCTCCTGTCTTTGTCTCTCTAGGGATCATATATATACATATATGACACACACATGTGTATATATGATATATATCACATATTATATATGTATATTGATCTCTATCACATTATATATGTGTATATATGAAATAGATCACATATTATGATATATATCAATATTATACATGTGTATACATGATATATATCACATATATATGTGTATACAGGTATTTGTGTGTGTATGTATATATATATATTTGATATATATGTGTGTGTGTATGTTGTTGATATATATCTGTGTGTATGTTATTGGTTTTGTGTCTCTGTAGAATCCTAAATAATATATGGAGCCAAAGGATAGAATATCAGATATGACCTTGAGGGGCATTTTAAGGACTTGGCTTCTGCTCTAAATGAAGTGATGAACCACCAAAGAAGGGATATAGTCTGACTTTTGTTTTAAAATTATCATATCACTCAGGCCACTGTGTTGACAAAAGACCATTGCAAGGTCAGGATGAAAGCTGTTGCTGTAAGCAAGACAAGTGATATTGGGAGCTCAGACTAGGATGGTAACACCTGAGGTAGCGAAACGTGACTGCCTTTGGGGGTATGCTGTGAAGTTGGAGCCAATAGGATTTCTTCGCAGAAGCAAAAAACAAACAAAGAGAGGTCAACTTCATTTGGCTTAAATAGGTTAGAAATATCCATTGACTGACTGGCTTAACTTTTAAGTAGATGAGTTTTGAAGGGAACATTAAGAGTTGTATGCATTTGTCATTTTTTGTAACAGACTCCTTTTTAGAGTAGTTTTAAGTTCACACAAAATTGAGCAGAAGATAAAGAGATTTCCCATATACTCCTTGCCCCAGCACATGCATGGCCTCTCCATTGTTAGTATCTCTTGCCAGAATGGTACATTTGTTGCAAGTGGTGAACCTACATGGAAACATCATAATGAATTTAAATCCATAATTTACATGAGAGTTCACATTTGGTATAATGCAACCCATGGATTTGGACAAAAGCATAATGACATACAAAGTATTTTCACTGCACTTAAATCCTCCTATTCCTAAATTCTCCTAAACCTCCCTTTTAATTTTCACTACCCCACCACCTTTGGCAACCACTGATTTTTTAATTTCCTCCATAGTTTTGACTTTTCCAGTATGTTTTATAGTTGGGATCATATAGCATGTAGCCTTTTAAGATTGGCTTCTTTCAGCTAGTAATATGCATTTAGATTTTCTCCATGTCTTTTCATGGCTTGACAGCTCATTTCTCTCTAGCACTGAATAATTTTCCTTTGTCTGTGTGTACCATAGTATATTTATCCATCCACCTACTGAAGAAATTCTTGGTTCTTCGACGCATTGATAATCATATGTAAAGCTGCTGGAAACATCTACTTTTTGTGTGGACATAAGTTTTCAACTCCTTTGAGTAAATACCAGGAAGTGACACTGTTAGATTGTATGGTAAAATTATGTTTAGTTTTGTTAGAAACTGACAAACTGTCTTCCAAACTGGCTATTCCACTTTGTGTTCCCGCCAGCAATGTATGAGAGTTCCTGTTATTCCTTGTCCTCAGTAGCATTTGGAGTTGTCACTGTTGAAGGTTTTGGTCATTCTAATAGGTATGTAGTGGTATTTCATTGTTTTAAATTGCATTTCCCTGGTGACATGGTGTAAAGTATCTTTTCATATGCTTATTCTACATTCATATGCAGTCTTTGGCCCATTTTTTAATGAGGGTGTTTATATTATTTTTATTGTTTTAACTGTTCTTTGTATATTTTGGATAACAGTACTTTATCGGAGGTGGCTTTTGCAAATATTTCTTCTCAGTCTGTGACTTGTCTTTTCATTTTCTTGATGGCATATTTCACAGAGCCAAAACTTCTCATTTTAATGAAGTCCAGCTTATCAACTATTTCGTCCATGACTTGTGCCTTTGGTGTTGTATCTCAAAAGTTATCACCAAATTCAAAGTCATCTATATTTTCTCTTACATTACCTTCTGGTTTTATATGCATGTCTTTTTTCATTAATGTTTTCTTTTCTACCAATCTTTTAAAAATTGGGCATATTTCAAATAACACTATGGGAAAAAGTTCAATACAACAGGTACCTAGAAGGTGGAAATACTAATTCATTCAGACAAATGACCTGAATAAGTGTGCACCTTGGATATATTTTAAGTTTCTTTAGAAAGCAATTAAAAAGTACAGAGTTTAATGATTTTCCAATATGCAGCAAGAATGAAAACCATAACATTCTTACAATAGAACATTGCCTTTCCTTTCAAGGCAGATTAATCATTTTTTGTTAAGGGTGATACTTCACTTTGAAATTATAGCACCTCTATTTCTCTGTGGTATTTTTACTCTTAATAGTAATAGTAAAGCTATTTTTATTCTTGATAGCTAGTGTTTGTTTTTTTGAAAAAAAAAACAATCAAATAAGTATTTTTATAAAAATGCTTGCTAATAAGTTGGTGAAAAATAATAAAAATGTTTACCAAAAATTTCTGAAAAAGAAAATGTTATGAGCTAATATATGCACATGTAGTGTTAGATACACACAAATACATATATTTTCTCATTCAATATAAGTAACCATTTAATAAATTTTAACTTCCTTTGTTCAGCAAAGATTCCTATCCCCTCTTACAAGGCAATAAAATTATGAAAGATATCTAAAAATAAAAAACCACTTATTGTCAATTATTATGACACTGCTTTGCTTGTGTGAGGTACAGGTAAGATTGTATTTTCACTCTTGTTCTCATAGGCTTTCTTTTCTCTTTCTCTCCCTGTCACACTAAGAGGCTAAAATCTTTTATGATATCCAACTATTATTGAAGATGAAATAACATATGCAACAGGAGATCCATCACAAACTCTATTGATAACCTGGTTAGTTTAATTACTCTCTTGTTTGTCAAGGGGGCCATGACTCATTACAAACAAAACCATGAAATCTGGAACATTGCCTGAAAACCCAGGCGTAATGAACTGAAATAAAAATCTAATTTGTCATTAAAAGGCTTTTATGCAGTGCACTGTGCATATGGCTTAGCACTAGGTAACCACACAAGTTAAAGGGACATGACTGTGTTGTCTAGGGGGTTCACGGGCTGCTGTGATGGACACTGAGAATGGAGAGATACCTAAAATGTCATACGGAAGCCTCAATAAAGAACAAAAGTGGGATTAATATGGTGAATAAGAAAAAGTCCTAAGAGCATTTTATGTGTTAGAGAATTAAAGGGCTACAAGCTATGAGTAATCAATATGGAGATGGAAGTCTTAAGTAGATTTCATTTTGAGGCTAAAATTATAAACTTGAACTTGAAGGCTATATCGATTTTTCTTGGGGACATGAATGAACCCTTATGCATATTATTCTACCTCTTTTGAGAATATTTAAGAGGAAGAGGATTCATCGACTTTATTCTTCATTCCTTCATCAGTTCAACAAATATTTTTATTGGGGACCAAGTTAATGAAAAATTAACATTCCTGACCTCAAAGGGCTAATATTCTTGGAAAAGAGAGAGAAAAAGAGAGAGAGAGTGAGAGAGAGTATGTGTATACATGCATGTGCAAACAGTAACTAACTAAATAAATGGGATCCATATGAACCAAGATAGACAATGAGCAGGATAAAAGAAAAACAAATGAAAGGTGGGTTACTTTAAATGGGGTGGTCACAGAGCTCCTTATTGATAAGGCAATAATCAAGCAGAGAATTAAATGATATGAGGAAAGTAATCATGTAGTTATCTGTAGGAAGTTAATAGAGGAGAGAGAAAAGTTAAAGGCCCTGAGTTGAGAGTTCTGAGGTAGAAACATACTTAACAAATCTGAGGAGCAGGAAGATGGTCATTGTGGCTTGAACATAAGTGAGAGGAAAAAAACAATAAAAACAAAAGGTTATGTAGGCAGCTGGAACTCAGATTCAGAGGGTCTGGTGGCCCATGTTGAAAGTCTTTGAATTTTAATTCAAGAAGATGAGGTTTTGTAGATTTTGAACAGAGGAGCCACATGGTTTGATCAATATTTTATACAGACTTTTTGGCCACTGTGTGGGACATGGTTTGCAGAGGCAGGAGGGGAAACAGTAGGCTATTGTGGTAATCTTTAGAATGATGAGAAAATCATTGGCCAATCCATATAAAAGGCAGGAATTGAGAGAAAATTTAATTAAATAGATCATTGGTCACACTGGATCTGAGTCAACTCATTTTAGTTAACTGGCAGTAAGAAGACATTTTCAGTGAAATTCCAAGTTTACACCATTTTGAACCCTATTACTTTGTATGAGTAAAAGAGTTCTATGGCTACTGAAAGATCTGATTAAACCCAAGAGATCTGTTTTCTAGAGCCCATCTCAGAGACTGTGATGCCCTGGTAAGAATCTCTTAAAGTGTAGAGCTTTTCCCAAACTTATGAGACCACAGAGTTGCAGAAAATTTTATGTTGTAGGTCTTGTGGCCCTAATATTTCTCAAGGCATATTCTGGGTATGTTGGACAGTTAGGACAGTTGGACAGTTACTCTGAGGTCTAGTAAAAGTCTGAGGTCTAGTAGAAGTCTGAGGTCTAGTCCACATCATATGTTATGTCATACATGAATTTTCAGGTTAACAATCATCATTGATTCAACAGGCTTCTATGTGCTCATGAACTATAATGTACTAATGAATATTATGTGAAGAGAAGGCCTCACTTACTTGTATCAGAAGGATAGGATCACTTGTTTGCCAGAAATATCTACCTCGCAACAGTTAGGACTAATTAAATCTCCAACTGGAGTTGTGACAGTGAATTTTAAGTATGCTTGGTTAAGTTGTACAAAACATTCATTTTCCACTAAAACGTTCCATATTTTAGGAAGGCATATCGGGGCCCTTCCTCAAAAGACAATCAAATGGTAAAACCTGAGTGGTTGCTCCCAGAGCCTATTTCTTTCACCATCACACTCCATTGCACTGTGAATTTTAGTACTGGCCTGGCAGTGTAAGATGTTATTACTGGAAATAGAGTAAATATGTGCATCTACATTCATATTTATTTCTGGAATTGCTTTTCTTTCCATGAAGGTAGTTTTTTGTTCTACTGAGATGTAATTTCTTTTAATTACACCAAAGCAGCAAAGAAGGTGATTACTTGAACCCCTCAAATTCATAAGTACAATGGCATCCTTTGGAATAGACTGATTTATGTGCGATGCTGAAGTTTCGGTATTCTGCCCTTCTGTCAAATTGTATATAGCTGTGAGCTGAAGCAATTGCACAGTGAAAAAAATATCAATTTCAGAGCAATGATATTAGACAGATGTGGGGAACAGCAAAGAACAGATGTTGGGGAAGGCCAGCAGTGAAAGGGTCAAGAAAGAGGTATTTAACACCTGTGTGATTAGATGCTCATAAAAAAGGAGTCTTCCCTTTTCATTTACTCAGTTGGATTATTTCCTTTCATTGTTTAGCCAGTCATTTCAGGATGAAGATAATTAAAGGTTCTTCATCCAAAACACCAGGCTCCGCAGGTGCAAGCAGCAGAACCTCTGCACTTGGCATCCAACAAGCCTAATCAAGATTCAAGTTGTCTTAGTTACATGACAGTAGCCACAAAGACCTTCTTCCTCTCTTGCCATCCTCCATGGGAGCTTTGGTTTTGTGCATTCTTATGAGTGAATCGGAGAATCACTTTAATAGCCTTAGCAAATTGAAGTAGTTTCAGCAAAACTTTAGAACTTCAGTGGCAAAAGAATTTGACTACCACCCTAACTCCTCAAAATGATGGACAATGATAAAGGTGCTATGTTAAATAATTAAAATAATAAGAGGGAGGAATATAAATGAGAAATAAATCATGAAGAAATCCATCCCATGGAAATCACATAGGAAAACACTGTGGTAAATAAGCATGCTGACCTTGGTCTAGATTCTAAAACTTGTGAGCTACACCAAGGCAGCCTTTGAAAAACAAAACTTAAGGTTTCCAGTACCTACCAGAGAATATATCATATAGGATGTGCTCCATACATTATTGTTACAGATGAGGATGATGATAGTTGAAAATTTTCTTCCCTGAAGATAGGTTGCAACATAGAATGAGGAATATATGAAACTCTTTCCAAGGTTGTCATAGATCTCACACAAATGGATCACAAGGTCAATAAACCCTTTCCATGAAGCAAGAATGTTCTTACCTTGTAGACCAATTTGATTTTAAAGAAAGCTAAGAATTTCATGTTGTTGCTAAGAAAAAATTTTCAAAAATAATCTACTCAGATGTTTAAGTCAAACTACTGAAATTTAGTTGAATCATAATTTTCATGACATAAAGGACTTTCACATGAATTACACCTCTGGTCAGCTTTCACAGGGAATGAAAATAATCCAGCTTGTAATGTACTTCCTGCCTCCCCAAGACCTTAAATATTTACATGGTGGCAAAATAGTGTAGTAAAAAGACCTTGCTTTGCAGTCAAGTAAAAGTAGTTCTAACAATCACTGTCTGAATTACTCAACCCTTCTAAACTCCAGTTTTTGCATCTATAAAGTAAATAGTGCCTACTTTATAGGATTTCTGTGTAGACAACATAAAACCCTTCAGGGAAAGTGCTTACCCTAGTGTTTTGCACTGAGTTAGCAGTC
Source organism: Phacochoerus africanus (assembly GCF_016906955.1). Taxonomy (NCBI): domain Eukaryota; kingdom Metazoa; phylum Chordata; class Mammalia; order Artiodactyla; family Suidae; genus Phacochoerus; species Phacochoerus africanus. Next base: position 140,975,571 of record NC_062551.1, on the reverse strand, counting down.
AATAAAAACTTCACCTATTACTAAACAGGAATTATTACAAGTAAATAGGGTATCACATCTATGTTCCCATTAAGAGCATGGAAACATTATAAAATATGGATAGAAAAGGAAACTGAAATTTTTTTTTAATTGATTGCCTTGGTACTGCAAGCATGTGACTAATTTAAAGGTATATTAGTATAACACTTTTTATTCTCCAAGAATTCCATCAATATCCTGCTCTTTTAGTGCAGTAAATCAAGAACATTTTTTTCATTAAGGCATTTTTGGTGGACCTTGTCTTATATTTCATTGATCAAGAAGTAAGAGGCTTTGATTCAACACTGTGGTAGGACATGAAAAGTGTATGGAGGGAGCTCCTACTGAGGTGCAGTTGTGTAAGAATCTGACTGTAATTTGATACAGATTGCATTGAATCTGTAGATTGCCTTGGGTAGTATAGTCATTTTGATAATATTGACTCTTCCAACCCAAGAGCATGGTATGCCTTTCCATTTGTTTGTGTCATCTTTGATTTCTTTCATAAGCGTCTTATACTTTTCAGAATACAGGTCTTTTGTCTCTTTAGGTAGGTTTATTCCTAAGCATTTTATTCTTTTTGATGTGTTGGTAAATGGGATTGCTTCCCCAATTTCTCTCTCTGATCTTTCATTGTTAGTATATAGAAATGCAGTTGATTTCTGTATATTAATTTTGTATACTGCGACTTTGCCAAATTCACTGATGAGCTCTAAAAGTTTTCTGGTAGAGTTTTTAGGATTCTCTAAAATACCACAGGTATGGTATCATGTCATCTGCAAATAGGTGATAGTTTTACTTCTTCCTTTCCAGTTTAGATTCCTTTTATTTCTTTTACTTCTCTGATTGCTGTGGCTAGGACTTCCAAAACTATGTTGAGTAGTAGTGGCAAGAGTGGACATCCTTGCCTTGTTCCTGATCTCTGCGGGAAATCTTTCAGCTTTCACTATTAAGAATGATGTTAGCTGTGGGTTTGTCATATATGGCCTTTATTATGTTGAGGTAGGTTCCCTCTATGCCCACTTTCTGAAAGGTTTTTCTCAGAAATGGGTGTTGCATCTATTGAGAGGATCATATGGTTTTTATTCTTCAGTTTGTTAATGTGGTGTATCACACTGATTGATTTGCAGATATTGAAGAATCCTTGCATCCCTGGGATAAATCCCACTGAACATGATGTACAATCCTTTTAATGTATCGTTGGATTTGGTTTGCCAGTATTTTGTTGAAGATTTTTGCATCTATGTTCATCAGTGAAATAGGCCTGTAATTTTCTTTTTTTGTGTATCTTTGTCTGGTTTTGTTATCAGGGTGATGGTGGCCTCAGAGAATGAATTTGGGAGTGTTCCTTCCTCTGCAATTTTTTGGATAGTTTCAGAAGGAGAGGTGTTAGCTCTTCTCTAAATGTTTGATAGAATTCACCTGTGAAGCCATCTGGTCCTGGACTTTTGTTTGTTGGAAGTTTTTTAATCACAGTTTCAATTTCAGTTCCTGTGATTGGTTCATTCATTTTTTCTATTTCATCTTGGTTAGTCTTGGAAGATTGTACTTTTCTAAGAATTTGTCCATTTCTTCTAGGTTTTCCATTTTCTTGGCATATAGTTGTATATAGTAGTCTCTTATGATCCTTTGAATTTCTGTGATGTCCATTGTTACTTCTTCTTTTTCATTTCTAATTTTATTGATTTGAGTCCTCTCTCTTTTTTTCTTGATAAGTCTGGATAAGGGTTTATCAATTTTGTTGATCTTTTCAAAGAACCAGCTTTTCATTTCATTGATGTTTTCTATGGTTTTCTTCATTTCTATTTCACTGATTTCTGCTCTGATCTTTATGATTTCTTTCCTTCTACTAACTTTAGGTTTTGTCTGTTCTTCTCTCTCTAGCTGCTTGAGATGTAAAGTTAGGTTGTTTATTTCAGCTTTTTCTTATTTCCTGAGGTAGGCTTGTATTGCTATAAACTTTCCTCTTAGAACTGCTTTTGCTGCATCACATAGGTTTTGGAGCATCATATCCTTGTTGTTATTTGCTTCTAGGTATTTTTAAATTTCCTTTTTGATTTCTTCAGTGATCCATTGGTTGTTTAGTAGCATGTTGTTTAGTCTCCATGTATTTGTGTTTTTTGCAGGTATTGTCTTGTTGTTGATGTCCAGTAGTATAGCGTTGTCGTCAGAAAAGATGCTTGATGTGATTTCAATTTTCTTAAAGTTACCAAGGTTTGATTTGTAGCCCAGGATGTGATCAATCTTAGAGAATATTCCATGTGCACTTCAGAAGAATGTGTATTCTCTTGCCTTTGGATGGAATGCCCTGTAAATATCTATTAAGTCCATCTGGTCTAATGCTTCATTCAGGGACTGTTTCCTTATTGATTTTCTGTCTGGATGATCTGTCCACTGCTGTAAGTGGGGACTTGAACAACTATTTTAAAGTTTGTCTGAGAGCACAAAAGACCCAGAATAGCCAAAGACATCCTGAAAAACAAAAATGGAGCTGGAAGAATCAGGCTCCTGGACTTCAGACTATACTACAAAGCTACAGTCATCAAAACTATATGGTACTGGCACAAAGACAGAAATATAGATCAGTGGAACAGGAAAGAAAGCCCAGAATTAAACCCACGCACCTAGAGTCAACCAATTTATGACAAAGGAGGCAAGAATATACAGTGGAGAAAAGACAGCCTGTTCAATAAGTGGTGCTGGGAAAACTGGACAACTACATGTAAAAGAATGAAATTAGATCACTTCCTAACAGCATATACAAAAATAAACTCAAAGTGGGTTAAAGGCCTAGATATAAGACCAGATACTATAAAACTCTTAGAGGAAAGCATAGGCCAAACACTTTCCAACATAAATGACAGCAACATCTTCTCTGATCTACCTCTCAGAGTAATGACAGTAAAAACAAAAATAAACAAATGGGACTTAATTAAACTTAAAAGTTTCTGCACAGCAAAGGAAACCCTAAACAAAATGAAAAGACAACCTACATAATGGAAGAAAATCTTTGCAAATGATTCGACTGACAAGAGATTAATCTCCAAAATTTATATACACCTCCTACCATTCAATACCAAAAAAAAACCATCAAAAATGGGCAAAAGATATAAACAGACAGTTCTCCAAAGAAGACATAAAGATGTCCAAAAAAAACATGAAAAGATGTTGAACATCACTAACTACTAGAGAAATGCAAATCAAAACCACTATGAGGTACCACCTTACACTGGCCAGAATGGCTGTCATCAAAAAGTCTACAAACAAGAAGTGCTGGAGAGGGAGTGGAGAAAAAGGAACCCTATTACATTGTTGGTGGGAATGTAAATTGGTGCAACCAATGTGGAAAATAGTATGGATATTTCTCAGAAAACTAAAACTAGAACTACCATTTGATCCAGCAATCCCACTCCAGGGCATCTATCCAGAGAAAACCATGACTCAAAAAGGCACATGTACTCCAGTGTTCATTGCAGCACTATATACAATAGCCAAGTCATGGAAACAACATGTGTCCATCAACAGGAGTGGATAAAGAAGATGTGGTACATATACACAATGGAATATTACTCAGCCATTAAAAGGAAAGAAATAACAGCATTTTTAGCAACATGGATGGACCTAGAAATTATCATGCTAAGTGAAGTTACCAACGTGAGACACCAACATCAAATCCTATCACTTACATGTGGAATCTAAAAAAAGGACACAATGAACTTCTTTGCAGAACAGATACTGACTCACAGTCTTTGAAAAACTTATGGTTTCCAAATGAGACATTTTGGGGGTGGGAGGATGCAGTGAGGGTTTGGGATGGAAATACTGTAAAATTTGGTTGTGATGATTGTTGTACACCTATAAGTGTAATAAAATTCATTAAGTAATTAAAAAATAAAAATAGAAATGCAAGTAATTTTTTTTTAAAAGAATCCGACTGCAGTGTCTCGGATTGCTGTGAAGGCATGGGTTTAATCCCTGGCCTGACATAGTGGGTTAAAGGATCTGGCATTGCTTAGGTCACAGCTATGGTTTGGATTCAACCCCTGGCCTGGGTACTTCCATATGCCATGGATCTGGCCATTAAAAAAAAAAAAGGTGTATGGAACACAGGGTGTCCCTTCTAGAAAAATGTGCAGTTGTGGGACAGACATCATATGTTAGGGCACATGCTAGATCAATCTTAAGTTAAGCCTATGATTCTGTTAAGAATATGCTGAAATCATTTTCTCTTTCACAAGAATGACAATGATAAGAATTCCACATGTAAACTAGACTTCAGTATTCAATATCCATCATGACAGTGTACTAAACTGTGAACTCTGATCCCCTTATGTTCACATAGGTGTGTAAAAAAGGAAAATATTTTGTAAAAATATTCAGAGCTAAAGTATAGAACTGCATATGAAGTCTGATTTTAGGAGCTTTGGTGACCTAGCACCATCACCCTGAGCCCTCAAGGAAAAATTTATGCATTGTTTAAAATTACGGCATAAGAGATTCTTTCCTTAAACTCATGGTTTAACACTATTATAATATTTAACCCTCTCATGGGAGTTAAATATCTAAACTTTTTATTAGTCATGTATCTTGTGGTATGAATTAGCTGATACTGTGTTGATGAGTGTGCATCTGTGAGAAGCTGTATAAGGATGCATAAGTTATTCTTGATTCATGAACAAGTAGAGAAAAGACAGGCAAGAAAGTGTTATGTGATGAGGAGCTTGTTGGTGATTAGGCAGAATTCATTCACATCATGCTTTTGGCAAGGGTCAGCACTACTGAAATTACAGCTTGAAGTGGCTGTCCCCTATAGTCAGCAGTGCTCACTCCAGTGATGCATCCACTGTAAAATATGCCTGAGATTTATTGGGCCACCAGCTGTATCAATAGGAATTAAATGGTTCACTGTTTTCCTAGCTGTTCGCAAAACTTTCTTTCTTTAGACTTTATTCAGGATTTGATCTCTTCTTTGTTGTTGGTCATGCTGAATTATAGCTGTATGTGATTGATTTGGATATACTGTACAAGTTTGTGAGAATGTTGAAGTTGGGAATTCTACCCAAGCATCTCTATTCTCAGCAGGAACAATCTTGTAACAGAAGTTGCCCATCGATACAAACCTTCAAATTCTTCAACATTTGAGTGCAATTCTTTTCATATTGAAGCCATTATACATTTCTGGATATAAAAATTATTTTTTAGTGAATCCCCCTAAAATAAAGATTAGAAGAATTCAGATGCTTTCTTTAGATTACCTGTAAAACATGAAAATATTCTTGGGACTATTTTTCTCATGGAGCTGTATCAGTCAGGATACGTTGTTTAAGCTTCTATTTTATTTATTGTCATGTTTTAAGTCACAGTATATTTTTAAAGCTTAATATTGATCTCTCAGAATGTGAATAAACTACACTTACATAAATTTAAGATTTTTGCAGTCAATCAATGTGAAAAAAATGTTAGCAATAAAGACATACTTGGTAATACATGGGGATAGCATTGGTGGAATCTTTCCTTAGGCTAATTATTAATCTGATCATGTTTCTCTCTGGCCTCAGGGCCAGCTTCCTCCTAGGACCTACTGGTAAATCTGAAGGCACCAGGGAATCTTTGGCTGGTATGACTTGTGCCCTCAGCAGAATAATCACTGGATCAGATTTCTTAGTTGACTGAATGGTTTATTATTTCTCCTTTTTCTGTGGTCTTCAATAATCTTAAAATAGCACATTTAAAAAGTTGATTAAAATTCAGTTATTAAAATTGTTTAATTCTGAGAAATGAATAATTCATATTGCTAATATATTCAAAGAATTACTTTCCAAACACACTGTCTTAGAGAAGGAGAAAAGAATGCCTTTGAGTAGCTGGGGGGGGGGAAAGGGAAATTAAAAAAAATAAGATTTATGTTACAGAAATTCAGTTGTAAACTACTGATTTCTCCCTGTGCACTGCCCTTAAATGCATGAGGGAGAATGGAAGTCTAGCAAGATTATAGGAAATATGTTAAGTGAATGACATTTTGCAAAACTATATAGGCACAGGTTCTCTAGTAAGAATATGAACATTCAACTGAACCACTTCTACCTTTCCATTTATTTTGAGGTGTCAATCAGCTGTGTGCTTAGACCTGTATCATGATTCAAAGAGTAAAGCCACAGAGGTCGTGACTGTGAATGGATGTGCTTTCTCCATAGACTTGCTATGGACTTATGAACAAGGAGAAAAACAACCTAGCAGGAAGTGGTACTAGTTGTAGGATTAAAAGGTAATTTTTTCTTCCGATTTGAAAAACAGAATTTTGGACACTTCTATTTATGGAGAATGAAAGCTAAATCAGAGCACACACAGTAAGTAGTAACTAAGACCAAAAAGAAAAAGAAGACATAAAGTGGGAGAGACATTTTACCTACAAATGTGTATCTTAAAGAAATTGAAAGCTGTAGAAGAGGTGGTAGAAAAACTGTAATTTTCAGAAACAATAGTATGGGTTTATTTGGGACTAAGATCTTTTACAAGGGGAAAAAATGTCATCCTTCTTAAAATGATTAAATAAAAAGTGGTTTGAGAAAACTCTGCCTAACAGCAAAGGCAATTTGACAACTGATGGGTTTGTCAGGAAAGGAGAAGTCTGACTAACAAATAGGAAATTCCATGTCAGCAACAGCAGCGCATGAATAAATTATTAGAGAAAACGTTTGGGCTCTTTCCTCTTCTCCTCAGAAATAAAAAATATATATATGCAGCTGATACCCTCCTTATAATCTTATTTAGTGCCCCTTAAGTCAAAATCACTAGATTCCTCTGTATTTACTGTTCTCATCCTGCAAAGCTTATCTATGCATTTGATGAGTAGTTACTACTACCAGTTCATCAATGTCATTACACAACATTTCCAGGTCTTGAAAGATTATAATTTTGTAGGTTCTTCCTTTAAAAATGCATCTTACCAGTCCTCGCAAGCCCATAACTATCATGTGGGTGCAAGCTAACATTACCTCTTGTTTGAAATAATTGCAAGTCTCCTAACTGGAACCCTGGTTCTGCCCTTGCTCTCTCCATAGGCCATTCTCAGTATAGCTTATGTTTTTTTCATCCCTTTATACTTAAATGAATATATATGTATATACAATACATAATATATTATTAATATAAATAAATACATGTTTAGTATATTTATTATTTATAAATACATTTATATTTGAAATTAAATTTAATATATTCCTTAGCATTATTAGATGTGATTTGGAACAAAGCATCTGAAATTAAATAGTTAATTTTAGCATTTCATTTTTATATATTACATAATAGCACATATAGCACTACATAACTCAGCATTAAGATACTACACACATGGGAAACAGAGTTCTAGAAAAAATTCAAGTAGCATTTGTCTATGGCTTCCACCAATATATGGGAACTCAGATAACCTTTAGGCTCATGCCATGTTTCAGTCAGCTATTGCCACAATACTATGTAACAAATCACCACTTCATCTTGGTGACATATAACAATCAACATTTATTTCTCACTCATGTGTCTACTCTGTCACATCTGTAACATCCATTAATCAAAGCAGACAAGTCTGCTTTGGTCAAGTCTGTCATTAATGGGGCTGGGAAACAATATTCTACTTACATTTGGAAGGGGATGGGAATCAATATTGCCAAGGAAAATCTAGACTCTTACTTGTAGGTAGAATTTTCCAAAGCCATTCAGGCTCAAAATGTCTTCCATACTGAAGCCAAAAAGAGCTCTATGGGTTTGCCTTGAAAAATAAAGTGTCTTATCTTCTGCTAAGAAAATGGAGTGTCTGAAACAAATTAAGGATTTCAGAATGAGGTAATATAAGGACTGAAGGTAATATCTGACTGAAGATATACCATAGGGAACAGAGCTGCCATGGAAACCAAAAGAATAGCAAGTGCTATGCAAAGCAAGTACTGTGGACAGCTAGCACGTCAGGAAGGTGTTGGAGGGCTCCAGAAAGGCTGATGAGGACCTACCTTAGGAAGACTCCCCATTTCTGCTACTACATTGAAATGCATTTGAAAATTGGGTGATTTTCCATGTTCATGTGTCATCACTGACTCAATATTTATTCTTGGGTTATTACCTGTTCTCTTAATCATTTATTTACTCACTACTATTGGCCAAGAATAGATTTAAATGATTCTTGCTTTAGAGACACTCAGGGCTCTAGTGGAATTAAAAACTGGACAATAATGTGTCATAATCTTCTATGTTTATTTAAGACGTAGCCCAGTATCAGGAATGTAGTCGACACATTAAAACTATCTGTTGAATAAATGAATGTGATGAATGATTATTTCTATAAAATATTGTAATTTTATGATCTTGCTATAATTCACCATCCAGGCTATTTCACCTTGATACAGTTAAATTCCAATGATCGGTTTATTATATTCATGTAATATGTAATTAATACTTAAATATATTTGTATTGTATTTCCAAATATTGATATAAGTGCCATTTATTAGTAATACTTTTTTTTTTGTCTTTTAGGGCCACACCTGCAGCATATGGAGGTTCCCAAGCTAGGGGTTGAATTGGAGCTATAGCTGCTGGCCTATGCCACAGCTACAGCAATGCAGGATCCGAGCCGTGTCTGCGACCTACACCATAGCTCATGGCAACACCAGATCCTTAACCCACTGAGTAAGGTCAGGGATTGAACCTGCGTTCTCATGGATGCTAGTCAGATTCATTAACTGCTGAGCTACAGTGGGAACTCCAGTAATGCATATTTCCTAAAGAATTTTTTTAGTAAAGAAAAATTTCATCTAAAATATAACCTAAAGCTAAAAATTTCTCTGGAGTTCCTATTGTGGCTCAGTGGTTTAAGAACCTGACATAGTGTCTGTGAGGATGAAGGTTTGATTCCTCCCTCAGTGGGTTAAGGATCTGGTGTTGCTGCAAGCTGCAGCATAGGTCATATATGTGGCTCAGATCTGGTGCTGCATGACTGTGGCATAGACTACAACTGCAGCTCTGATTCAGCCCCTAGCCTGGGAACTTCCAAATGCCACAGGTAAGACCATAAAAAGAAAAAAAAAATGTCTCTGAAAAAGTTACACATTTCTGGAATAAAGGCCCAATAAATGAACATGGTTGCTAAGGAAATGAATATTTATTGTGACTAGAAATCTTTGTTATTAGTTGATCTGAAACATATATATGAATCCAAATAATGTATTCACTTTGTGTATAAATTGCAAGATACAATTATAGACCAGGAAGTTGATCTGTGTATACTGGGCATATAAGAAGCAATTTATGTGTTGTGTATAAGAGACACAGGATCCATGATTTCAGAACAATATTAGAAGCAATATGTCCTGCTTCTGTTATCATTTTATTTAAGCACTTGATTTAGGGATTTCTGCCTGAATTTGATTTTACCATTTTTTTTAAAATGAAAATTCATAGTAGGAGGTGAGTATGTCGATAATGTCAAAAGTGTAAAGGCTGGTCAAGATAATGTTCCCCATTGGTTCTATTTTCTTCAGGCTCTTTCCAGTGTGCTGCACTGTGTGCCCCATGAAATAATGGCCCATTATGGTTTTATGTCCTTCTTACTGAAGTAATCCTATGAGGTGATCTAGTAAGAGCATCAGATAAACTATTTCAGTGTGGTTTTATGTGTGTGTGTGTGTGTATGTTGTGTTTGCTCTGCTTCTTCCAAAATGGAAGTAAGCCTGTATTTGGTAACTAAACCAAATGTTTCCAGAGCATTTTAAATGCATAATTCATAAAAACCAAAAATGGCAAAACAATGTACAGACTCTACTGGCATTCATTTAGCTATAGAAAATATGCAAAACACTAGGTAGAACAGGTTTTGTCTTTTAATATTTTAATGAGCTTTGGGACTTTCATGCATATTAGTTATGTTGCCCTAATTACTCATTATAATTCTAATGTGCATTTTATATTTAATTACAATGCTTATAAAGATTTGGTATGGACAGTAAATTATTATAACTAGCATGTGCATAATGATTATGAACTGAATTTATTAACTTTTATACCAGCATTCAGTGTTGGTAACTTTCTGTTTCACCTTGGTGATTAACCACATTGTCTGATAAAACAAATATTTGTGTGGAACTAATTGTAAATGCCAAAAGCAGAGTCTAATTCTTTGCTTTTTGAAAATTTTCATTAAATTTTATTCTTAATTTCCTTAGCTTATCTCATTACTAGACAAGCTCATTTCAAAATATTACAGTATTATTAATTTTCTTAATTATTTAAAAGACTGTAAACTTGTTTAAAACATTTCAACAGGGAGCCCAATGTCAGATGATTAGAAGCTTTCTGCTAGGGTAGGTAAAACTACTTCACTGCTTTTCTGAGATTCAGCTTATTTATATCCTAAACACAAAGATATGCAATTAAAAAAATACTTCTCATATTTTATTAACATTAAGAAGAGCTGGCTTCTATCAATGAGATTTTCTTTTCCCTTTTGGCCTAGTGCATTTCTACAAGTCTTAGATATTATTTTTTTGCCAAATTATTCATATTAAAAAATACAAATAGCTCCAGATTCATTTTCCATTCTTGAAATTTGGTACAGTGCTCTGTTATCGAGTGGGCAATCAATACATGTTAATTGATAATTAGAATGGTTAAAAAAGAAACTGTAAAATTTACAATCACTTCCATAGAAAAAACAACCAGAAGTTGAATGTGAATTAGACCATATCTTTGTCAGATAAGTCTATATTTTTTCACTCCAGATAGTCTTATTCTTGACCCAAGTAATATTTTTCTTCAGTGAACAAGTGAGGGTATGAAAGACAAAGATTATATAAGAATTATCAAGCAGGTTTTATCTGAAAATTTCCTAAATATGAACATCCATATAGTATAGCATTAAGGATTCGATTACGATCTTAGCTTATGATTAGTTACTAGTTGTGGGATGCTGGGCAAATGTGGTGATATTTAAACATTTTAATTCCTGTCTATGTAATACAGGGGTGATCTAATCTATCTCAAAGGCTTGTTGTGGCAATTCAGTGAGAAGTTGAGCATACGGAAGGCCTAACATACAATAAACATTTGAAAATATGAGGTGCTTTCATACAAATACTATTGACACCCTGATTCAAAGTGATTATTTGGCAGAGCAATGTAGGCAGCTTAACATTCATCTTCCTCAAATCCTCCAGTATAATCTACCCATTGAGAAATGTGGTATGTGTGTATGTCCACATATAATGTATGCATACATATATTATATATTCATTTATATGTTATAGGTACATAAATATATGCATACATTTGCATAAATATTTCATTTAAAACAACTAACTTGCCATCAGTTGATCACTTAAGATAGAGATATAGTAATCTTAGATACTATTCCCTTATTTACTATGCACATGAATTCCTAGTTCAATTTTTGCATTATGCTTATGAAAACCATCACCTATAGATTTGTATGATATTTATACATGATATTAAATTATATTATTGAATTCTATGATAGCAGTATCACAGCTTTAATAATAAAGCCATTATATATAACATATTACTTTATGCAAATTATAGAAAATATATATAGTTGTATAGTAATTATTATTATAGCATCACTATTAATAATAATGCTATTATCTAATAATGCTATATTACTTAACATAACTGCATAAGTCTTTTAAAGTATTTCTAACAAGATTTAGTTCTAAAATATTTCTTTGAAATTGAGGTTGTGCCAAGTTGTTTATTAATTGTGGTAATTTATGCACAGCAATATGAGAGTAAATAAAAATATTTTTTGTTTGTTTATTCATTTGTTTGTCATCCATATATTGGCTCTAACATGCCCAATCTTACTACTTTGATAACCAAACAGTCTGTATATTTTCTATACTTGAAGTTCCCTGCAGTCAGTGGATGCTATGGGAATTCTTTGTCATCTCTTCAGTAATTGGCTATTACAGTCTCTTGGCAGTCAGAGATCTAATGTTTACACTTCTTAACTTTCACTGAACGATTTCAAAGGCCCATTGCTTATATGGTTGGTTAATTATTCTGTGGCGCAAAGTTGAATCTTGTGTAATTATATTGTGGATAGGGTGGACAAGAGGAGTTTGAACCTAAACGTGAAAAAAAAAACAAAAAACCAGCCCAGTTTACTTTAACAGTCAACAGCTGAACTACAGAAGTTTCAGCAAGAATGGACAGTTCTGGGGTAAGAAATTAACTGAATGTGGGAACTGGAGAGAAACGTTCATTTTCATGGAAAGCCAGGGATATGGGAGGGATTTGAATATATTTGGCTCCTCTCTCCCCTCTTGCTCACTCCCACCCAAACTGGGAACGACTGATGTTCGCAGGTGTAGAAGAGGAATGGCTGTATACACACTGACCACTTCTCTCTTTTCAGGCTTGGGTAACTAGCTCTCAGCAGGACATAAACATTCTGGTCAGTGACTCCAGGGAGGAGTTTTTCAAAAATAGGCACCCCATGTGGGGAGGCCTGTGTTTTACAGTTTTGTCTGTAACTGGAAGTTAAGTTCACTTCTCCTGAGTACTACAGTCTGGTGCACTGGACCTGAATCCTTGAGGAATAGACAAGGAGAGGAATTTAAGGAGCAAAGTAAGCATTTGGAGATAGAGGTTTTTGGAGGGGCCAGGATGTTTAGGACTTGCAACTACGGGTGCTCTGTAGGTAATGTTTATAGTCTTACGGCTCTTTGAACTGCTCTAAGAATGCGGTTTTAGGTCTTAGGTGTGAGCCTTATGAGATTTTCACACTAGCTTGTGGGTCATTGCCCTGCATCTTTGTCCTGGGAGAATGAATTTTATGATACAGGGGAACAGAACAACTAAATAGAAATAAGCCACTTTAAACAAAAGTGGCCTCAGCAAGCAGGTGGGCCATGCCTGACCTTAAGCAAAGAACAGGTGGGCCCAGTTGGTGGCCTCAGCAAAACACTGGAACAATAAGCCAGGCCAAGTATGGCAGACATAGGCAGCACGAGGGGGCCCTGGCAGGCACCAGCCTAGCTGGCTTTAATGTGTAGGCTGCTGAAGCTTAACTTGGAACTCTACTGGTAAATGTAACCTGGTAATGTAGATGTGGTGGGAATTTTCCACATTTCTGTTGTGTTTTTCAGCCAGGTCTGTATGATGAAAGCCCAGAACCTTTTAACAGCAAAGATCCTGTGTTTCCAAATAGGTAGAAACTGTAAGTTCAGCTCCCACAAATTTGGTTTCTCTTTTATGATTTGAATTTGTATCTGAACTGAACAAGAAGATTCTGAAGGGGCTAACCATGGAAACACAAGGCTTGTCCACACAAGGCTCTGAAGGATCAGTCCTTAGTATTGTGGTGCCAAGTTGGGTCTGGGCTTATTAATGACACAGGCTCAGGAAATAGCTTTTGATTGCTGGGATCCAAACTGTGGCTTTATTCACAGGGAAGTCTTAGATTTTATTAATAAATAAAAAAGATTAAGGACCACTATTATAAAGAGAATAGTCCATCTTCTTGGGTGGAGACAGATAAATAATTCAATGATATTGCTTCATATTCAAACAATAAAAAAGGCAGTTTTTACATTGCCTGGGTAGAAATGAGGAATTGGGCTTGCTCAGAAACTTAAAGAAGACATGGAAAGATACACATTATTTGTTTTGGTCATAACTGAAAAACAATGGATGAATCAACACGGAAAAGAGGAATCCAGACTAATTAAATGGTAAAAGAGGGACGAGTTCTTGATAAAACAGTTGAAATCTTAGTATCCAGTCCAGATGGCTATTAAGGGGAACATGGCATAGTAAAAAACCTGAAGATGGTGATACATAGGAAAAAAGAATACATGGTTTCAACTTCTCTCAATCAGGGTATCAGAAAAGGGACAGATGCATTAGTTATTTACTAGCTCAAAACAAAAGGAGCAACTCCATCCCTCCCATAACAAAAATAAGACAAGCTATCACTTTGGCTGAAGGGTGGATCTAATATTGGAGGAGAGACAGAGAGGATGAGAGAGGAGTCAGGAACAAGTTGTAGCAATCAAGGTCCAGGTACAGAAGTAGAGTTATAGTGGTAGAGATGTAAGATAAGAAAGGATCTGGGAGAATTATTTAAGGCAAAATGGATAGGATTGGTTATAGATTGGATGTGAGGGGAGAGGAAGGTGGGGATGTTAAAAATTACTCCCAGGTTTTTGGCTAGCACAATTGGATGGATGATCATGACAGTGGAAAATAATGTAAGTAGTTAATGATAGAAGGTGGCTAGGAATCCTAAAATTTATCTGGGGATACACTGAGTTTGAGATATTCTTGAGACATCCAAGAGTCAATAGCTAATGAAAAAATGGATAGAAGCATCTAGAGTCCAGAGGAGAAGCCTGACCAAGGTTACAAATGAGTCACCTGTGCAAAGGTGTTAATTGATGTCATAGGCAGGAGACTGCAGGATTGAGAGAGAGCTTTTAAAAAAACTGGTGTCTCCTATTTTGTTATCACGCGCTTTAAAAATCCTTAGGAGTTGCCACCATGGCATAGTAGGTTAAGGATCTGGTGTGGCTGGCAGCTGTGGCATAGGTCACAGCTGCGGCTCAGATTTGATTCTTGGCCCAGGAATTTCCATATCCTGCGGGTGTGGACCAAAAAAAATCCTCATATTGTCTAAGTCATTCTATTGATACAGCATTTTGATTACCAATAAATATATTAAGTTCTTGCTCTGGGACAAGTAACTCTGTACAAACGCAGAGAATGTTAAAAAAAAAAAAGCAAATGAATAAAGATAAGCTCAATTAAAGACAGAGGTAACTGGTATCTCAAAAGTGCTTTTATTCTTTCTCAGGTACATACAATGATCTGTATTATACAAATATAGATGAATTTTTCATACTTTTAAAATATTTTCTGAATAGAAATTCTTAGGGTGGTAGTGTTATGGTAGCCCTAGAAATAACTAAATATTTTGTTGAAAAATATATTATAGTAAGTTCTGAGAAAGGCTCTCATTGGCCTTGTCAAAAATAAAGTGAGTAAGAAAGGAATAAAAAGTTCAAGAGACATTAAGAAGATAATTGCTAACTCTAATTTTTTTCAGGGAAACTAATAATCTGAAAGATTTCTATGTATATTTTGTTCCTTCCCAAACCATTTCATTTTTATGTCTTTTAGTTTTTATCTTATTATCAAAAGAGTGGAAATGTTTTTTGAAAGGCAAAGGTAAATAGACTTCCATGTGATGAGAAAAACTGGAAAAGATGAGAATTACTATCAGGGCAAGATTTATCATGGAATGCTAGATTAAGAACTAGCACTGAATCATTACTGTCAAAAGGGAAGCTTCTCTAGTTTCAGAGAGTCCATAAGATTCTATCAGATTTGAAAGTTTTCTAAGAGACATTTTCAAACAATATTTTCCAGCTCTACGTGGCATATTTATATTTGATTTTTATAGAATGCCTGTACTATTTGGAGTGGGCTACTATATTGTCTGCCATTTTTTTAAATTGTTGAAACATCTCATAACTGAATGTTATTCAGTGGAGACTTAAGCAATAACTGTAAAAGGTATGTCTTCCATTTAGCAAGAGCTAGATGATATTTATAAATGTGCTTGGAGCTCTTTAGAGAAATCTTTCCCTGGCAGCCCAAGGTTCTGATTCTATAAGAGCAGCCCAGTCCTTTGAAGTCAGGGAAAGAACTACAATAAATACAAGTCCTTGTACACATTTTTGTGGGGAATAGGAGTGGGGTGAGTAAGGAAAAATATACTGTATGAAATGTATGGTGTGACGTATACCAACCGATCTGTTCTACATCTCCCTTTTCATGATTGAGAGGAGAAAGCCATCTTTAACAATATTCCCCACAGTCATGGGGTCTAGTGATAGAGTGTGTGAATCTCCGCACATACTGTTGATGTGAACTGCTTTGCTATGTTCTCCTTCATGCACACCTGACTCAACAAACCAAACATGCCAGGGGGTATATATTGTTAAGCTCCAAGTTTTTCTTAGAAACACATACTCTTTTTTTTTTTTTAATCTTTTTAGGGCTGCACCTGTGGCATATGGAAATTCCCAGGCTAGGGGATGAATTGGAGCTGTAGCTGCTGGCCTGCACCATAGTCACAGCAACACAGGATCCAAGCCACATCTGCGACCTACACACCAGCTCACGGCAATGCAGGATCTCCAACGGACTGAGCAAGGCCAGGGATTGAATCACATCCTCATGGATACTACTCAGATTCATTTCCGCTGTGCCACAATGGGGAAGTCCCTAGAAACACATATTCTTTAAATAACTTATATGTCCTAGAACTTCAGGGCATTTACAGATGAATAAAACAAATTCCTCTCATTTCAAAGAGTTACACTTTCCCCATATTATTGTTTGATAATTTGTTCAATTATATATGATCACACGGAAGTAGAATATCCTAGCATCACATTGAAGGAGTGCTTAGTTTAACTGAGAGGGGCTTTAGAGTGATTATTTTCTGCAGGTATATAATTTGGTATTATGTAATTCGATTTCTATAGATGGCAAGGTAGTAACAATAAGAGAAGGCTAAATGTTCACTGCTCATAGAAATTATACAAAAATCTATATGAAGCTTTTTATAATGATCTGTAATTATAATCATAATGAAGGTAGAATAAAAAAGAAATCCCACTGATATTACTATAGTTAATCAAAATTTACTAAGTATATCTTTCTCTAGGAGGGATAGGGGAATCAGAGGAGAAGAAGAAAGGAAAGTAGAAGAAGGGGATGATAGCAGAGAGGAAGAAATAAAAGAATCATCTGAGTAATAGGGTTGGTAGAGACTTACAGAGGTCACTTAACCCATGTTACTGTGTCCAGGCATCATAAAGCCAATCTCTCCTCATTCACAGAGTCTCTAGCCAAATATTATCAGTTCATTATATGATAATTAATGTAAACTAACATATAGGATATGTCAGAAACAGCAAAATTCCTTAAAGGCACTCTCTCATTTAACAACCATATGTTCATGCTGTACAGCACTGGGAACTACATCTAGTCACTTATGATGAAGATAATGTGAGAAAAACAATGTATATATGTATGTGTGACTGGATCACTTTGCTATACAGTAGAAAATTGACAGAACACGGTAAATCAGCTATAATGGAAAAAAATAAAAGTCATTACAATTAATAAAAAAAGAAACACATGTATCTGGTGCTATTTTATCTTCTTAAAGATCAGAAGGCTGAAGTTAGAGAGGTACAATAACTCTCCCAAGTTTACTTAGCTGAAAATTAGATTCAAATCCAGATTTGTCTCACTTAGAAATTCTCCTTATACAGATAAACACAGATTATTCCACCAGTGATTTGGACATGGATATAGCTGCTCAATTCATTTCATCACAAGAGAATATCTTTTTCATCTCAACTAACATACCACCTCTTCCTTGAAGCCCAGTCCTTCCGGAAAGACACCCTCACTCCCCACCGTGTGTTCTCTTTTTATGGATCCCTTGGGATGGCACATTAGCATGGCAGTGCAGTATAGTTCTGGAGTGGATGTAAATTCTGTAGAAGTCTTTGATCAGGTCCTCTAGCTTCCGTGATACTGTCTACTCATTGGTTAAATGGGAATAGCGCCTTCCTTGTACAGTGTTGCAAAAACTAGATCATGAAAATAAAGCACTAGCAAGTGTCTTATTCAAGAAAGGAACTCAAAAGCAAGAATTTTTCTTTGATGCATGATTTTTCCAAGTAGGATATAAGCTACATGACGATAACAACACCCTCATTCTTTATATTCTCAAAAGTAACCAGATAATCCAGCACATAGGAGTACAGAATTTAAGAATTTGGCCATTTAAATCTATCCCAATGAATGACAAGATTTGTGACAAAAGCTAACACGGACTGGATATTCTATGCCAGGAACTATTCTAAGCACGTTTCAGGTGCTGACATATTTAACTTTCACAACCACTCTGTAAGTATTGCTATGATTTCCTTTTCACAACTGAGGCTACGATTATAAGATGTCTGAGATCAAATCCTTAAGCATTAATGCCCTGTGGATGATAAACCCTTGCATTTAATAACCCTTCATTCTCTCAGAGAGAGCCATTATTAGCATACTGTGGCATTTCCCATGTTGCACATGTGGCTAGCTATTAGTATTTTCTGGATCTTTTAAGAATCCTTCTGTTCCCAATATTCAGAATCTTTCACTGAATGATACCAAAGTGTCTAAATGCTGAGGGGAAAAAATGACCTAGCTTTCAACAGCTGTACTCGTATTTATTTTATCTGTCACAAGGGGAAAGAATAAAATAAAGACACAATGAGTGAGAATAAACCCATATCCCAAATTCACACCCTCACACCACAGCTAAAGCCTGTGCAGGTACCACTCTGTTAAAGAAAACACCCATTCATTTTCTCTGCCACATGTGCCAGTGCTCAGAGTACTGTGGGAGTAAACAGATAAACAGACCACCTTTGCATGGAATGCCTTTGTATATTGGGAACGAATATAGGTGCGGGAGAAAAGAAACAGGGCACAAAGCAGGTTCCCCATCAACTGGGTGAGATTACGCTCTATGATTTTCATCAGCAAAAAAAAAGGTTGCAATTACTGAGCATTTTCACAATTCTTTAGTGTGCAGTTACAAAGAATTGGCTCAACAAAGTCCCTTTTCATAACAAAGGTTCATGCTCCTATTTCTTTTGTTGCTGCTTTTGCTGAAGACATTTTATCAATATTTTCCCAGTCTCTACGTGTCTGGTGGTATGTGGGTTAGTGTGTATAATGGTCTGATAGGATGGCAGAAGAATGCGAGTGCATGTGTGTGTCTGTGTGTGTGTGTACTTGCGCAGAAGTTGAAAAGGTGAGACGCTGTCCTCAGACATTACTGTATTAAAAGCTTTTCTCAGAGCAAATATTGCACTGCTGGTGAAGGGGGAAATCAGAGTCACCAACCATTACTCAGTTGTGTTTGGGCTCCAGGCATTTGTGGGCTGCCAAGTACTGTCATGTGGGCCCAACAAGTTGTATTATTAATGCACCTGAGTACCAGAGGCAGCATGAATGGAGATACACATTTCATCTACAATGTCTTTGTGATGTATTAGTAGACGAGTGAAGGAAGGCATGGGAGAATGCAGAACCAATCAGGACCCTCCAAGGAGAAAAACTAGGTCACTTGTCTTAGCACACATCTCATCTCAGTCCTAAATTTGCTACTCTTTTTGCAAACAAACATCCATGGGTCAAAGCAGAACTGCTCTGCTTCTTTTCTGGAATGGTCTGGTTCCAGATTTACACCTTACCTGCCCTCCCAAATCATACTTTCATTACCACAATTATGGGGCTACTATAGATCCTCTGTTATCATTCCTTAAGTGTAAGTAATGTTTATAATGTGAAAGAACTTCTGTTCGGTCAAGTTTCTAGTATGGGTTACCTTGTGCTAATTTATGTGTTAAAAGCAGTTCAATGTAGGAGTTTCTCTTGGCTGATTTGTGGCTGCACTGCTATCACAATGAGAGTGAAAACCTTGGCTGTGAAGGGAGCTGGGTGGTGTGCAAAATTTGGCTCTGGAGCAACTAACCTTCCTGAACATGGAGCTCCCTTGGAACTGAAATAATGCTCTTGGCTTCAAAAGATACAGCAGAGGAGAAGATGTTTCAAAGTGTCAAACTGAATTATCCCCCTTTACACCCTTCTCCAGGCTCCTGTAGTGATTCAAGCCAGGGAAACAACATAAATGGAGTATCTGGCTCCTATTAATGGTAGGAAGTTCCTCTCTTAACAAAAGTGATGGCGTCTGATGAGTAGATGGTAAAGTTTCAGTCTTTGGAAGTGAATATTCCCACCAATCTAAATTTATCCCAAGGAGACAAGCACTTGAAAAATAAACTTCTTCATTAATAATTCAGTATTGACTAGAGGAAATTATTTCAATAACTGAATATATAAGAGCTGAAATATTCAATCTCAGATCGGAAAATTAAGAAGTCATTTATTATTTACTAAAAATTGAGAGAGCTTCTGCCTAGAACACAATGTCTAACCACTTGGAGTGACCAGAGAGCTGCTTTATTAATAGATTGAAACAAATAGGTGAAAACAGACCATATTCTTATCTTTTTAATATTCCCAATACTTAAAGAGTGACTGACAGACACACATTTAAAAAAGTCAATGGATACTTATGGGATGGATGAATGACTTTTCACTCTTGGACAGTTAACCAAAACTTCTGATACAAAGAAACTCCTCCAAAATCTTTGCAGAAAACCAGCTGCTAATTCTGCTGGTGTTGATTTTGCAGAACCTACACAACAAAGTATGTAAATCCACTAACTCAGATGGTGTTTCTGAGGACACTGCTCATTACGACTGTATAATAAATGGGAGTGCACAAGTCACCATTAGCACAGAACAGATTGTTTGGGTAGCAAAGACAGCAGCTGTCACAGCTTGACAGCTTTCTTGTTAGTGAATCAGCTTTACTGACAGCGTATTTGATTGAAAACCACTGTTCACTGACAGTGTGTTATAGCTGATATACATATGTATCTCATGAAAAATAAGACAGTTGCTGAATACCCATGAAAGGTTGAGAAGCTGCAGCTCTATGAACTATACTAAAAAAAATGAATTTCTTATAAAGAAGGTCTGTTATTGTATAAAAATATTTTGGTTACAGTAAAACACATACCAACAAAAGTGCATGTGAAAGCATGACAGATGACCCAAAGGAAGGTTTTCTGTGCATTGATTAAATTAGTCTTCCTGTCGTAGGAATTTTATTTGCAACCAAATGAGGCCAATGTGAAAACAGAACCTTTGAGAGAAGCACATTCATTCTACTTCTTAAGTCTTGGGACTGTCAGGAATGAACGTCAGGGATGGGAGGAGGTCCCCTCTCAGGTTTGAACTTGAGGTAGAAGAACCATGAGCCGAGTGAGGATGATATCAGTAAGTGGAAATGGTCATGTATAATGCAGGCGAGTGTGGTGTGCGCTACCTAGCATAGACTTGACGATGTACTTCAATGCTGAGAAGCTTCTGTTTCAGCAGTACAGGGCCTCTGCATGAGCAGATATGTGGGGATAAGAATAGTTCAGATACTCTGGGGTTATTTGAAAAGTGACAAGAATGACATCTCCCTGGAACAGGAAGCGCCAGATTCACTCACTTGGACTTTTCTGCAAGCTTCACTAATTTATGTTCCCTAAGCTCTTCCTGAGAATGATCCATATGCTTGGGGCCTTAGGAAGTACAGTGAGTTAATGCATTTACCTGAGAGCTTTGTCCAAGTTCTCATTTGTCATCATCACATAACTTGGCAGAGTTTCTGGCCTCTACACAAATGAGGGACAGGATCAGAATAATCAACATGCCTGTTGGTCAGGAGAGCAGTGCAGCTACACTCAGACATTGATTAGGGTAGGATGGCAGAGCTGTGCCTCTCACTACTGGCAAACAAAACCCAATTCTTCTTGATGCAGGTGCTGCTAATAATGAGAGGAAACATGGCTGGAAAATAAGTGCTTGAACCAATGGTGAAATGTCTAAATCACAGAATAAAGATAAAATATAAAGTTGGTCACGCTAAAAAAAAAAAAGTAGGAAGGACAGTGAGGTGTTAATTTGGTGATGTGATAAAGAAAAGAGAGAGAAAGGAGAAAGAGACTGAGAAAGAAAACAGAGAAGAAGAAAAATTAAGAATGAAACAGATCATCTGTGTATAAATAAAATATTTTTTAAATGGTTATGAGTCACAAATCAATTAGGGAAGCAGACTTTGTTGTTGCTTTGATTTGTTCATTCATTCATTCCCCATATTAATTAGAACTAATAAAGTGCCTTGTTCTTGCTTCAGAATCTAGTATGTGGTAGGAAAGCTATAAATGTTTATTATAGCTTAAAGTAGGCAATTTATAAATATCTCTTCTATAAAAGATGACTGTGTTTCTCCCTCGTTCTTTTGATAGTTCTTTTTCTGAGAGCCTATAGCAGCAGAAGTCCTAGGCAGATAGATAGTCACTGTTTTATCTAGGACTGGGTTTGTGAGTATCACTGGGACTTTTAGGCAGAGCTAAATATACTCATGAGTGAATAAGGAAAGTTAAGAATAAATAAGAAAAGGAAAAGAGACCAGATAAAGGAGTGAAACCATGAGTTTGATGTTGCAAATCCTTTCAAATGGAAACAGTTGCTATTCTGTTTTGGGCAACCAGGTCAGTCTCTTCCATAGTGTAACATAAGGTGCTATAAAACCACAGATACCCTCAAATATTTGCTCTTACCTTTCTCTGACCTGACCTGAAGTTTTCCCAATTCTCTCCATGATGTTAGGCTTGTCAACAAGTCTATAGAATACGTTTGCCAAAGTACATTAATGCAACTTTGGGAGCAAGAGACCTTATGTTTCAGGTAACATGTCTTTTGAGTGATGATGGTGGTATTGATAATAGATTGTAGGAGTATCTTAGGCCAGGAAAAATGGATCATTAGAAAACATGGTTAAATTTGGGAATATATTGTAAAGTCAAGCATCAAAGGTTGCATTGGATACATATTTCATTGACTTTTCAAGTGAATTAGACTAAAGTTACCTAAAAAACTATATCAGCCTGTTACGTTGTCTCAAAATTCTTCAGACCCTGCCCTTAGGAAGCAGGATAGGTAGAGGAGAGAATCAGCATTCAGAAAAGAGAAGGGAGAATATTGTCGTTCTTAAAACTGCCATTATTCCTTTCATGATCCAAACACAAACGTACACACATATGGGTGGCTGGTGCAATTTATAAACTACAAGCTTCTTCAAATTCTGGCTCAGAAATAGGGTAATTTTCATAAATCCAATCCAGACTCATTTAGTGGTAAACAGAATGCCTTCAGGACTGGTATTTGATATGATTTGGAATCATAAACAGTCAATAGAAATCATTAATTATCTTTCTTCATGGATTTTGCAAAAATGGAATCAAATTGAAATGAACAATAAACAATTGATGGCAGTTTTTATTACTTACAGAAAATATGATATGTTTCCTGTGGCAAAACAATAATCTGCCATAGGGAAGCGAACACAGGGTAATGGAGAATTCTTTTCTTGCCCAGTTTTTAGCTCCCTCCACACAGCTGGCAGTGCCAGAGACCCTAGCAAACCCAGGGAGCTCTACTTTTCACTGGGAGCAAAAGCCAAAACCACTACAATGGCCCTCATGGTCACATATGTTGACCCTTGTGACTCTGAATGGCTCTTCTCTTCTTTGATTGAATTCATTCCTTTCCAGTTGCACTGATTTCCTCTCCAGGCTCCTAGTTTTTGCCAGGGCTGGAGTGCTCTTCTCTAGATAGCCTCCTGGCTCACTTGCTTCAAGCCCCTGCTCAAATGTCACCTTCTCAACAAGACCTACACGGAGAGCTCCATCTAACATACACTTTCCAACACCCAATTTATCCTTCCCTTTTCCATTTTTAAAATTTCTCCATAGTGCTATTACTTTCTAATATAGAATTTATTTTCATTGTTGTTTTGTTTTTAATGCCAGTGGCTTGTTTGTCTTTGGCTCAAGTGAAAGCTTCATAAAGCCAGGTTCTAATTTATTTGCTCTTGTATTCCAAGAATCTAAGACAGTGTCTGGCATGTACTAGTTACTCAATAAATAGTTGTTGAATGAATATAATAGGTGTGAGATCTTGGGAAAAGTACTTGAAATATATGTCTCAATGTCTACATCTTTTAATGGAAACACTCTGCATTGTGGTGAGGATTAAGTAGGAGAGGTGCCAAAGTGCTTACAATCAAGTGTGGTACAACATTTGTAAAGTAAACAGCCTTATTACTGTCATTAAAAGGGTCTTCTGCATTCTCTTGTGTTACTTCCCGTACCAGGTGATCCTTTTCTAGGGGCTTTTCTAACTTCTCTATTCTGGTGTCTGTTCAGATATTGTAAATGAAAGATTCAGAAGTCTACTAGAAAGAACTAATTTCTCCCCTCACACAACTTTCCTCTTCAGTCATTTTCCTACTGGCTTTTCCTACCAGCTGTTCTCATACCATTTATACACTTATTCAACTCTATATCTTAATACAATTTTGCTACCTTGACAAGCTATATTAAGACATTTTCTTACGCACCCCACCCTTCAAACTCAAATTAGGAACCAACTCATGTAGTAAGTCAGGTTTGCATCATGCCCTTTCAGCACTGCTTTTTTTCAATTCTAGCAGAAATCTTAGATTATGTTCCAGTTTGGAGTTATTTTTAAAGAAAACACACGTTTTCTGACTTTTGAAAAATGCAAGCACTTTTAGAGAGCTTTGCACATAGTATATATGGAATACACATTTGTTGAACATTAGGTAAATCAAGTTTTGTAATATATTTTGAGCATAACAAGTCAATATGAGACAGGCTGGGACATGGAACCCTTTGCTGCAGTGCCTGCACCTGGACAAATGTCTCCTCAAGCAACAAAATATAAAGAAACTATAAGAGGCTAAAAATAACTGCATGCATGCGCAGTTGGGGCAAATTATGAACAAGACACAAAAGACCAAAAACCCAACTGCCACTTCTGAGGTGTCAGGAGTAAAAACAGGGTACTGCACATGATCGCTGCCCACAGCACCACCAAGGGGATGGGGAGACCACTCAAGCCACCCCTCTGGCCAGATCCCTGGACCCACCCCTATCCTCACTCCTTTTGAGGAACAAGCTCACTCTCCCTCAGGGAGCTCCCAAGGGAACCTGGTACTTGTTTTTACTCCTTTGCTCTGCAGTGCAAGTCCCAATAAGCCTTGCCTGAATTTCTCCTCTGGCCTCTTATCAACTGCTATTGATTAAAAAGAGTCCAAGAGCCTAAGTTGGTAACAAACATACTAAATATGCAGGGAAACATTGTCCCCTCAAAACTTTAATCCTTGAATGCAGAAAGAAATGTAAGCACTTAATAATCGTGTTACTTATCATGTATTAAGTTTTATTTATATAACTTAGTTTTCTTTTGTCTTTTTTTTGGGGGGGGGGCTGTACCCACAGCGTATGGAAGTTCCAAGGCTAGGGGTCAAATTAGAGTTGGAGCCGCAGGCCTACGCCACAGCAATACTGGATCCGAGCCACATCTGTTACCTACACCACCGCTCACGACAACACCGAACCCTTAATTCACTAAGTGAAGCCAGGGATCTAACCTGTGTCCTCATGAATAGTAGTTGGGTTTGTTACTGCTGAGACACGACAGGAACTCCTACATGACTTAGTTTTAGGAATACAACATATTCCTGAGTTATGTGGTTTTTCTCATTCTCAAAGCAGCAAACAGTAGTAGTCTCTCAATAATTATTTTTTATAATGAAGCGACAAATGAGTGAAATAAATCATTACCTTATGACTTTTTATGCTTTTTAAAATATTCAGTAGAACCATTTTTGAAGCCCAGGTAAGATGTAATTTCTTTTAGAGGAAATGACTAAGCCTGAAGTGTCTAGACATTTGAAGAATATACCGGAAGTAAGAGGCTAACATTTATCTCCATATTGTCTGTAGTTCCTTGTCAGACTAGATAGAATAGGAAAAATGGGTATTAAATTTCAATCAGGGCTAATCAGCAGACACACATTGGGCTGGTAAGAAGTTGAGTAATGATTAGGAAGTTCCATATTTAATCATTGGTTGGCTGCTTTGCCCTGCATAGGTCATGTACTCTTGGCAGGTATTTCAGGATTATAATACTATAAAGAAAGAAAAATTACTTCTCAGAATGTTATTGCATCCTTCTGCTACTGCTCCCCTTACCTTTAGAGAAGTGGAAATAGTATTGACACTTTGCCCCAAAATGTAAAGTTTATAAATGCAGTATGTTGGACTCTGAATAGTATGATAAAAATCTTGGCCATTTCCAACTGCGTGTGTGTAAACATATGTGTGTGCATGTGTGTGTATGTCCATATATACGTATATGAATGATACAAACTAATTTTTAAGTGGTATTTCATTTTCTTTTCTGTGGTATTCTAAGGATTTAGTGCATCTGATTGATAGTGCATCGTTCTGAACTAGTATAATATCTCTTTTGCAAAAGAAACATATCCTAGGAATTTAACTATAACTCACCTGAACTCTCATTACTTAAGAAAATCTGCCAGAAATACCCAGAAATGAATGGATTTTTTTTTTTTTTCCTGAGAACTATAGAACATGACAATTAAGAGAAGGCTGGTCTTAAAACAAACCTAACACAGTGGTTCATCTTGGCCTTCCCAAGTTAGAATGTGTACCAGAGAGCAAGGCAATCTGTTTGTGTATGAGAGTATAATTAATGAGAACTATGCATTTGAAAAATGGGTTCTCTCTGCATGTTTTAAAATATATACATTATTTCAAAGTAAGGCATAACCAATTCTGTTTCTCTATGACCAGAGGTAACGTCTAAGTGTCAGAGGGAAAACTGATTTATGTGCTATTAACATTGCTGAGAGGGATCTTTTGGGACCTTTCACAGAAATATTGAAAGGGTATGAGTGAAACCAAAAGACAACAATTTGTATACTTTTTTTTGCCTTTTTTTGGGGCCTTGGCGGCATATGGAGGTTCCCAGGCTAGGGCTTAAATCAGAGCTACAGCTGCCGGCCTACACCACAGCCACAGCAACGCCAGACTGATGTCACATCTGTGACCTACACCATAGCGCACGGCAATGCAGGATCCTTAACCCACTGAGCAAGGCCAGGGATCAAGCCAGCAACCTCATGGTTCCTAGTCAGATTCGTATCCGCTGTGCCACAACAGGAACTCCAACAATTTGTATACTATTGAATTAATGTTTCTATATTGTCCTCCATATATTATTCTTTCTACTAATTATTATTACAAATACAGCTCATGAGTGACTATGGTAAGCAACAGCTAGCTATGGATATGGTTTTTCACTTTAAGGAAAAATAATCTTTATATTTATAATGTGTTGAGTCTACTCATGTCAAATTAGCTTTATTTAAATTGATACGCCAAAGAAATATGCTTCTTTATCTAATAAAAGCAAAACCAACAATTCTTTACATTGTACCAAATGTGTTCAGAACTTAATTCAAGCCCAGTCAGTCTTCATATGTTATATCCAGTCCTAAGTCTAAGTTATGGGAAAGTTTCTTTTCTATTTTCTGTCTTTGAGAACAAACTGGGTCCCTTGATTCATTTTGTAGGGTTTCTAAATACTTGCTTGCAATAATCACTCTTCTTTTATCCCAGGGGTCCATTAACTTAACCTTATAAAATATGTTCAGAAATTTGATCAGCAAAAATTCCATTGATTCTACAGAATTTGCATGGATCTCATCCCTGATATGGAAGGAAAGACATGCATTTTTCCCACATCTTATTTATATCATTATTGGTGAAGAGATAGTCATTTGTTCATGATAAGCATTTGAGGAGTTCCCATCATAGCTCAGCAGGTTAAGAACCTGACTAGTATCCCTGCGGGTTCAATCCCTGGCCCAACTCAGTGGGTTAAAGATCTGGTATTGCCATGAGCTGTGGCGTAGGTCACAGATGTGACTCGGATCCTGTGTTGCTGTGGCTGTGGTGTAGGGGGGCAGCTCTAGCTCTGATTTGACCCCTAGCCTGGGAATCTCTATATGCTGTGAATGTGGCCCTAAAAAGCAAACCAAAAAAGCGAAACAAAAAATCCCATAACAAACAAACAAACCAACAACCCAAACATTTGAGACTACAAATACATACTTTGGTTCTGTGCTGGTAGATGAACTATCCATAAGCCATTATCCTTTTTACTTCCTCCTCCCTCCTACAAGCACCAATGACCATTCAGTGATTCATGAGTGAGCTTTTGTTCCTTTGTTTCCCTCCAGTAGTGATAGATTTATACTGAATTCTCTACACTTTCTTCTTTATTCACACTTACAACTGTTACTACATGCAATTATGGGTGAAAAAGAACCAAAGAAAGGAATTGAGGAGTTCCCGTCGTAGCGCAGTGGTTAATGAATCTGACGAGGAACCATGAGGTGCGGGTTCGGTCCCTGGCCTTGCTCAGTGGGTTAAGGATCCGGCATTGCCATGAGCTGTGGTGTAGGTTGCAGACGCGGCTCGGATCCCACATTGCTGTGGCTGTGGCGTAGGCCAGTGGCTACAGCTCTGATTCAACCCCTAGCCTGGGAACCTCCATATGCCGCAGGAGCGGCCCAAAGAAATAGCAAAAAGACCAAAAGAAAGAAAAGATGCGGCTTGGATCCTCTGTTGCTGTGGCTGTAGTGTAGGCTGGCAGCTCTAGCTCTGATTTGACCCCTAGCCTGGGAATCTCTATATGCTGTGGGTATGGCCCTAAAAAAAAAAAAAAAAAAAAGAATAGGAATTGAATGTACTATCTCAGCCTTATCAGTACCATACACTAACCTATGGCTGTCACTTCATACCAACAAAGGTCAAGGTGGCTTGTGACTGTGTCTACAATTCACACAATGCACATGACCATGCCACAAACATACTTCCATGAAAATCAGATTATATCATGGCTATTTTGAAATACCATCCATAAAAGCATAAACAGCTAAGAAAAAAATTGTAAACATATATATGGGGAAAAGCAATGGAGGACTCCAATTAGAATGAAAAATAATATTTAATACATCATCCTAGTTTTTCCTAAGCCAAAACAAATATGTAGTCAACTAGCACTGTCTCCATTTATAGTTGGTTATAACTTTCTTAAAATAATGCTTTGGGGGCTAAAATATATTATAAATCATCTTGGCCAAGAAACAATTTTGTTCAGAAAATTCAATTTAAAACAGAAAACCAGAACAGTTTCTGAATTACCTGACCATAGGGAAGGAGAAAGCAGTTCAACTATCTAAAAGGAAATATATATGCAGGGAAATATATATATTTAAGATTAGTATGGCCTAGAAAACTGAAAACTTTAGTGTCAGATATAAGCAGGTAAAATACAATGAATTTTGATAAAAGCTAAAAATGTTCATATTCATTTGGTGCTGTCTTCTCACTTTAAAGATGAGGAAACTAAGTTTCAGAGAAGTTAAATGATTCAGTCAAGGAACAAACATGACATTCCAACTCTCTTTGCATGAAGATGTTTTTGTCCTGTAAAATTGCTCAGAGAGCATTCAGCTGGGAATGACCAGCTCTGAATTCTATTTCTGGCTCCTAGAACAAGATTAAACCCTAAGCAAAGCACTTAACTGCTCAGTTCTCTCAGGTGGAAATGGCAGTTGATCTAGCATTACTCCAGAAGTCCCTTCCAACTCTGAAGAACCAGCATTCAACTACAGAAATTGCTAGATTGTTTCTCTATACTTTGTTTTTCCCTGAGCCTTTAATGTCCTCCTGACCACAACTCTTCCTGTCAATTACTCACAGGACTGGTAACAGAAACTTTTACTTGTCTTTCTCTGACTTGTTCATTATGTCTCAGCCATGTTCTATTTTCACCATTATCTTTCTTTAATGACACTTACATCTTTTTTATACTTTTTCCATTTTTTTTTCATTCAATTCTACACCTCAAACTGACTTCCCATTGACCCTTTCTAGATCCTAATTAAATGGGTTCTTGATTTCTCAGCTGAAATTGATCATTCATTTCCTTATGTACAGTTTCTTAATTTTACTACTCTCTCTCTCTCGCTATGTGTGTGTATACACACACACACACATATATACACACACATCTGGAGAAATGTTCAAGAAGCATGTGAGCAGTTCCCGTCGTGGCGCAGTGGTTAACGAATCCGACTAGGAACCATGAGGTTGCAGGTTCGGTCCCTGCCCTTGCTCAGTGGGTTAACGATCCGGCGTTGCCGTGAGCTGTGGTGTAGGTCGCAGATGCGGCTCGGATCCCACGTTGCTGTGGCTCTGGCGTAGGCCGGTGGCTACAGCTCCGATTGGACCCCTAGCCTGGGAACCTCCATATGCCGCGGGAGCGGCCCAAGAAATAGCAACAACAACAACAAAAAGACAAAAAAAAAAAAGAAGCATGTGAAGTGTCTGATTTTACTTTTGATCAATGAAAATTGATCCCATATTTTTACCTATCAAATATGAAATTATTAGGAAATGACAATATTCAGTATTAGCTGTATATGCAGAAAAAGAAAACTTTCATATTTGGAAAGTGTAATTGTAAACTGGTATGCCTTTTCACAAGAATATTTGGCAACACATGCCGGAAGGCTTAAATTGGATATACTATGACCCAAGAAATCCAATTAAAATAATATCCTAAGGACATAAAAATGTACAAAAGAGCAGTGTAAGGGATTATTGTCATAGTATTATTAAATAAGCAAATTAGAAGCAACCTATCAAACAACAAAATGCTGCTTTAAATTATGGTACACCTAGATAAGATACCATGTTGGCATTAAAAAGCATCTTCATAAAGACTGATTAATAACCTATAAATAGGAGAAAATATATTAAAATGGGAAGGACACAAAATTGTATGTACAAAATGGATAGAAACATGAAATCCAAAAATAACACTGATTATTTTGGGATGAACATTCCTTTTCTCTTTATTCTCTGACTTGTAAAATCGGTGATCTCATTATTACATAATAACGAGAAGCCAGATATGCTATGTTTTCTCTGGCAAGGTTTCCAGGCATAATTGGTTTTTTTTTGTCTTTTTTTTTGTTGTTGTTGTTGTTGTTGCTATTTCTTGGGCCGCTCCCGCGGCATATGGAGGTTCCCAGGCTAGGGGTCCAATCGGAGCTGTAGCCACCGGCCTATGCCAGAGCCACAGCCACGCAGGATCCGAGCCGCGTCTGCAACCTACACCACAGCTCACGGCAACGCCGGATCGTTAACCCACTGAGCAAGGGCAGGGACCGAACCCGCAACCTCATGGTTCCTAGTCGGATTCATTAACCACTGCGCCACGACGGGAACTCCCATAATTGTTTTGAACACAGAGGTGAACCCTCACTGGGAAGGGAGGTCTGTGGCTTCACTCTTATGTCTCCTATGTGTGAGCGGAAGGCAGGTAGATAACTTTCTTGACCTTCAGTCTCCACATTTCTAAAATGATGTGAGTAGGAAAGGACATCTTTTATATTCCTAATATCTACTTATTCTGTAAGTCCATTAAATACTTACTTTATGAAAGAGAAAGGATTGCTATATTCTTTTAAACAAAACATGAAACAGAAATGAGCACACATAAAAGTATACAATGAGGAGTTGGTGAGAATAGAGGATATTTTATCCTTCAGTCTGACACTTCAGATTTTTAAGTCTTGCAAATAAAGCCAAATGAATGGATATAGGCAGATAAAACCTTATTTCTCCCTATTCATTCATTGGTGGAAAAGTTCTACACAACTGCATCAGCCCATATGGAAAAGCTCTGATGTTGAACAGAAACTTCAGTGACCCTTGCAGAACAGGATCCGTGATTGCCAGTTCCTTTCTGGTTTGAACTGGAAGTTACAGCTCACACTATTTATGGTGTAATGACTCCATACAGATGGGGAAATCAGATCAAGTGGAATCAGAACTTTGGGTTCTAATTAGATCCAGCTGTTTCATGGAAACGGAATCTTTATCTATAGGCCTTAAAGCTGGTAAGCACAAGTTTCCCATTTTAAAGAGCATTTTGAACCTGTAAAGTTACAAATGCAGAAATAACAAAAATTTTGAACTCTAGATTGCTGTTTGTCTTATTATAAACATATTCTGTGTTTTCACTGCTGCTACTGAGAAAAGGTCATATATGCTTTCTGCCTGCTGTTTGCTTATGAGTACATACTTTTCTTTTTGGCCTTGAATATTTCAAGACAACTTTGTACCAATGAAGCTTTATTCTTTTACTTGTATTTTCCTAAATTTTGATTAAAATAAATACAATGTCATGACCACATTCATTAAAAGAATTGTGATTTTTTAGTGTAAAAAGAAAAAAAAAATTTTAAAGTAAGTATCAGCAGAGTCCCTGTCGTAGCACAGTGGTTAATGAATCCGACTAGGAACCATGAGGTTGAGAGTTCGATACCTGGACTCGCTCAGTGAGTTAAGGATCTGGCATTGCCGTGAGCTATGGTGTAGGTCGCAGACTCGGCTTGGATCTGGTGTTGCTGTGGCTCTGGCGTAGGCCAGCAGCTAAGGCTCCAATTAGACCCCTAGCATGGGAGCCGCCATATGCCTCAGGTGTGGCCCTCAAAAGACAAAAAGACAAAAAAAAAAAAAGTAAATATCAGCTAATACCAATCACATGGAGATCTTACCTTGTTTTCTAATAACTTTAAGACATCAGATTTTTAATACCCTTTTTAGAGAATTAGAATGATAATAACTAGGTACTTTTCCTCTGATGGGAATAGTAACAGTATTTTGATAATACATTCTTACCTAGCTTAAAAATAATTTTCAAAACGTAAAAAACAAATGAACAAACCAAAACTCATAAAACTGTGGCAAAAATATTTACCTATTTTCTTTACTGATGTATGGTACCCCTTAGAATAGTGACTGGCACATGGTAGGCATTCAAAACTATTTTTTTGAATGAATGGAGAAATGAAATTCAAAGATATAATTATTTTCAATTAATGAATGACATATGAGATATAAAAATATTTACCACCTCAAAGAGTAAAAACTGGCTTATATATGGGTATTAAATTTCTAAATTTCCACTTGCTTTTAGAGAGTTTGTATAACAGAGTGGCAATAACACTGACATTGGCAGAAAAATGATCTGAGTTCAATTCCAGGATGAGCATGTTACTTGTATGACTTTGGGAAAGTCATCAAATCTTTTGATTCCAGATTGCTTTTCTACAAAATATGTATAATAACATCCAGCAAACAGGTTGCTTTGAGGTCTGAATAAGAAATGAGTGGATTCAATAAACAGTATAATATTAAGTTACTATCTTACTTCACATGCTTATCAAATCCCTGCTTTTTTTCTTTGCTGTCATCCTGTTTTATCTTTATTACCTTTCAGCTCCTCTAATTGAAATACAATTCATTCTACCCAGGCAGCTCAAATGTCATTTCTCTATGAATCCTTTTCTGATCCCCCCAATCAGTTGTGACTTCTGTCTTTGTCACAGCATTTGTCATATTCTCTCCCGAACGATTTAACTCACCGATGAATGTATATCTCTTGTACATTACCGTATTGAATAATAATAACAACGATAACAGTAGCAAGTATTATCAACTGAACATTTCCTAGGTGCCAAGTACTGTGCTGAGTAAGGATTTTTATACATTATTTTATTTAATCCTCATAATTTTATATAAGGTACTATAATTATCTTTTTTTCAGCTTTCTCTGTTGAAGTTTGTTACCCAATAAGTAAATAATTACCTATAAATTCCCCGAGTACACTTAGTGCCTTCCAGGGATTGTTATCAAGTATTTTATATAAGCTCTTTTCCTTATGATATGACTTATCTATATTTTACAAACAGAGAAATTAAGGCTCAAAAAAGTTAAGAAACATACCCAAGATCATATAACTCATAAACTGACAGTTAAGGTTAACCATAAGGTATAAGATATATCCAGTTCCAAAACCCCCATTCTTCTTTTGCCAACAAATAGCAGTGTCTGGTTTCTAGCAAAAGCTAAATAAATATTTCTTTTAAAAAGCTGTATTTTTTTTTTTTGGTCTTTTTTAGGGCTGGTCCTGTGGCATATGAAGGTTCCCAGGCTGGGGGTCAAATCAGAGCTGTAGCCACTGGCCTGCCCCACAGCCACAGCAACACAGGATCCAAGCTTTGTCTGCAAACTACACCACAGCTCATCGCAAAGCCAGAGCCTTAACCCACTGAGCGAGGCCAGGGATCAAACCTGTGTCCTCAGTGATGCCCGTCAGATTCGTTTCTGCTGAGTCACAATGAAAACTTCAAAAAACTGTATTTTTTTTCTCACATATAGGATCATTCATTATTTGCACCATGTCATAATTTGAAAATGTATCTTTCTATACCCAATCTGGGACTGTTTGGTAAAAACAATTTGATTAGTCATTATAGTTTGTAATCTGAATAAAATATTTTTAAATTATGTCCACATTTTCTCATTTTCTAACCCAAATGTTAGCAAACTATGGTCAAACCCAGCCATTTGATGATATCCATAAATAAATTTTTATTGAAACATAGAATACTCATCTGTTCATGTATTATCTGTGGCTTCTTGCACATTCAAACATAAGAGTTGAGTAGTTGGAATAGAGATCATAGTGCCCACAAAGCCTAAAATAGTTACTTGATCCTTTGCAAGAAAAAGTTTGCCAGTTCTCATCCTAAATCATCATGTGTTCTCTCTTACAGTCGTCAGTAAATTATTTCCTTCTTTTTCTTTTTACCATCACACCTGTGGCATTTGGAATTTCCTGGACGTGCGGTCCAATCAGAGCTGCAATTGAGACCTATGCCATAGCCATAGCAGCACCCGATCTGTGCTGCATTTGTGACCTATGCCATAACTTGCAGCAACGCCAGATCCTTAACTCAATGAGTGAGGCCAGGGACTGAGCCCACATCTTTGCAGAGACTATGTTGGATCCTCAACCCGCTGAGCCTCAATGGGAATTCCATCTCTTTCTCTTTGAACTCAGTATTTTAAACTCTCTTGGTAGAAGTAAAAAATTCTCTCCCTACTGCTTCAAAGTAGATTCCAAGTCTGGAGGCCAGGTCTTGGAATTCAAAGTTTTGTCTTAGGTGCTTCAAATAAAAAGAAAATATTTTTATTTCTTCAATTTTTCTGTTTATAACATCTCAAATACTTTTAGGCTTATAATTTTTTATAATCTTAATAAAAGCCTGAGGAATAAAGAGTGACAATGGTGACTGCCTGTAAGCGTAGGTATTCTAGAAATCTGTGATTCTTGATCCCCCCCTCCTTTTTTTTAGGGCTGCACCTGCGGCATAGGGAAGTTCCCAGGCTAGGGGTTGCATCTGAGCTACAGCTGCTGGCCACAACCACAGCCATGGATCTGAGCCGCATCTGTGACTTACACCACGGCTCACAGCAAAGATGGATCTCGGACCGACTGAGCAAGGCCAGGGATGGAACTTGCCTACTCATGGATACTAATTGGATTAATTTCCTCTGTGTCACAGTGGGAATTCCCTTGATTCTCCTTTTAACCTACAGTCTTTGATTCAACTATAGCATTTCTTTGGAGTATTTATGAAGACATATCATATACTACACTTAGTAAATATGAAATGACTTTGAGATATTTCAGAAGAGACTAACATTAATATGCAAGAGTTTCTTTCCTGAAACTAAACAATTACATTGAAAATTAAAAAGCTTCCCATGCCAAAAATTCCTATCCAACTAGATGTATTAAATAGGAAGTCTTTACTGTGCATTGCCTATTTTGTATTAGATTGAAGCCTATTATTTTTCATGTATTATATATATATATTTTTTTTGTCTTTTGTTGTTGTTGTTGTTGTTGCTATTTCTTGGGCCGCTTCCGCGGCATATGGAGGTTCCCAGGCTAGGGGTTGAATCGGAGCTGTAGCCACCGGCCTACACCAGAGCCACAGCAACCCGGGATCCGAGCCGCGTCTACAACCTACACCACAGCTCACGGCAATGCCGGATCCTTAACCCGCTGAGCAAGGGCAGGGACCGAACCCGCAACCTCATGGTTCCCAGTCGGATTCGTTAACCACTGCGCCACGACGGGAACTCCTGTATTATATATTTTTAATTCACCTTATCTGATTGCTGTTCATTATACTAATCTATTTGTATTTATAAAATAAGTGATTTTATTAAAAGTAAGCATTTATCACTGCAAAGAGAATGTTGTTTTATGCCAAACACGTTACTCCTACTTCCTTGACCATCGCAGCTGCTGTGCCTGTTGCTGCTGACATGAT
The DNA here is from genome assembly GCF_016906955.1 of Phacochoerus africanus. NCBI lineage: Eukaryota > Metazoa > Chordata > Mammalia > Artiodactyla > Suidae > Phacochoerus > Phacochoerus africanus. The sequence goes on along the minus strand of NC_062551.1, from coordinate 140,939,625 downwards.
CAGGTACTATGCTGTGATGCTATGTGTTATTTCTTATCATGACCATTTCAAGGTAGTTACTGATATTTTAATTTGAGAGATAGCAAACTAAAGCTCTGAGGTTTTTAGTAAACTGTCTAAGCTCACAACTAAAACATGCAAAGCTACTTTAAAAATCCATGGTTATAGGCTCCAGTCTTAGCTTTTCCCCTACATGACATCTTAAATAACCTCTGTTGTTCCTGGAAAACAGTCATTATATAAATATGACTAAGTATTATTTGGGCACTTAAATGAGATGAGTTATCAAGACTTAAAGAGATATGGAGCAAACTTTTTTTTTTCATTTTAGGGCAGGATATGGAAGTTTCCAGGCTTGGGGTTGAATCAGAGCCATAGCGGCTTGCCTGTGCCTCAGCCACAGTAATGCTGGATCTGAGCTGCATCTGCGACCTACACTGCAGCTTGTGGCAATGCTGGATCCTTAACCCACTGAACAGGGCCAGGGATTGAACCTGTGTCCTCATGGATACTAGTTGGGTTCTTAAGCCACTGAGCCACCATGGGAACTCCCATGGAGCAAACATAAATGCATATTGCAAAGTGAAAGAAACCAGTCTGAAAAGACTACATATGGTATGATTTTGACTGTAAGACATTCTGGAAAAATCAAAATTATGGAAACAGTAAAAAGATTAGTAGTTTCCAAGGGTTTGGGGAAAGGAGGAAGGGATGAATAAAAGGAACCTAGGGAGTTTTTAGGGCAGTTAAACTATTCTGTATTGTACTATAATTATAGATATGTAACATTATGTATTTGTCAAAACACAATGTGTACAATATCAAGTGTAAACCCTAAACTATAGATCTAATTTATATCAATGTATCAGTATTGGTTCATCAATTGTAACAAATGTACCACACTAATGCAAGATGTTAACAATAGAGTAAATTGCTGATGGAAGAGGTAGAGGGGACATATGGGACTCTATATTTGCTGTGCTATTTTTCTCTAAACATAACACTGGCTTTAAAAAGTAAAGTCTAGGACTTCCAGTTTCCAATCCTGCATATAAGGAGCTTGGAAGTCTTCTTTCAGCCCTAAAAATGAATAAAAAGCTTAACAGACTGAAAAATCAAAAAACTCTTCTTAGATTTTTTTTTTTTTTTTGCTATTTAGGGCCATACTCACAGCATATGGAAGTTCCCAGGCTAGGGGTCCAATCAGAGCTACAGCTGCCAGTCTATGCCACAGCCACAGCAACAAAGGATCCAAGCCATGTCTGTGACCTACACCACAGCTCACGGCAATGCCCGGTCCTTAACCCACTAAAACCAGGGATTGAACCCACAATGTCATGGTTCCTAGTCAGATTCGTTTCTGCTTTGCCATCATGGGTACTCCTTAGATCTTAAAAAGGGGAGGACACAGGGAAAACTACTACACAAGATAGGAAAGACATGTGAATACAGGGGTTCATGGTTTATATGAGCAGAAACTGACCAGAAAATCAGTGCTGGGGAAGGAAGGAAAACCTGAACTATAATTGGTGCAAGGCTAGAAGCTCACCGGGAAGCTCTGAGGGTTAAAAACTCTGGGGGGACTTAAAAGGGCCATCACAATATTGTAAGATTTACCTCTAGGAGGTTTCCCATAGTAAATATCTAAGAAAAATCCCTTCAGACTTCTAGCAGGGGACAGGGGAGATGAACCATTTTGAACTAGAGGATATACCAATAGAATCGTTGAAACCTGAAAATTGAAGAGAACAGAGACTGAAAAGAACAGAACAGAATAATTAAGGACTATGGGATAACTACAGATGTGTAACATATGTATAATGGGGCTATCAGAAGGAGAGGAAAGAAACAGAAGAAATATTTGAAATAATAATAACCAAAAATTTTCTCAAATTAATGTTGGGCACCAAATCACAGATCCAGGGAGCTTGGAGAACACCTAGTATGATAACTGCAACAAAACAAAATAAAACAAGCCCCCATATAAGCATATCATTACAAGTTACAGAAAAAACATAAAGAAAAAATCCTAAAATTAGAGGCCAGGGGGGAAGGGGGAAACACCTTACCTACAGGGAACAAAAACAAGAATTACATCTGACTTCTCCTAAGAAACCAGGCAAGCAGAAAGAGAGCAGAATGAAATATTTAAAGTGCTAAGAGAGAGAGGAAAAAAAAGCAAGGTAGAATTCTGTACTCTCTGAAATTTCTTTCAAACACTCCTTTCAACATGATACTGGAAGTCCTTGCCAACTCAATAAAGCAAATAAAGGAAATAAAAAGTATAGAGATTGGAAAGAAAGATATAAATCTGTCTTTATTCATAGAGGATGATTATCTATATGGAAAAATCCAGAAGAATCAATAAGGAAACTTCTGGAACTAATAAGTGATTATAGCAAAGTTGTGGGATACAAAGTTAATATAAAAAAGTCATGGAGTTCCCGTGGTGGCTCAGTGGTTAACGAATCCAACTAGGAACCATGAGGTCGAGGGTTCGATTCCTGGCCTTGCTCAGTGGGTTAAGGATCTGGCATTGCCGTGAGCTGTGGTGTAGGTTGCAGACACGGCTCAGATCCTGCATTGCTGTGGCTCTGGTGTAGGCTAGTGGCTACAGCTCCAATTCGACCCCTAGCCTGGGAACCTCCATATGCCACAGCGCATCCCTAGAAAAGGTTAAAAAAAAAAGTCAATTGTTTTCCTATATACCAATAATGAACAAATCAAATTTGAAATTATAAACAGAATACCACTGACATTAGTACTTCCCAATAGTAGTCAAGACTGTGTTACCAGTACGAGAATAAACAAATAGATCAATGGAGTAGATAGAGAGCTAATAACTAGACCCCATAAATATATTCAAATGCTCTTTGACAAAGAAGCAAAAACAAAACAATGAAGCAAAGACAGTCTCTTCAACAAATAATGCTACTGGACATCCACATGTAAAATGACATACACCACCAACAGATTTGGCAACACAGAAGAAATGGACAAATTTCTAGAGATGTACGGCCCACCAAAGCTGAATCAAGAAGAAACAGATCAACTGAACAGACTGATCACTAATAAAAACACTCCCTACCAACAAAAGTCCAGGACCAGATGGTTCACAGGTGAATTCTACCAAACATACAAAGAGGAATGTATACCCATTCTTAAACTTTTCCAAAAGTTTGAAGAAGAAGGAACACTCCCAAAGACATTCTATGATGCCACCATCACCCTTATACCAACACCAGACAAAGATACTACCAAAAAGAAAATTATAGGCCAATATCTTTGATAAATATAGGCACAAAAATTCTCAACAAAATTTTAGCCAACCAAATCCAATAACATATAAAAAAGATCATACACCATGACCAAGTGGGATTCACCCCAGGTTCATGGGGATGGTTCAACATATGCAAATCAATCAATGTCATACACCACATTAACAAAAGAAAAGTCAAAAGCTACATGATCATCTCAAGAGATGCAGAAAAAAGCATTTAACAAAGTCCAACACCCATTCATGATTAAAATCTCTTACCAACTGGGTATAGAAGGGACATACCCTAACGTAATAAAAGCCATTTAAGACAAACCCACAGCAAATATAATACTCAATGGAGAAAAGCTGAAAGCCTTCCCACTAAAATCTGGAACAAGACAAGGATGCCCACTCTCACTACTTTCATTCAATGTAGTATTGGAAGTCCTAGCTAGCTACAGCAATCAGACAAACAAAAGGCATATAAAGCATCCAGAATGGATAAGAAGAGGTAAAATTGTTACTGTATGCAGATGACATGATATTATATATAGAAAATCCTAAGGATTCCACACAAAAACTGCTCAAACTGATCAATGAATTTAGCAAAGTAGCAGGATATAATGTTAACATTCAGGGAATTCCCATTGTTGCTTAGTGGTAACAAACCCAATTAGGATGAGGATGCAGGTTTGATCCCTGGCCTAGCTCAGTGAGTTAAGAATCCAGCATTTCTGTGAGCTGTAGTGTAGGTTACAGATGTGGCCCTGATCCCACATTGCAGTGGCTGTGGTGTAGGCCAGCAGCTGTAGCTCTGATTGTATGCCTAGCCTGGGAACTTCCACACGCCATGGGTGTGGCCCTTAAAAAAAAAAAAAAAAGACTAACATTCAGAAATCAGTTGCAATTCTGTATACTAACAATGAAATATTAGAAAAGGAATAGAAAAATACAATGACTTTAAAATTGACCCCCCCAAAATTAAATACCTAAGAATAAACCTGACCAAGGAGGTGAAAGACTTACATGCTGAGAACTATAAAAAATTAATCAAGGAAATTAAAGAGGATTCAAAGACATGGAAAGATATTCCATGCTCCTATGTTTGAAGAATTAATATGTAAAAATGGCCATACTACCCAAAAAAGTCTATGGATTCAATGCAATCTCTATCAAATTACCCATGACATTTTTTACAGAACTAGAATAAACAATCCAAAAATTTATATGGAACCATAAAAGACCCAGAAGTGCCAAAGCAATCCTGAGGGAAAAAAAACCAAGCAGGATGCATAATTTTCCCAGACTTCAGATAATATTACAAAGCCACAGTAATCAAGACAGTGTGGTACCGGTACCAAAACAGACCTACAGACAAATGGAACAGAATAGAGAACTCAGGGGTGTACACCTACACCCCTACAGTCAATTAAT